>NC_137917.1:1760345-1874151 GCF_963457725.1 Sprattus sprattus | reverse complement strand
AGTATCAATTTCGGGCGAGTTAGGGGGGCGAGACAAGACGAGAGGGGGGATGTGGGGGGGGTGGGGGGGGTGCGGGTGCGGTGCGGCGGAGTTTTCCTTGAGCAGAGCTGTCTGGCAGATTGAGGGGTGTTTAACGTCTCATTCTCGCATGCCAGCCCAACTTCACAACTTCATTTCATCACGCGGTGCAACGCACACTGACAGCTTCTGAGCCTGTGTCTGACAGGAAGGCCAAGCCGCAGAAGATGTGTGTGTGTGTACGTGTGTGTGTGTGTGTGTGTGTGTGTGTGTACACGTGTGTGTATGCGTGTTTCAAGACAACATGGAGGAAAACATCACATCGCTTTTCAATCAGAGACGACAAGTGTGTGTGCTTGAGTGTGGAAGTGAGAAAGACAGACGGAGAGAGAGAGTAAGTTTGACAGGACGATGATAGAGAGAGAAAGAGAGAGAGAGAGAGCGAGAGGAAAAGAGAGAAAGAGAGAGGGAGAAAGAGAGAGAGAGAGGGCCTCTAAGGAAGCTAGAACTACGATTTGCTCTCTGCTAAACTTCTCCTATAGAGTTGTGCGTTCTAGAGATGCATTATTTCACCCATGAGGTCCTCGAGCCACAGGTGCCTGTGTGAGGTGAATGCTTGCCTCAGGGGCCTGTGTGAGGTGAATGCTTGCCTCAGGGGCCTGTGTGAGGTGAATGCTTGCCTCAGGGGCCTGTGTGAGGTGAATGCTTGCCTCAGGGGCCTGTGTGAGGTGTATGGTTGCTTCAGGGGCCTGTGTGAGGTGAATGCTTGCCTCAGGGGCCTGTGTGAGGTGTGTGGTTGCCTCAGGGGCCTGTGTGAGGTGAATGCTTGCCTCAGGGGCCTGTGTGAGGTGAATGCTTGCCTCAGGGGCCTGTGTGAGGTGAATGCTTGCCTCAGGGGCCTGTGTGAGGTGTATGGTTGCTTCAGGGGCCTGTGTGAGGTGAATGCTTGCCTCAGGGGCCTGTGTGAGGTGAATGCTTGCCTCAGGGGCCTGTGTGAGGTGTATGGTTGCTTCAGGGGCCTGTGTGAGGAGTACGCTTGCCTCAGGTGCCTGTGTGAGGTGTGTGCTTGCATCCTGGGCCTTCCTTACCTCTCTTTGGGTCGTCCTACGCCGTGCTTCCCCAGCAGGTGTGTGCTCAGGTGCTTCTTCATGACAAAGGCCCACCTGCACACACAAACACACAGGTCATAGGGTTAAACAGAGCAGAGAAAAAAGATGTTTCACCAAAACACTGAATGTGTGAGTGTGTGTGTGTGTGTGTGTGAGTGAGTGTGTGTGTGTGTGTGAGAGTGTGTGTGAATGTGTGTGTGAGTGTGTGGAGCATGCGAGGCCTGGTTATTCCCCAGACGACATACCCCCCACCCTGAGAGAGAAATGAGGGGCACTGGCAGCACATCTGGGAGATGCCTGCTGCTCGCTCGCTCGTGAGCCTTGTGTGTGAATGTGAAGATGAGGATAACGTGATAGTCGTCGTTCATAACCGCGCCAATGAAAATAGAAATGCGGGAATCACACACACACACACACACACACACACACACACACACACACACACAACTGGCTGCCCCAGGGATGCACGCATAGAAAGACGTGTGTACACACACACACACACACAACCATCTACACAAACACGCACACTGGCATACACACAGACACAAGCCAGGGCAGAAAACACAAACACAGCAGGACAGGCCAGCAGATCAGTGGTGGGCCTGGCCACAGTGCCTGAGCCCTGTCTGAAGCCCTTTTCTCCCACGAGTGCTCTAACGGCGTCTGAAGGGAAAATGGCGGGATGACAGGTCTAACTGGTGCGGATATTATAGAGTTTCGGCTGCTGCCTTGTTTCAAGGCCTTCTCCCCCAAATTCACAGAGACAATGACCACATCTAAAAATAAAAATCAATGAGCGGGAATGAAGAGGGAGGGGGAAGTGACAGGATGATTCGCAGGGGCAAGCGTTCTTGTGGCTCGGGGTGTCACACTACGTGGCACACGACAGAGAGAGAGAGAGACAGAGGGAGAGAGAGAAAGAGAAAGAGTGAGAAAGAGAAAGAGAGAGAGAGAGAGAGAAAACGATGAGTTCCGTCCACGCTCCAGGGTCCCTGGCACTTCAGTTGGGTGGGTTACGCGATGTCTCGACAAGTTTGTCTCTTTGACTCTTCCTCTCGCGTCCTCTTTGTCGGGAGACCTCTCTATCTCTAGCTTTCTCTCTCTATTTCTTTCTCTTTTTACTGCCTCTTAGCGTTTGACATTTCAGAGGAAAAAAGGGATGCACAATTATTTCATACTTAAAGTCACCCTGACAGTGACTCTGAAACGGGCCAAAGCGGTGATCTGCATACCCATAGGCCAAACACAACCCCTCCAGTCCCCCCCCCCCCCCACGTCCATCTCCTTCCAAAAGCTGTCACTAACAGAAACACATATACATATTCAAAGAGCAGTTTTTTCCCCTCTGTGTATATGCAAGAAGTAGAGAGAAAGGAAGAGGGAGTGAGAGTGTGTGTTTGTGCAAATGTTTTTCTTCCCCCCCCCCCAGAAATCCACTCATCCGTCCAGAATAACGCCCGGCAGTGAAGATTCGGAGCGTGTGACTACCTTCCACCTCAGTGCAGAAGAATGACAAGATCAAACACAGAAGCTTTTCCCCGACGCCACCGTCAGCTGCCAGTGATGGCTACCACGATAAATAACCTGAAACATGGAGGAGTTCGCATTTGTTGACAGAGAAAAAAAAATGTTTATATATACTTTTTTTCTGGAACGAGTAAACAAACCGCAAACGCTTTGATTTGTATCTGAGTAGGTTTGTAGAAAAGGGCTTGCCAACGTTAATTATGTATTACAGCTGTCCTTCATAAACATAATTACTAAGTGCTGAAAGGCAATCGGCCCAATTTGCATATGCCTATGAAAGACAAGACATATGCAAAAATATGATTTTAATTAGCATTCTTTGATAGGGAGGGTTACGAATCAAACTGGCATGTTGTGAGTGAGATTTAAATCTCGACTGGTGTTATTTATTTATTTCTCTCTCTCTTTTTTTGGAAGTGAAGGTGAGGGGGGGATGTGGAATTAATTTTGTGATGAGATCACACCACAACTGGCACTGAGGCAATAGAAAGCATCTGGCAAGGCCACCTCGCTTTACAACTCTGAGAAAAGGAGAGGGCACGAGAGAGAGAGAGAGAGAGAGAGAGACAGAGAGAGAGAGAGAGAGAGAGAGAGAGAAGGAGAAAGAGAGAAGAGAGAGAGAGAGAGAAAGAGAGAAAAGAGAGAGAAAGAGAGAGACAGAGAAAAGAGAGAGAGAGTGAGAAGAGAGGGGGGAGGGGGTGGGAGGTAGGAGATTTACATAGACTAACTAAACTCTTTATTTTCTAAGGGCAGTGGTGTTGGTGGTGTGGCAATGACAGGATGGGGTCTTCTTGTGATATACACAAACATATTTTAGGAAGAGTCTTTCTTTAAGGCCTTGAAACAGTTTGTCATTCGCACCCGCCCTCCCCCCCCAATATGAAATGTTCCCCCAATAAGACTTAGTGTGGCCTGGAGGGAGGCCCCTAATATCATATCCAGATATAAAAAAAGAACGAATCGGATTTCACATTCCCTCCCTTGGCCTAATCGGAAAGGCACAGCTCGTTAACTATGTGACACGCCACCACACTAACGATAAGCCAGGAGACATGGCTCAATTGCTCTGAATGCTTTTGTATATGCGCTCCCTCCCCCCCAACCCCACCCCCCTGTCTCTCCCTTCGCAGCAGATGAAAAAGATAAGGTACCAATGCTCAATATAAACAACCTAATGCGCCTCGTTCGACGTTCCTTGATGTGCAGATTGGATGTAAATTAGGCCCTTCACTGCGGTTTCACCAGACCCCCTCTGGCAATGCATGCTGGGCCTGAAAGATGTCACTCCACATGCGACATGAGGAAATGGTGAAATTGCTGGGGGTAAGCTGTCTTTGGCTCTAAGGTTAGGAGGTGGGGAATGAGAGGGATGGGAGAGTAAAGACGATGGCGTCAGATAAATAACGTGAAAACATCTCCATGAGGAACTTGACACCTTGACGGAAGGCTCTTGGCTGGGCTCGTCGCACGGCTTCTCCCCAGAAATGTTCCGCACATTAGAGCGGCATGGCATCAAATAAAAAACATAAACAAAACCAGCAGTGGTGGCCAGCTCTCTGGAGAGGCCAGGGCGGGGGGGCAGCCAGGGGGAGAGAATGAGGGGTGTAAATCAGCCCCTGTGGTCCAGCATTGGAGGCAGAAGTCCTAGAGCCGGGGAGGGGGGCAGGAACCGGGACGGGGACGGAGGGGTGTGATTGGGCCACTGAGGAGCAGGGAGGCTTGGGCTGAGGGCACACATGTGCCCCCTGACAGAGAGACACCACTGCAGACAGATTTGGGAGACAACCAGGGGCTGTTTCTTTGCACATTATAACTGACTGGGTGATAGGGATATTGGGTGGAGGGGGGTGAGTAAATGAGGACCATTCAGGGCTTATATTGTGTGTGTGTGTGTGTGTGTGTGTGTGTGTGTGTGTGTGTGTGTGTGTGTGTGTGTGTGTGTGTGTGTGTGTACTATGTGTGTATGAGTGTGCCGCACGTGTGTGTGTTTGAGTGTCCCGCATGTGTGTGTGTGTGTGTGTGTGTGTGTGCCGCATGTGTGTGTGTGTGTGATGGGAAAGCTGACTGCCTTGTGTGCCAGTCCTAATGATGGCGTCCACCTGCTGTTTTAATGTCATGGCTCTGGCAGACTCCATCCCTCAGTGATGGCGGCAGCAGCAGGTAGATTGAACACCCTCCCATCCTTACACACACACACACACACACACACACACACACACACACACACACACACACACACACACACACACCTCCTGGTTAGAGCGCCCGAGGACGACTCGCCACACACCATTACTCACACTCCTCTTTACGCCGACAGACCAAAGAGGAGGAGGAAGGAGGACCTTGCTGAGAGCAGCATCACACCTCCATGCCACCACACTAACCGCCCGACGGTAAAATGAGTCACGGAACCAAGCAGAAGAGGAGGAGAGAGAGAGGGACCAGGGAAGGGGGGAGAGGAATAAGTGAGGGGGGAAACGGGGGGAAACGGAGGAAAACAGACGGATGAAGAGAAGGGGGTGAAAAGGGGAGAGGAAGAAGGAAGAGTGAGAGAATTATGAGGAAGGGATGGAGAGAAAGAGGAAAGAAAGGAAAGGAAGTTCAAAAAAATAAGTTGCTGGAAACAGAGAGCATAGGAGAAGAAGAGAGAAGAGACAGCTCTCTCTCATGCTTCCATGCTCTTGACTGCTGGGGTCTCTGTCCTGTATTTGGCATTTGGTATGCCTACAGTTAAATTTAGCTGCCATGAAACCACCACTTCCCTCACTTGTTTTCACTCGTACATCAAACACCATAGAGACGCACGCTGACAGGTCTAAATTCAGAAAACAGCACTGTGAAAGTGATGGAAGCCTAGAATATCACAGAGAGGAGGAGGAAGAGAGAGAGTGAGATGGAGATGGAGATGGAGAGAGAGAAAGGGAGAGAGGGAGAAGAAGAAAGAAAGAAAGAAAGATAGTGTCCCACATCCTGCAGACGTGTGGCGTTGAGAAGCGAGTTGACACGAGAGCAATCACAGCAGACAGATGGGGGATTGAGAGAGGCCACTCCTGTGGAAATTAGCGCAGATTAGCACAGGAGGCTGCGGCGCTGCTCCGAGCAGGTGTTTAATGGAAGCATGCAGCTTGGTTGTGTGTGGGGGGGGGGGGGGGGTGCGGGGGGGGGAGGTGGAAGGAAGGACAAGGCGGGAAGGGGCGGATAGGAGGAAAGAAAATGCACAAAAAATAGGAGTGACAACGAACGGACACAGAGAGGAGACAAGGAGGGAAGTGAGAGACAGAGAGACAGACAGGGGGGGGATTGAGACAGAGAAAGTAACTTTCAGAAATATGAAAATTCAGCAGGGGGGGGCGGGGGGGGGGCTCTGACAGAGGAAATGTTGGAGGGGAAGACAGAGGAGTGAAGAAACTAAGGGATGTGTGCTGAGGGGAGATACAGAGAGAAAGCGGTATGCAAAATGGAGGGAGAGATGCTTAGGGGGAAATGAGAGAGCAAATGATATGCAGGAGATGGAATGACAGAGAGAGAGAGAGAGAGGAAAGCAGGAGAGTGAGAGAGAGGGAAGGAGAGTAAGAGGCAAATCCTGAGCTGTCATGTTGTTTGATGGAAAGAGGACTGACTGCACATCAATATCAGCTCGCCATGACATCCGCTTATGGCTATATCACATAATGCTGCCATCACTCTCCCCCCCCCCCCCCCCCCCCCCCCCACACACACACACACACACTCCCCCCAACCACTCACAAAAAAACAGCACGTCGAGAATGATTTTTTTAACATCATTACAATGAAATAAAAAAATAAAAAACAGCTACTTGATCATTCCTCAATCATGGTGTTAATAAAAGACCCCAGATGAAATGAGCTCCATTAGCTTTGTTGGTCAATCACTGTCAGAGCGCCGGAGGGAACAGACAGCTCTCAGTTACAATTTGGGGCCTCGCCGCCAGCCTGTGAAGTCCTCGGACGAACATGCCTGTGGATCGTTCCGGGCCCTCTGATGATCCATCAGCTGTTTTCATTCACTTTACTTGGATCAGTCTCGGGTAATGTAGATGCAATCTGACACCTTGATCTAAAGCTCGCCCGCTGCAGAAGCTGACAGCTTCTCCATCTCACCACCACCCCTCCCTTTGGACTTGAAGTCGAAAACAGGAATTGAATAGACAAAGCCCGAAAGTGGTTCAGCCTGTGCGCTAAACCCGTTATTAGCCTTTTAACGAAATACTGTCAAACACGCTCATATTGTCTTAAGGAACTGCAGTGGACTGTGGTATGAGACACGCTATGGTTCCCGTTTGCAATTACAGTAATGAGTTCTGGATTCAGGGCTGCGAACGTGGAGTTCTGAAGCAGTGCGTACCGTAAACCATTCATGTGTGGACTGAGGAGCATCTTCTCAAGGTCAACCAGGAAGATACCATTGTTTGGTTTGATTTGGTACCACAACAGAAAACGAGTCTTTCCAATGGAGACGTTGCAAGGACAGGGATATCTGTATTGCGTTGTGTTTGCATGCCACTGCTTTGTAGCCCACAGATGAAAGGCAGGTGAACTGGACATTCAGCCTGTGCAGTGTGTGTGTGAGTGAGTGTGAGTGAGTAAGTGAGTGAGTGAGTGAGTGAGTGAGTGTGAGTGTGAGTGTGCATTTCCCAGCTGCCTCTTCCTCATATGTTGAAGAGCATAGGCAGGCTGGCAGTGCAGTCAGCCTCGGTGGAGCACACAACCGCAATCCTTTAAGGACAAAGCAGGAGCGCTTTGCAAATGGTTGTATTTTAAAATGTTGTTAGCTTCCCCAGCTAATTTATTCCTCTTTCTCTGTCTCTGAAGTACAGTTAGAGATATAAAAAATATATGTGGTTTTCTTCTTTCTCCCTCCCTCGCTCGCTCTTGCTCGCTCACTTCCCCCCTTCTCTCTCTCTCATTTTCTCTCTGTCTTTCTTTCCGCTCTCCCCTCCCCTAGTCTCTCTCTTTTTTTTTTCACTGCTATGTGTTAAATCATTAAACAGAAGTCCTACTCATTATCTCCCTAAACAAAACTTCTCTTAAGCCAAATAAATCACAAACCGCGCTGCTAACAGCCGTGAAAGGATAAATTACCGAGCGGCTCCCTGGCAGCCCTGGTATTTTAAAAAGCTTGCTGCACAATTTCTGTGCTGTATGGTAATTTGTAATGCTGGTTGCTTTATGTTCATAAGGTCTGGTCAGGTATGTATACATGAGGGACAGAAGCTGGTGGAGGTGGTGGTGGAGGAGGTGGTACTATGGGGAGCAGTGAAAGAGGCATTTACAATTATTTGTGTTATTTGTTTTCACTGACTGCAAAAGGGAAGAGTGAGGTTGAGGGGTGGAGTGTTGTTTTTGTTGGACGGGCTTTGTGGCAAACGTCTGCGCCATATGAAAAGTACACTGCACTTGTGCACGATGTGTTTACACAACGTCTGCATGTGGGTGCCGAGATGAGTGCATGTGTTAAAAACCACGCGGGGGGGGGGGGGGGGGGCATCTATGTTGTCGTATTTTTTCCGTATTGTGTTACAGAACTCATTCTGGAGGGGGCCTAGTGTAGCTTTGGAGGAGTAACTTTCCATCTATCACCTTTCGAAAACAATCTCTATCTGCTTTTGGAATTGTTCCGGTAAGCAATTTGTCCATTTCAAGAGACGGTGACTAACAAGTCAAGGATATTGTTTTAAGAGCTGATGTTGTTTACCAAAAGGTGGGGCTGCTAATTAGGACCCCGTGCCCCCACCCACAACCCCTGTGCTCCTGAGGGGACAGACGTGGACACAACCTCTGTGAAAGCCACCACCTCATCCACCAACAGCACCCCCTCCAGTGCTCAGATTAGCGCCGTTAACACGCCTTTGTTCAGGTCCATTTACAGGGGTCTGGCCTCCGGAGGATAAACACAAACACCTATGATGACACTTGTGAAAAAGAAATGCCACACAACTCAGGAGGGGAGGAAGGAAGAAGGCGGAAAAGAGAGAGAGTGAGAGAGAGCGAGTGAGAGAGAAACAGGAAAAAAAACGTTTACAAAAACATGATTTATTTAGTCTGTTTACTGTTCACACTATCTGCCATTCCTCTGAGAACAAATTAAACGTATAAAGGGAGAGAGAAAGAAAAAAATAATAATAATTAAATCCCAAAAGGGAGAAAAAAGGAATTTAAGGGGGGGGGGGGGGGGGGGGGTCCAGTATATGTCTGTTTGTTTTTTCCCTCCTGAAACGTACACTGGTAGGAGCAGGCCTTTATTTGTGCCAATTCATTATCAGTGTCCACACGTTAACTCAGCTTCTGGGTTGTTAGACTGCCTTCAATAAGAAGCTGTCACCTCGCTCACAGTTTAATATCAGCCATAGCTGAATAAATAGTCAACATTACATTTCCAAAGCAGGTATAATCTTTAAGAACCTGCCACTATGAGTGGAATGCAACCATAAATCAAGAGGAATTCATCTATTAAACAAATAAAAGCTTCTTCTTAATAAAAGGTATTAGCCTAGTCCACATTAGGGAGAGCGCCATAGGCTGTAGGAGAGTATTCACATAGATACTCACAGAGGTACACTCACATACTTTAGGAAGTATTCTTCCTGCAATTCTAAATGCCCTCTGCAAAGTTAGCTATGCTATTAGTCTGCACTCATAGCCAGTGTGGGGTGTCCTCTTAGGAAAAACAGACACATTAAATCACTTCTGCTAGAGCCCTATTAAATTGTAACTGTTACAGTTACTGTTCCACAGCTATTCAACTCAAGGACTATCTCCAGACTCCTTTAACTGGTCACCCATGAAGAACTTCACATATGTGAAAAGTATTTGAAACAAATGCAGCAATTTTTTGAGAAATGCTGCTAGTATGAGAGATGGTGACACATCTGATGTGACACTGAAAGAGTTCATCTTTGCCAACAGGGGGGCTGAACTCCCATCTGCTGAAAATCAGCGTTCACATCCAAACAAAGGGCGAGTTTGCGCATTGTGCAGTTGACCTTCCCTTCCATACATTTCCGGCCCACACCTAATGCTGCTACCTCCACCCAAACATGCATCCGTGGAGCAGGCTCTGTTGCATGTCCATTGTTTGTTTATTGTTGTGCGAGGCGACGTGGCTGTTATTGTTTTGTTTGGCTAAGCATTTGCCATCTGTCAGCTAAGTCACAGAAATAATGCGGTGAACTTTAAGTCTTTCACTGGCAAAGGAGGATATATCAAGACCTGCAAAGTAAAACTCTGGTGGTGAAGTCTTGAAAAAGTGCTCCCGACTCATAAAGCACGCCGAATACAAGTACAGCACACGGTTAGCAAATGAAGATATTTTCTTTCTTTGGAGAGTGCACGTTTGTGTTGAGTGGCCTCACAATAGGACTTATTAATGGTCGTCTGGGTAGCCGGGCTGGGGCTTCTTTGTTTGTTTCCTCTGCAGATAAAGTGCAGTGAAACCTGTGCCAGGGTCTGTAAAAATTACACCGCAACACATTCCATTACCATAACTAAATGCCAAGCAAGGGAGCCTTGAGAGGGCTGCGGAGGTTTGTTTCGCTGCCATTTTAAGTGGCAATCACGTGTCATTGCTGTTTGTTTTAATTGTATTATATATTATATATATATATATATATATATATATATATATATATATATATATATATATATATATATATATATATATATATATATATATATATATATATATATATAAAATCTTTTTTTCTTTTTTTAGAGCCTAACAAATTTAAATTGCAAAAAGGTTTCCCTCAGTCGCTGGGCTTTAGAGGATGTAGAACGATACAGTACGGATTGTCAGACCCCCCCCTCCACTTCCCCTCTCAAAAATCGGAGGAGACGAAGCCGAAGTAAATGAATAAATAAATAAAAAATAAGTAAATAAAGTGTGACATGTAAATGAGGGTGACGAAAGCGCACCCTCAGCCTGTTTAGGAGACGGCTTGGCCATTCATCACCTGAGTCGCGCGGTGAGCGCTGCCTCCCGTTCCTTAGCATAATTCGCATATTCTAATGAAGCCCGACATGCAAATGAGTACGACCTTTTCCTTTTTAGCTTTTTTTCCCCTCCATCCTTTGGCGCAACTTTACATTAATGCCAACCAGCGTCCACACTCTGGCATAATGACTATTAAGAGCGGCGGCACATGTGGCTTTTTCCACACCAACTTGGCGAGTCGCTGTAATTAGCCTAATCTATTACCGGGACGGGCTTGTCAGCCACTCTTCTCGTTCGCCCTCTTCCCTTGCTCTTTCCTTCACTCTTTCCTTTGGACAGGCCTGTCACACACTTTATTAAATTCATTTGTCTGAGGAAGACATCACTCATGTCCTAACAGTCATCCCCCCCTCCTCCCTATCCTATGTCCTGCTGCTTTGAACACATACACACACACACACACACACACACACACACACACACACACAGCTGCAGGGAGTGAAGTGCGCAGGACTGACTGACCTGAAGCTTCCTTCTCTCTCTGACTCCTTTCCATCTCACTCTGTGCCTCTGTGCTCACTTGCTGAGTGCACACTTGCACACTACACACCATGACACACTGCAGAAGCTTGGAGGAATGGATAGACAGGGACATATAGGACAGCAGAGTAGAGGAGAGGAGAAGAGAAAAGGAAGAAGAGAGGAGAAAAGGGGAGAAGAAAAGAGGGCAGAAGAGGGGAGAAGGGGAGAGAAGAGAGGAGAAGAGAGGAAAGGAGAAAAGGGGGACAGAGGAAGAATAAAAGTTGCGCCTCCTCTCGGTGACTTTGAGCTCTGGCCCACATGAGAAATGAATATTGAAATATTGAAATGAATGATGCACTGCCACAAAGGGAGGGGAGTGGGGATGTGATGTCTGTGTGTGTGTGTGTGTGTGTGTGTGTGTGTGTGTGTGTGTGTGTGTGTGTTTGCTGGGAAGAGGAATCAGCGGCAGGGGGCCCGGGGAGGGAGTAGAAAGGGGCCTTCACCCCTCCGCCAGCCAGCAGTCTATTGGGCCGACAGTTATGGATAGGAAACATTACTGAGGCTGGTAATTAAAGCAAAAACTAATACTGTCTCTTGGATGGGGGATTTCATAGCGAGAATCCATTTGTCAATGCTGTGCAGTCAGCAAGGCCAGATTGAATTACACACATATTTAGCTCAGTGGAACTCTGAGGCACCGCTTCTGATGCTATCTATCTCCCATGTCTGTCCATCGACTTATCTAATGGTCTATCTTTATAAGCTATCTGTTTGCCTGTCTACCTATATGTTGGACTACCAGGGTTTCTATTGTGAAAATTAATCACATTAGAGGTTATGTGTATTTAGAGGCACTTTGTGCACACCCTATTCCCAATTGCATGTGACACACCGAAGGCAAACAGCACACATTAGAAGTGCTCTTTGCATGACAATTAGTTCGGGTTTAGCAGGACCTTAAGTCCTTGCTTTTCTGGTGCTGTCTCCAACGGGCATCATATGGTGACCTGTTAACCTTACTGGGATCTGGGCCTACATGGTCCCTCAGGAGGGCCTGAAAGTGATGGAGGTACCTACACTAGAGATCTGTATATGAGAAATACACCAGAATCTAACACCAGAGACGGGTAAGAGACAGTTCCACCTTTTTTAAAAAAAAAACAGTGCCAAAGCAGGGTGATGATCTGGGTTCAGAGTACAGACCTAAGATAACAGCCACTGGGAGAATCACTATTTAAAAGAATAGTTTGGCAAATATATATACACATTTCTTATCGAGTGAAGAAAGTTCCAGTAACTTGGGACACTATTATGTATGTGTTTCTGTATTTAAACGGAAGCAGTAGGTTGCACACCTAAGGGAGGTCCTGTGGAGTGTATGTTAGCCTAGCCTGATGATCCCACTCCACCATGAGTGGCCTGCGTTTAATACAGCAGGAGAGGGAGTGCCTCGGAGTCGGCTGGGCCCACTATGGAAAGGCCAGCGGTGGATCGCTGGATGCCACGGCTGCCAAACACTGCCAGACTCCAGACGAGATGACACTGAGCATGTCACGAGGTGACGGCTCCACTCTGCTCGGACCAGTTGGGCTCGAGGCATTGTTACACACACACACACACACACACACACACACACACACACACACACACACACACACACACACACACACACACACACACACACACACACGCGCGCCGACCAGTTGTCCTCTCTGAGGTCTGGCACACACATCCTGCCTGACAGCAGAAACACGGAACGTCTCAGTATCCCCTAAAGACTACCAGTGATGCCATGAGAGGCAGGAGGAGGAGGAGGAGGAGGAGGAGGAGGAGGAGGAGGAGGAGGGAGAGATGGAGAGAGAACAGAGAGAGAGAGAGAGAGAGAGTAATAGGGAGAGACTGAGAGAAAGCATGTCAACGAGACAGGCAGACGGTCAGAGAGGGAGCAAAGGAGAATAAGTAGTGTCAGAGAGAAACAGACAGAGAAAGAGAGGAAACGACAAGCACAGAGGAGGAAAAGCAAAATGCAAGAGAAAGGGAATGGAGAGATGAAGAGAGGTAAAATAAAAGAGGGGGAAATAAAGGCAAGATAAAAGAGGTGGATTAGCTGGAGATCAATTATGGGGAGGAAGCAAGGGATTGGAGAAAAAGACAAAGACAGAGCTAGCAAGAGGGATGGGGGGATGAGAGAGTGAAAGCGAGGGGAGAGAGAGAGAGAGAGAGAGCGAGACCGGAGAGACTGATCACTGTTGATCTTCACGATAAGCGCTCTCGACAACTTGTGACCAAAGTGCTGCTCCAACACTAATCGGCCGTGAAGGCTGACCCGCAGCTAGGCAGCGCCGCTCAGCTCTGATCGGGCCGGCAAGCCTCCGCCGACGAGATGGGCCCGGACAGGAGACATCCAGCCATCAAATCTCCCAGAGAAATCGTGACACAGCCCTCCACGCACGGAGGGGAGACACGGAGAGAGAGAGAGAGAGAGAGGGGGGGGGGGGGAGAAAAAAGGAGGCAGAGAGACAGGGAGGGAGGGAAGGGCGGGTGAAAAAAAAGGACAGTGATACTCTACACTTGGCAGTCAGAGGCTGACCTGCTGGACTGATATGAGAAGAGAAGGATGGAGAGGGGGAAGGGGGGAGGGGAGAGGGTGAACTGGGGAATATATAGAAGGAAAAATACTGTCAATTATCTCTGATTGTTTTTAAGGAGTAGGGATTGGTATCTTTTATGCGTCCTTGAACTGCATGTATCTGTGATGTGTGTGTCTAGAGGACGGTGAGAGAGGGAAGGGAATCACTGCCTCTACCTCTGTGTCTTTCAACGGACTCTTATGTTTTCCATCAACTGTAAGACAAGGATGGAGACACACAATGGACTATATTTAAATTACCTTATGTGCATTTTCCTGTTCTGTGTGTGAATTTGTTTGTGTGTGTGCGTCTGAGAGAGAGAGAGAGAGAGAGAGAGATAGAGAGAGAGAGACAGAGAGAGGGAGGGAGGGCCTCTAAGGAAGCTAAAACTACGAGAAAGTGTGTACATGTACATACATATATTTATAAATATACAACTAAATATAGATGGTTGGTAAAGATTACTTGACACATACAGTATAGCTAAGCTCAAGACAAATGTTTACATACAGTATGCATTCCTCTCTTTGCTGAGTGCAGATCTTCATGAGATTGGGTTGTCTGATGATCTGCATCATCTAGCTGTAGACCAAACCACATGCTTCTCTCCCCTCTCTCCAACATCCCTCCTCTTATCTCTGGATCCTCTACTGCTGTTTCCATTCAACACAGACCTAATCTGGCCAAATGACTACCCAACATACTTTTATGAATTCATGACCGGGTATGGGATGCTATCACAAGCATGTATGTCTATCAAGTAAACCCTGTGCTACACTCCAGCCTACTGCTGCAAGTCCTTATTTGTCTCCAGCACACAGTAATACACAGTAAGCCATCTCCAGAACATATGACATCCAGTCTGAATCAAAATAGCAAGGCACCAGGACGACCCATCAATACCACTGAGCTCACCCCTGGAAATGGAATGGAATTGGTGCTGAAGAAACAAACAGGAGAACAGCTCTGTCTGGGAGGCACATATAGTGCCATCTGTCAACACTTTTCACACGGGGGGGGGGGGGGGGCATTTGTTTGGGCCTCTATCAAAGGTATTAAAGGTACAGTGTATGATTCTGGCAAAAGGTTGTTGATATTTGGGCTCAACAGTCAATCAAATAACACCCTTCCCTGCAGTACTCAGTAGCAACGTGTTGGTTGGAATGGTGTACGGTTTAGCATTTACAGAGCAAGAACTTTTTGTACGAACACCAATGTCGCACACAGAGGACACACACTGAACTGACAGCAAAAGGACCTTGAGGAGCAATTTGCTGAATCTGCCAAAATAGTGCTTTCGACTGTAATCGGGAACTTTACCTTTAGACTCAGTCAGCATGGTCACTAAAAGAATGAAATGAGGGAGATTATTTTCAGTTGGTAGCTTAGCCATGGTACAGTAGAAGTTCCATGTGGGTTTTTTGAACAGCAATGCGCCTCTAAGAGGTTCATTTCTATGAAAGAAACACAACATAAATCTCTCAACATGATGTCACCCCGCTTGCTGAGCTGAATGACAGAACGAATTAATCGTAACGTCAAGTTTTTACTGAAGAGAACCACTCCCACCTTATGATCCCCCAATCATTTCTTCGACACACAAGCTTTTTAAGTGGATCCGTGAACACAAACGTGTCATACATTCTTATATAAATATTTATCTTTTCCCCGGTGTTGCCAAGTTAGTATGATGGCCATCACAAGGAAAAATTAAGCCTTTTCCCCCCATTTGTTTTCTATTTTCCTTCTTTTCCCATCAGTTTTTTTTATGTTGCATGTTGCCATGTCTTTTGTTTTTTTTTGTCACTAACGACTACTGTCCCTCAGCAGGGCTCCCCATTCAAAATGTGAGCACTGTACGGAAAGCGTATAAAGGTAATCATATCTGGCAACACAAATCATCAGGAGCTTTGGCCCCCCTTTAGGACAATTACAGCTCAGTCTATGTAACATGAGGTTGGAGCTGTGTGTGTGTGTGTGTGTGTGTGTGTGTGTGTGTGTGTGTGTGTGTGTGTGTGTGTGTGTGTGTGTGTGTGTGTGTGTGTGTGTGTGTGTGTGTGTGTGTGTGTGTGTGTGTGTGTATATATGACAGAGTGTTGGCTCCGGAGGCAAATTTATTCCAGGTTTTTAATATTTCATAGTTATTCCAGGACGCGGGGGCGGCGGCCAGTCGTCGTGGCGACACAGTCGATTGACAGTGGTCATTCCAGCCACTGGGGGATTTGCTGAAAGCGTGAAAACCAAAACATAACCAACAGTTTACCTTCTATTACAGTTAATCAATGGGCGGGAGACCGAGGGCAACTGAATAGCCAGCTCAAGTTGCGTTCTGGATGACAGGACACCAATAACACAGGCTGCTGGGGCCGTGGGCTCAGGCGGAGGCTCACACACACACACACACACATACAAACACACACACACACACACACACACGCACACACACACAACAGAATTCTTTCACACACAGAGACAGACAGTGGGAGGTGTCAGAACAAAGAGTGATTTGTCTAATGTCGCTCTAGAAATATTTTCCTGTATCGATCTGATGTTCACAGATGCTATCTCTTTACATGAGGCACAGACCTCTGGAGCCTGACTAGAGACAACACACACACACACACTCAAGCGCAGAGGCACACACACACACACACACACACACAAACACACACACACGCACTCAGGCGCACAGAGACAACCACACACATTGCTCCTTTGCCACACACATACATACTCAGTCACAAACACATACAAGCACAATCCATATTTAATTACTTGAAGTGTATTTGTTCTATGGCTGTCCTGAATACATTTTTTTTGGTAGTAATCAATAGAGAATATTCAAAGCTTCGGTGCTGAGCATGACTCTGAAAGGCCTCAGCCAGAAATGTTTCCGTTCTCGGCTGAGATGGACAGCCTAGCACTGGTATATGTGACACAACACAGTCAAATAGCCATATAGTTTTATTTGTATTACCCCTGATAGTCATTCGCAATTTTTGTTATGCACAGTTTTTGTCTTTGACAAATATGCGCTGTCTTCTAACAGAACCAAAATCTCCACCTGTGACTAAAAATGTATTACATCCACAGTGTACAATATGGCTATTATAATCAGGATTGCTAATTCTTTTCATGTATTGCTAGCGTTGTTTTGATACAAAAAAAAAATCAGTTATTGATAGCCTCCAAACGCAAACAAATGTCCAAATCCCGTAGATGAATACCGACTCTAAGACCAAATATCCCAATACTCAGGAACAGATCTAATTTGTTCATTAAAATTCTACTTGGATTGTTCTAAACTTCATAAACATTTAATGCCCAGTCCCCGGCAGGCTGGTTGTAAGGAATAATGCATTCTGTCTGAAAACATAAAAGGCCCTATCCTCCCTTTTGTAGCATTGCGCATCACAAACAGCTTTGTAGCGTGGACCACTGGACAGAGTCCATCTTCTTTAATACATCTCAGGCTCTCCTGCTGCAAGGGCACCACATTCTCCACAACAAATGGCTGAATCCCCTCCATGCCAAACTAAAAGCACAGATGACTCTAAACTAAATAGAACTAAAATAGTATTTTAATTTTTGTTTGGACTTCAGTTTGATGGGGTGGCTATGTTTAAGGAAAAACAACAACCTTCGATTCAACAGATGAGCAAGACACAGTGGTACAGCAGAGAGGGAAAGAGTGGCACCACTGCACAGGGAGAATGTGGGCACTGCCTTTGGCATGTGGGACACCAGCTTGGCAGTGGGACCAAACAGAAAGTTTTAGTTGGCCATACATGGTGATGCCATGTGGCATATCTTCTTACTTCGTTTTTTTGGTGGGATGTTTGGTGAAATTAACATACGAGTTCCAAACACCTCTGGTATACGCGTGTTCCCATCTGTATTTGTCCATAGGTTACAGTGTTGCCATCAGTTTTGGAGGAGTATGCTGAGGATGGTTGGTTCAGAGTTGTTTCAGGGTCATCTCAGTGCATCTGTGCTGATGGAGCCCTTACAAATAAAATCTGCTGTCCTTCTTAGGAGCAGTGAGTGTATGGAGGAGCGTGTGTGTGTGTGTGTGTGTGTGTGTGTGTGTGTGTGTGTGTGTGTGTGTGTGTGTGTGAGTGCATGATTCTATGTGTGTTTGTGTGTATAGAGGGTGTGTGTGTGTGTGTGACACACATGAGCTAATGTTTGTGTGTGTCTCTGTGAGTGCATGTCACTGTGAGAATGTACAGTATCTATGTGAGTCGATGAGTGAGTGGGCTTATGCTCAACTCTCTCTCTCTCTCACCCTCTGTATGTGTGTGTGTGTGTGTGTGTGTGTGTGTGTGTGTGTGTGTGTGTGTGTGTGTGTGTGTGTGTGTGTGTGCCTCCGCCGTGTTTATTTATACAAATATGCAGCCGGCAGCAGGTGTGCGGCTCCAGAAGTGCGTTGGAGGCGAGCACCCTACTCCTCTCCTCTCATCTCCTCACCGCTCCTCTCACTCAACCAGATGTGTGCCTGACCTCGTCGCCCGCCGTCTCCCATGCAAAAAACCCTGGTGATCGCTGCACTCCTCCGAGCCGCCAACTGTCACAAACAATGGCCAATATGCATATTGTGGGTTTGAGTTTGCTACAGCTTGGTTACAATGTAAATGACATTTCCCCCGAGCACAGCACAGCACAGACGAGACAGAGCCAGGCTAGATAGTTGCGACGGAGGAAATGGCAGCGGCGTAATTGACAGCTCCTACAAGCTCAACCCTGCTCGGAGTGCTGCCCGCAATATGGGAGTCCGTCGGTCTCCTTTTCATTCACTTAAGCAGCGTTATCAAAACACAACAAGGAAACAAATGAATATATTCTGGTGATTACTGCATGTGATAAATGCTGTTGACACCAAGAGATTAGCCGAGAGACTGCTTGTACATCAAAACACCTGAAATGAGGTACAACATCCATCGCGCAGAGAAAAAAAGGACATTTAAATGAGGAAAAAGAACACGGGGAAAATCAGATTCGCAGTCGTCTTTGATGCGCTCTTCTAACAAAGAACTGATGTCGGCGTTTTTCCATCAAAGGTCACTAACTTGGCCACCTAATAGAAAAGAGAAGAAAAAAGTCTGAAGAATGATGGAACTGTGTGTCCACGTCACTAACTTATGTATCCAGCCCCTTGAGCTAATGACTCAACAGAGAAGCAGCACACTATTGTTTTACTGCACGGCGCCATTTTACTCTGTGTAACTGCTCGAAACGAAAAAGAACAAAATATGAAATCAATGCAATAAAACTCCTGGCAATGCAGAGCGAGGGAGGAAGGACTAAAAAGTCTGGCTTTTGAGTCCGTGCGCTCCATCGCCATAACAGGGTCGCATGGGCATCAGCAACTCCTGCTGTATGACAGCTCCGACTTCTCCTCACACGCACCCCACGTACAACCTCCTACTCTTCCTCTTTTCCTGCCAAACCCCTGTCCGGCACCAGGCCCTGTCTGTCACAAACCAATTCTTACCCTATGTTGAAGCTTCGCAAAACTCTTGTTTTGTGTGTCCCGTCTTTTAGTTTTTTTTTGGGGGGGGGGGGGGGGGGGGGGCAGGGGTGAGAGGGGCAGACACAGCAATGGCAGCACGATTGCGGGACACAAGGCAGGGACGTTGCTGTAATTCAAACGCGGCCCCACGAAACTTAAAGCGAATTAGCGCTGATGAGCAGGCCCCTCCGCGTCCGTCTCCGCGAATCGCTCGGTGCTCCGCTAAAGCAAAGCAGATGCACTGAAAGAGGCATAGCGTACAACCGGAGCAAAGAGCATCGGGGGGAAACGGTACACTACGATGATATTTTTGTCAATGTACTCCCCTTGGTAAACATGTAAAATGTCTAACTGCTAAGTGTCGAAAAAGAACCGTTTACTCAAAGACTGAAGGAAAAAGCGTGATTAGCCATGATGAATGATGGCTCCACATCACACTATTTATATATGTAACAATACCCTCGAACATGGGAACCAAAGAGAGGACAACCGGTACTATTTATGTAAGTTTCCGTCTGCTGTAACTATTCAAATATACTAGAGTGTATTCGGGGAAAGGAGCGCCAAGTAGCCCCGATGAACAAGACAAGAGGACCAAACAGTGTAATAGGGAAGCCTCCTCCTTCTACACCAGGAGAAATGATTAAGATTCACTTCACACCGCATAAGCAGAGAAGGAGCAAGGAAGAGAGAGGAAGAGTTGATCCTGGAAAAAAATAGAAGCCTATTTTGTAAATAAAAAAATACAACATGGGAATTAACACATGGACTTCCAGAATGATCATTAGGGTACAATTCTGAGAGAAAAAGCATAATTTATAAAATGTAATATGCATCATTTTCTATGCATTATTTATTTGAATGTGGCAAAATAGCTTTTGTGCTTCTGAACAAAGGCTACCGTCGGGTCACTAAATTAATATGTATATATACTTACATACTGTGTGCCGTGGGAGGACATAACTTAGATGGAACAGGCTCATCGGAGTCACTTTTAAAAGGTATCGAATCAGTGTCTGGCATTTACCACAAGGAGGTAAAACCTTCAATAAACCTTTCACACCATGAAGTGTAGCACATCTACTCCAAAAATGTTTTTCTAAAAATCACACCGAGGGCTGACCCAAACACCCCTCCACCCCCTCGCCCCCTCTGTTATAATCTAACACTTATCTCTGCACTCCCCCCCCCCCCCCCCCCTCCTCCCCAAACCAAAAAAAACAACTCATATTTCATGGCCCTATCTTTATATTTTCTATTATCCGGTCCTGAAAAATGTGGCCAAACCTGGAGCAAGAGGCACCCTGTTAGTCAATGCCGGACTATACAAAATGATTTATCACAGATAAAGATATTGTGCGGCTCTCTTTTAATTCCCTTCACTGAAGATTTTTGGGGTTTGTTATGGCTATCTTGCTTCAGATTGAGTTTGCTCTGCTGTCGTGTAACTTCTTCAAATCAGAATCAAGTGAATTTTGCATAGCCTGAATGCTTGCTTAACAAGACTAGCATTCTCACATAAGATATATGTAAAGCAAAATATGAAATGAAAAATAGTAAGAATTACACTCATTCTGAGTTAATGTATAAACAGAACATTGTTCCAAGTACAACCCAGGTCAAAACATTTACAGGGACTAACCAGTAAGCAACACCACACAAACCAGCTGCAGAAACATGTTTGTGTTTTCAAGTCAAACAATGCCATCTAACTATGTTAAGAACTACTTTCCTGAAATACAATGCAGGGATTTTAAGTTATTGAATTAAACTACCAAGAACCTGATGGAAACTAAAACAAACACATATGTATAAATTCACTGAAATAATAATGACTTTAATTTGCCAAGTGGTGTACAGAAAGTGAGTTAGAGAGAGGCTGACATCAAAATCATTTGTAACAAATTACATTAGGTTGTATTCACATGCAATGACAATAATACATTTATATTACTGATATGACACGAATATGAACAAACTACAAACTTCAGTGCTAATAAACATTAGCAACATTAAATGTCATTAACAGATCATCATTGTTAATGATGAATAATAAAATTAGGAATTACCCAAAAAAATTCTATATTCTTTGTCAGAGACTCTTTCCCCTTTCTTACTCTCTCTCTCTCTCTCTCTCTCTCTCTCTCTCTCTCTCTCTCTCTCTCTCTCTCTCTCTCTCTCATAGATCTATTTTCTCTCCAGTCTCTCTATCTGCTCCCCCTGCAGAGGACTCACTCCTACGGATGGTCTAAGAGGGTGCTTGCGCGTGTGTGTCCGTGCATGCGTGTGTGCGTGCCTGCCTGCCTGCCTGCCTGCCTGCCTGCCTGCCTGCCTGCCTGCCTGCCTGCCTGCCTGCCTGCCTGCCTGCCTGCCTGCCTGCGTGCGTGCGTGCGTGCGTGCGTGCGTGCGTGCGTGCGTGCGTGCGTGTGAGTGTGCACAGAAGTGTTAAACAGCCTGTGACAGCGCAAGTTTGGCTGCTCAGCCTGGGCCTAATTAAAGAGAGGAGGACTCGTCCCTGGGTCTGGCCGCCATGTCACAGAACCAGAGGAAAGGAGAGGACAGCCCTAATATACATAACTTACTTTATCCCTCTCAAACACCCCACAACTACTGATCCTTGAGGAATTGTGTGTGTGTGTGTGTGTGTGTGGAATAAGCGTAATTCAAAGTGTGAGGTATACAAAAAGTACCGATGTTTCTGTTTTTCAGTAGCGGGTGGGTTTTGTGTTTGTTTGCTTTCTTTGTTTGTTTGTTTGTTTGTTTGCTCTTTAAAGCGCAGGGCTGTTGAAACAGTCACCCTTGCGTGTTGCAGGAGGCAGTTGCTATGTGGTGGATGTTGATGGCTGGTGACGAGAAGCACGACGGGTCAATCTCTGGAGGAGGTGTGAGAGATGGCTTGAGATGCCAGTATCTTTGTGTGTGTGTGTGTGTGTGTGTGTGGGTGTGTCTGTGTGTGTGTGTGTGTGTGTGTGTGAGAGGGAGTGCACGCATGCCTGTGTGTGCATGTGCGTGCCTGCATGAGACTGTTACGTCTTCCTTCGCCTGTGATTTGAACAAGCAGGCAGACAGACTGAAGGAGCTGTTAGGAAGTGGTGATGAGAGGGGAGGGGGGTTGGATTGGTGTGTGTGTGTGTGTGTGTGTGTGTGTGTGTGTGAGACCCTCCCCACCCCTGTCCACCTAAACCCTGCGGCCTGGATACTCACACACACACCCACACCCACACACCCACACACACACACACACTGACAGCCCCACACTTCATCCCTCATGAGGGTCAGCGTCCCGCAAAAAGGGCATCCGGCGAGACAGGCGATTGGCCAGGACCCGCTTCGCTTTTTCTGGTAGCCGGCGGTGGAAGTGACACACCTGATGTGACACGGTGGCTTCCCATAGGCTCCTGAGCGGACGAGCAGAGGGCCACCCCAGCACAAGCACAAGAACACAGGGAGGCACACATAGGCAACACAAACTAAATAAATAAACAGGAATAAATAAAACAACAGAAGTGTTGTTATAACAAAAGAGGATGATAGAGCACATTGAATCCCCACTTTGGACACGTTCAGATACACATAGGGGGAACAGTGTCAAATACCGGCACGTGCCAAATATCGACCAAATTCTGCGTTGACATGTTTACATTCACTCCCCTGATCAACTTCGGGCAACTATGGATAGAAACGTAAGCTTCCACAAAAATATGGCATGTAAGCTTTACTTGTGGAAAAAAAATAACTCTGTAGACCTAATTTAAGCTTGTGAAATAGTGTTGTACTTTTGCGTGTACCTTATAGCGTGGAACACTTAGTGGCGCAACAAATATTTCGTTTGGTCTTAAAGTTGTACCGTCGGATTAGTTCTCTCCAAGATGAAGTTTAACTGTCATTTTAAACTGTCATATCAAATGCCCACACAGATAGCATGACGTAATGTTAGTACGGAAGCTCACAGAGATCAAATCCAATTACTCTGGTCGTTTAGACCCATGTCAATATGAAAGGCACTAGTTGAGAAATTGGACGGAAGAAGTTCGCCTTCCGTAGTTGCGTTTACAGTTTAACTAAAACAAAGTTGAATTGGATAAAAATGATGTATTTCCACTAACAATAGTACAATTACAATACCCTTATATTGATGTCTTCATTTTTAATACATAACATACATAATCATGGCATGTTTGTTTTGGTTTGTTTGTTTAAGTGAATAGAGTCTACCTACAACTAAGCCCACAAAATACCCAAATTAAACAAAAATAACACTAGTGAGATTAACGTTTGCTTGTCAAAAAATATTGTGACAAGGGCATTTGTTCAGAAATTGGACCGGTATATGCCAAAGCAAGAGGAAAGCATATTATTATCTCGAAAACCAACGCGGTAAGTGGATCAAAGTGGGAGTGTCCGATATTACTTACGAATATTAAAACAAAACAAAACTACACTTGTGTTAAGCTTGTGTGTTTGTTGAGGTAATGCTAATTAGGGGCATGTGCAGAGGGGATCTAATTCATTTAATTACTTTTGTTAGATATTTATATATTTCTTTATTACATAATTAATTCTGGACACAAACACATTTGGATAGATATGTCCATATACGCACAACCGGATAAAAATACACACTCACAGAGGCCTGTGCGCAGACAGTGGGCTATGAAGAAAAAAAGAAGTGTAGTTTGCCAAACAGTCTGTGGCTCGCAGTGAAACTGCTCATGTGGTTTAGTCCAGAGAAAATCAAATGTGATGCATCATTGCAGGCATCTCTGAAGCATCAGCAACCCCCTCAACACACACACAAACACACACACAAGCGGGTGGAAAAGGAACCAGCAGATGCATCAGGGCCTGATGCGGCTGGACAAGTGGAGGAAATGGATTTGGAAACCTCCTCCAGCGCATTGTCACATTTGCCTTCCTTTCATACGGGCACTCAAGACAAACAGCCATTCTTCTTTTTCTTCTCCCGTACTCCTCATCCATCCCCCCCTTATCACTCAGCCTCTCTCTCTTTCTTTCTTTCTCTCTCTCTCTCTCATTCTCCCTCTCTCTCTTTCTTTCTCTCTCATTCTCCCTCCCTCTGAGTGGGGCCATACAGCCTACATGTAAAGATGTGTAATGTATGAGACCATAGCAATTTTCCATGTCCAACATGACAGCAGACCTGCCACTTCTGCTGAATCATGCCATCCTTTGATATGGTATAGCCTAACAATCCAGGGAATGAAAACAACAGGCCTATGGAATTATGGATGGAGGAACTATATGTACATGAAATAAAAATGAATGCATTAAGACGAAGGATGATGATGAGGCTACTGCTTGACATTAGTGTAAGCTGTGTGTGTGGAGTGTGTATCTTGTGTAAATGTGTGTTTTTTTTGTGTGTGTGTGTGTGTGTGTGTGTGTGCTTGTGTTAACAGAGGCAGAGGCCAGTCTCGGATGACGAGAGGCAGCAATGCCAATCATACGCCACAACACCCAGCACTGCCCTGATATTTGCCCACCTCACTTCTAATACTCATCAGAAGCCAGTTTGTGTTTTCACTGCTAAAACACCAGCCAGAGAAAATATTTGCCTTTTTTTTTTTCTCGCCACCAACCCTCCTAAAAAACAGCCCCTTCCACACGACACCAACCTTTTCCCTCCCTCCCTACCTCCTCCCCCTCACTCCCTCCATCCATCGCTACCTCCCTCTTCCCCCACCACCAAAACAACTTTTTTTCTACACAGTCTTCCTTTGATAGATAAATGGACGATGGATTTGTTTAGCAAATTGCCACGCCGCCTAAAATGACAAGAATTGTGGGGCACGATACATGTAAATAGTTGACAGGCAGAAAATGATTTTCCATGGAATACGTAGAAGCTGCGGCAGGCAGAGGTGTGTTATTGGAAGAGTAATCCTAAACCACTCCTATCCAGTAACTGAGACCACACCATTTCTAATTATTAAAATGTGTGGACTCCATGATACAGCCCACACACAGTTCCAACAAAACACAAATGCACATACACACACACAGACACACACACACACAGACACACACAGACACTACGTGAGCCTTTACTTTTTCCAATGTGATTTGAAATACGATGACATTCACTGGACACCAAATGAGTAAGGTAGAACTTTAAAGTAAACATTACAGTATGATCGCACAACTTCAAATATCCCCTCCTCTGAAATATCAAAGCACTACAAGCCGTCATGAGCCGAAATTAATCAATTTCAAATTGAACAGAAAATTGTTTCCTACTTTTTTCCGAACATACTGATTTGCAGCCATCGTTGAGACCTCTGGAAAAGAATGCCTCCCAATTCAGTTACGAAAAAAAAGAAACGCGTGACAGAGAGGGAGAGAGAAATGAGGAAAGCAAGAATGAAGGAGAAAGAAAGAAAAAGGAAAAGTAAAAAGAGTGACCGAGGTCTAATTACGAGTAATTACGGCTTTTCATTTTCAACATGATGAAATAATTTGATTCTTTTTAAAAGGGGGTTCTGGCTTTGCTCAGGAGCAGACAAAGCGCTCCTGCGTTGAGTTAGGCGAGCTGGCGGGGGACAATGGCCCTCCTTCTCCGGGGCCAGGGCGTCGGGACGCGCGAGGAAGCCCCATAAATCATGCCAAGCGGCGGGCTGCTCCGACAGAGTTATGGGAGAGTGCGCCTCCTCTGATGGCCGCCGTTCAGGGGCCGACCCACATTAGCGTGCTAAAATAAATACGACCGAAACGCACGGACAGACGTCAGCTCAGACGCGTCTGCACAGCGGCCTGCCCCTGCCCTGCCAGACAGGCAGACAGACAGACAACGTTACAGGCCGTCTCCGGGAGAGGGGAGAGGAAAAAGCTGGTTTAAGCTGAACTTTACGCATGGGTTCGGCCCAGGTAACTGGCATGGGAAAGGGAGTTTTGGGCGGATCTGAGGGGAAGAGGCTGCTAAGAAAGACACTAATGAAGCCCTTGTGAGATGAAGAAATGGGAAAGAAAAAAGAAGAAGCTGAGCACCATCACTACATCGGGGCCATGGAGGGCTTCTAAAAGTCTCTCCTGCACTTTATGGCAGAGTAAAACAAATTAGGAGCCGCACACACAGCTAAACTCAAGTACTTAAGAGCAAGTCACTCCAACAGCCAGTGGTATGCGACCTGGGGGGTGGGGGGGATGGAAGAGGAGAGGGAGAGAGAGAGAGAGAGAGAGAGAGAGAGAGAGAGGGAAGTGGAAGAGAGGCATAATTACAAAAGCACACAAAAATTTGCATAGAAGATGAGGTCTTAAGTACATCCCTCTTAAGAGTCCTTCCAGAGGGCCCACTGAGGTACGGTCCAGACGACACGCTTTTCGTAAAAGGTGCTCTAAAACAGAGAGAGATCTCAGAAGATTTAGCCTACCAATTATAAAACATTTCACATTTCTCACAACTCAATATGAGAACTGAGTTATGAGTCTTGAAAATAACATTTTCAACAACTTGGACAATTGTGACAATAAACATGTGGTGGTGTTCAACTGGTTTCATACACTTCAACTTTTAACCGTCTCAAAGACAAACAGTGGGAATATAAAACAGGAGCCGAGGCCGGCAACCATGGGGCGTTAACCCCGGTCAAAGGGAGAGGCCGCCAAGAGGTGGCAGCCCAACAACAAAGCTGCACTTTATCACAGCTCAGCTTGCAGCAATCTCAGGTACCTCCACCTATCACTCACGGCCGCTGCCATTGCCACAGCGCTCTCACTGCGGCCCAATCAGCAACTCCCTCAGGGACACCTAAGAAGAAACAGACCATCTTGGTTCAGCAGATATGGAAAGCAAAACAAAATGAATGTCACTCTTTTTTGCCCTCCATCCCTCCCTCCCTTCCCCATTTCCACAGAGTGGAGGCCAGGAGCCGTGTTGGCAAATGAGGGCAATTTTCCTTTACAAGTCTGAGGGAGGGCACAAGGCCTTCAATGGTTTTTGAGTTTGCCATCCTGGGCAGTGTTACAGCGACTTAAAAAGCAGTCAACTTAGTAATTTAGAGACATTTAGTTGCTGTAGGTGTGACATTGTCCACTGTTCCGAAGACAAAAAGAGTATTGAATGAACATGGAGACCGAGGGTCTGTCTGACAAATACGTATGTACTAGCAAATTCATTTTTAGTGTGCGTGTGTGTGTGTGTGTGTGTGAGAGAGTAAGTGAAAGAGTAAGTGAGAGAGTGAGTGAGTGAGTGAGTGAGTGAGTGAGTGATGGAGGGAGAGAGAGAGATGAGTAGGCCCTATGTATTGGTGTGCCTGAAACAAACAGTTGTACCGCACATGCCATGCTGTAGTAGTTTTCAGAAAATAAAAACCACAAGGAGTGATGGAAAGGTTAGAGACCCCTTTCATGCTAACAATCACACCCACAGTCCCAGTGGGCATGTAGCACAGGCTGAGAGCGCGTAACCTGCAGATACAGACATAACTGCCCAAGCAAGCCATTCTTCCTGCCTGTCTGTCTGCCTGCCTGCCTGTCTGCCTATCCACCTGGCCGTTTGATGTTGCCGCTGCACTCACTCATGACAACACATCGATTTTACTTCAGCCCAGCAAGACGTCAGCGCCGAGGAATCCATTAAAGCAGACAGCTCTCATCCGCCTTGACTGACAACGGTGACAGGCCAGTGCCTTTCTTCCTCTCTTGTTCATTCTCTGCCTCTCAAGTCTTCACCATCCCCCATAACCCACCCATCCAGACCCTGCACTGACAGCTTCACACTCAAACACACCTTCCTGGGAGCATCTGTAATAGCTTAAAATGCTCAAGATTACCAGAGTCAAACAAATTCAATGCGCCGCCTTTCGGACTGTGTGATGCCCATGCGCCAGTGGCAATCCCTCAGCACATCGCATTCACTCAACTCTAGAACTGTGAGGCTTAACAAACAAGACTCAAGCGCTCTTACACATTGGGCTGTGCCGCATATTAATGACATGGACCTTGGATGAAATGCTGAAAAGTAATGACATAAAAAAACAAACACTTTTCTTCAGATGAGGGAATAAATGAATCGACAAGCTGAAATTGATATGTTTTTGCAGGGCATTTGACCCTGGCTGATGTATGCTTTTAAAGTTAGCCTTTTTTCTGTATTTAAGGCCCAAAGTTGATCTTGGCCGCTTTATTAGAAAGTGTTAATCCTTGAGTCAAGTGTGCCCCTGCATGTGTATGTGTTTGCCATGCAAACTTAATACATGCAGCAAGGTCTCCGAAGAATAGCAGCCATTATTTCTCCTGTCTCACATAAAACATGCTGAGGAGGTGAGTATTAGTTACATGTTTGTTTTCTCACCTTGCAGCTCTTTCTGGAACCCACCCACCCACCCACCCCAAAAAAGTGTTGTGATGTTTTGTAAATCTCACGTTTCCGTGTAGATATTTAACTCGTGTCTCACTTCGGGGACAGAAGGTGATCCAACATATTTATGTTGATGAAGAATAGAAGAAAACTTGAACGCTGCAAAAAATAAAAAATCCCCTGAAATCACAATCATAGCATAATGCAACGGTAAGGTGTAATATCGCCAAAGCAAGGCAAAGGTGTCAACAGATCCTTGTATTGGCCACAATATTCAAAACGATTATATCTTTTGGAAGTTTAACGACAGTACATACACATGTACTACAAACTTGACACAAGGTGCAAGGCTTCAAATCTACTTTCACCTCATCACTGGCACACTCTCCACATCACGCCATCCTCCTCAGAAGATGCTATTAACCCTGCTGCAATCAGTGAGGAGTTGGGCCGATGAGTCTGTCACAAAAAGCCCCAGATCCCCCCCTGAAATATGCCTTGAAAGAAAACACAGGGCAAGTACCGATTAATTAGCCATTAATTAATTTATGGGTAAATCTGCATTTTCAATTAATTAACGTGCGACCTGCACCGCAAATCAAGCGAGTCACTGCTGTATTGAGAATTAAAAATATATGTTACGCAAAGCAAAAATAATGTTGATCGAGAGACTCCAGGGCACATCATGGAGAGAGCGGGATCGTTTGGTGACATGTCCATGTCCAGGGCCCACTATACCGGAACAACAACAGAATTCTGCAGGCCCATTATTTTTGCTGATCCTACCACTGGCTCCATGGATGTGGATCATATGCATTATAAACATCTTGAAAGTGGAGATCGTTGTCTTTTTAATCTCCCTTTAAGTTCATCAAATGTGCATACGGGGCGCGCTTCAAAACTTTTTCTCAGTCCAAAATAATTTAGCTGACGCACTTACACTTTGCCACACAGCTCTGTTTCTCATTCTTTCATTTCATTTGCGGGTTTTCAAGTTTTGAGGAAACTTGGTCTTGTCATAATCATTTTGCCCCGAGCTAGCATACTAATATGGCCCAGGGAAGGAATAAATTAGAGCCACGATTAGCAGGAAGGATGAGGCTAAGTTTTTTTTTATTTTTAGACATTAGAATATTTGTTCCATTATTAAAGCAGGGGACATCCTTTGATTCTCTCTTTTCTTTATTTTTTTTTCCTCACACACAAAAGCGAGTCCTCAAACTGCCTACCTGTGTAGAAAATAGGAGTCTTTAGTGGGATGTGCAGATGCCTCTCGGACATAAAAACAGCATGTCTCCGTGTCTCCTGTAGCAAGCTGTTCCGTTCTGTACGATAATTCAGAATCCCCTGGCACAGCATATTTTTCCCCCCGCCACCACCTCATGCCTCCCCACACTCTCATGTTCAATCAGACTGTCTGTGTGTGTGTGTGTGTGTGTGTGTGTGTGTGTGTGTGTGTGTGTGTGTGTGTGTGTGTGTGCAGAGGGTTAGCATCATAGTCAAGCCTCACTCCAAAAGAAACAAAATCTCACAAATAAGACCTTGACCTATGCACCCTTCAATTATTTAACACATAAAATCAGCGTCCGCTTGTTTAAATCTGGTGCTGAGTAGGGATGGTATTTTCCGATACCGGTACTTAACCGATACTTTTAAAATGATACCGGTGCCTGAACGGTGCCAGAACCGATACTTTTTTTCTATTTTTTTATTAAAGACATTAAAGGCTTATTTATTGCCAAGGCAAATAGTTTTCTTCAAATTTAACAATATATTAACTGTTTAAGGTATACTATAAATAAAAATAAATACAAAACACTTGGCTTCAAACCTTTTAACTTCAAACTATGAACAATATATTAACTTTTAACAACTGTTTACAGTATACTTAAATAAATATAAATAAATACAAAACACACTCTGTACACACACTTCACACTTCAGTAATTATTTTGCAGAAATATGAGCATATTTGCCTTCAGAGTAAAACAAATATTATTTTGTTTGCATTTATTTAAACCCACTGGTTTCGTGAATGTGTACTGCCCCTTTAAGAGTTTAGGTCCAGGGCTGCTGGCATTTCCGTTTAGTCTTCAGTCTACGATTTCTGATCTGCCTTTGCCTCTTGCGTTCTCTCCCCCCTTTACACGCAATTTTGTTGTTGCATATGCTCCACGTCGGGTTGTTTGAATCTTTTTGTGCGAAATACAGCCACACTTTTGATCGTTTACCTTTCGGCATTTTCTCCGTTATATTGATGGCTAGCTCTGTTTGTGCTTGCTCTGTGCAAGGCTGCCTGCTCTTCGCTGTCATTAGACTGTTGCAATGTTATTGTAGCGTCCGAGTAAGTGCTCACACTGAGAAGGAATATCTTTGGATGAGACGGTAGCTCTCCGTTTAATAAAGCGAATCCAACTTCTGCTTAGAACAACCACACTTATCTTGAAACCGAAACCACACACAAGTCAACCCATTACCATGGTAACTCCTCAACACAAATCCCGTTTCCACTAGTCCCATATGGAATGCTACATTATCACCAATGAGCGTGAGCGACACAGGCGAGAGTCTATTGGGAGATGGAGCAGTTTTATATGTGCCCCACGAAATCTGTTAGCAACCCAAAATTAGTATACAGATCGTACTCAGAAAGATACGCCACTAACGTTACTTCTCGTTAGCTATCGCTAGTTTTGTTAACTTATTAATTAAAAACAAATTTTAAATCGGCTCAGGCACCGAAAGGAAGCATCGAAATCTGCAATGCATTTCGGTCCGGGTAGGTACCGGTTGTATGGAACCGGTGCCGTATTTGTACCGGTTCTCCGTACCCAACCCTAGTGCTGAGTGAAAAATACTGCAGTTTCCATCAATAATGATTTTTTTTTAAGGACAGGGTCATAAATTATGTAAATAAAAAAAAAACATTTTGATCTTTCAATGTCATGCTATGATGACCCTGGGGATTAGAACGATCACGGTAGGAAGTCTTGGCGTCTTCATTGTGCTCTATGAATATCTCTATTTGGTTATGTGGTCAATTCAGACTTCCCCTGCCACTGGGTGCACAAGGTCAGGGCTTCTTCAGATATAAAAATGTGTGTTCATACACAAATGTTGTTTTTGCTCTCTCCAGTGACTATATGGCATGGATGCAGCAAGTCCTCTAACCTGATTAGACTGCTGTGTCCAAACCCATTTAGTTTAATTGACAGTATACTGATTTGTTTTAATCTCAAAAGACTGTTTTAATTATTGGAGTAATTACTAAAATATATGTGCCTTCAACGCTATTGATCTCCTTTGTCTGTACAGTTAGTAAGCCTTGCTATTGAACCCACCACCCCTCGTAATCCTCTCCGCTCCAACCCCCACTCAACCGGACCCCCCCACACACACACACACACACACACTAACGCAGCCCCCACCCCCAGGACCCCGGGGCCATCATTCAGACACACGCAGTCTGACGGGCCCGAGGAGGACAGATGACCAACAGAGCAGAAGAAACTGCAAGCAAAATAGCTCACACGTTTGAGGGGCGTCAGGGGGCATCGGGCGGAATGCGGAGAGCGCTGGGCCAAAGTGTTCTGACGCCTAATTACCAGCCGCCACCATCAGCGCCGCTCTGGAGTTAGCGCCGGGCAGCCGCTTTGAGTTAACGCAGGGGGTGGGGTGGGGTGGGGGGGTGGGGGGGAGCGAGGGCGCCTGCCCAGAGGGGACAGCACTGAATGAGCAGTTTGCTTCAAAGGGAGCAGAAGTGCTTCGGACGCTGCCCTGACTCACGCGACTAACTAAGGAACTCTTACAAGAAATGAGCAAGAACTTACTAAGGGGTATACATATATAAGGAGTAAGAAACTTGTATAACTTGATGGTAATATATTATGATCCATTATGCCATGATATCCTTCATTTTGGTGAGATACCTGAAGAGGCTTTTAGGTAAATTACATGAATTTTAAAACAAACGGAGAGGCAGTTATATATGATAAGTGAGTAACACACACACCTAACAGTGGCACTGGCAATTACAAGGATTTGTCGTTCTGTAATGCCTGTGTGTTGAGAAGTATTCCGGTCAGCGTAAGTTGCTCCATCATTGTGAGCAGTGCAGAAGAATAATCACCATACCCTATTACATTAGCTTTAAAGTAAAAGAGATTATATGAGGAACCACAAGTCCTTCGGCAAGGATTTGCATTAGGGCTTAAATCAAGGATTTACCTTGAGGAGGAACAAAGCTCCATCACAAACTGTAATTGAGTGCTGTTTTTAAAGGTACAGTGTGTAGGGTTTAGGGTGATCTATTAGCAGGAATGGAATATAGCATTCATAATTATCTTTATATTAGTGTTTTCATCAGCCCAGAATGTGCCCTTCATATCTACATAGGAGCAGGTCATCTTCCACGGAGGCCGCCATGTTGTAAACCCATTTGGCCCAGAACGGTCAACATTGTTTTAACGTTAAAGAGGCATCTTGAATTTGGTGGCGGCAGTAGGAGGACGAAGAAGAAAGAAGAGGAATCTGTGGTCGCTGGTGCTGGCTACCCAATTTGTGTTGTGAGAAGTTGGTGAATGCAAATTTTGACGAATGGAGGAGCATACGATTTTTTTTAGCAAAGAAAAAGCAAGGAGGCATGAATCCTTGTTTTAAAAGAAGCGAAAATATCAAGCAAAATGAAATTGGAACAGGCGTAGACAGAAAACAAGAATAAACCTGTCCCAGATGGAAATCGCTGATGAGGGATAAATATTTTCAGACTGGCGCTTGAGTTGCCTGTTTTCTGCTGGACAGGTAATGTAGCCTACCAATCTAAATGCAATGTGTTGTTTGATAGCTTCAGCTTCAACATGGCCATGGGCATAGTTACACAACTAACACAAGTAGCCTAACATTTTCCCCCCTGCCAATGTTGAATTTTAATTGCTACCAGGATTGTAATTTTAGAGTTTATTTTTATTTGGACACAAAAGACCCGGTGACGTTACTGCAGCTTAAAATGATTGCCAATAAAAGTGTAACTTTAAACAAAAACATTTTTTGGAGCTCAACCACAAACAACTCAGAATTCAGTTGGTTGCACTCTGCAACATCACCGCTAGATGCCGCTAAATCCTACACACTGCACCTTTAAAATGCACAAACACTCACATACGAAGACAAACCATGAGGTCTAGTACAAGGTGGCGTTGTAACGTCCCTGACAGAAACTAACAGATCATCTGCCACAGTGGGGAATAAAATAAAAAAGCCTGAACTGTGCCATGAAGACTGTTCTGATGAAATGCTTGTTAAAGCTCAAACTTTGGTGGATCAGATTCCAGTTTTTAAAGAAGGTTTTTTTAAAGAGCACTTACGTTAAAGTACATGGCAATGCCATGGCCTATAATCTCAGATAGTTAGGTAGGCTAGAGGCCCAATATGAGAACACAGTTGTGTTGTTTCATCCAAAGTCAATCACAGAGTAAATACTCGACCAGCATATGGAAAAAATTGCATCTGGTCCAATCTAATAGATTTAATGACTTCACTTCTGATGTCTTCATTTGATGACTTCTGTAAATGATAATACAAGTAAAATCATGTTTAGTTCAACAAGAAAACAAAAGAAAAAAACAGCTTTTCCAAAAGGATGGATAGGGATACAAAAGGATAGGATAGAAATGTGTTCATTCCACTGCCTAAGCTGGTGTAGTAAGCATTTGTGTCCCTAAACTAACACACAGAAGTATACACACACACACACACACACACACACAGACTTGAACATGCACGCACACACACACACACACACACACACACACACACACACACACACACACACGGAGAGAGAGAGAGAGAGAGAGAGAGAGAGAGAGAGAGAGAGAGACACTTGCACACACACATAGCCCACACACGCAGGCTTTCCAGCTCAAATTGATTTTTCCCCCTCCCTCCTCTCACCAAGGTGGCCCAGTACGTTTCTAACCTAACGCTCTAACCTGTGTGTTAATGCACGGTAGACACAGTGTCCATTGATCTGCCACTGCCAGTGTCTTTGAGTGTGTAAAGAAAACATCACTGGGGGATCTGATGTCTCTGAAGTCAGCCATCCCTGCGTAATCCAGGCTGAACTCATTGGCAACACAGGTGAAACTGCTTAAACATGCTGACTAAACATGATTTTGGACACCCAGGCCAGGAAGATTGTGCAGGTTTACAAGTAACTCATTAATTTGCTTTCTTATATCACAGCATAATCTGCGTGTATTTATGAAATAAAGGGACAAATAAATGAAACCCCAGTTTGCCTAATTTTTTAGAAGGAAATGAGGACCTTGGCCTTGGATTTGACATTAGACATTCCACAATAACAACAAACAAATTCACAAGGCTCCCTATTCAAGCTAAATTATGTTGAGTCGACTCAACATTTCACCCACCAGTGTCGTGTATCCTGTGAGCCAATTATATTGAAAATAATGATTAATAATACATTAAAGAGAACAAAAAAGCCCAGCCATAAAACATATGTATTTTTAATATGAATCTCCCTGAATCAATACCCACGATTAGCAACCGCTCACAAATTGCTATGCAAGGCATAATTACTATAAGGTCAGTAGGTATTATTCAAAGTCACTTTAGTTTACCACATTACGACAAGACAGGACGCCAGGCAAAAAATTATAAATTCCATCCCCAAATCTGTCTCCTCCTGATTTAGATGGATGAAGAATAATTAACTCTTAATTATTCCAGATCACTTAAGGCACTTTCTGGATTCACAAAGGAACACAGCCATCTCTGTCAACCCATTTTATTTCCTATCATTTATCATGATCCCAGGACTTGACCGGAGATGAGTTGAGGGGGAAAAAAAGAAGTGAAAAAGAAAAATGTCTGTTTTCTCACAATGCCCCCCCTCCAACCCAACCCCTTTGCACATCCACTCTTCCCTTGTACCTTAGAGGGTCTTAAGGAAGAGCACTTCCTTTAAATTCAGCCATATGCAAATGTCCCAATGTAATTTGCATTTTAAAGTATTTAACTCCCCATATTTATTGGGCTCTGAGGCCTTGCTGATCATTGATTTATGTGCTTCCGGCAATCATATTTCCATATTTTGTGTGGTTTTTAACGACAGTAATAATTCAAATATGCAAAAAGTTGTTCTTTGAAAGATATCCTTAATTATGTCCTCAAAGCATCCCCTTCTTATTCTTTTTCTCCTCTCTTTCTCTCCCTCTCTATCGCTCCTTGTTTTTCCCCTGAAACAGTGATTGTCCTCCCACTGGCTGACAATGAAGACGGGACAGGGAGACAGTGATGCTGTGGCGGTCCGGCAGCAGGTACTGTAGCGCACGGGTCGAGAGGCAGGGAAGGATGCGAGGCCGTATGGTCAATCCCTCGCCCTTGTCCGCAAGAGCTGTTATTAATTGTGACACTCTTTCACAACAAATCCAATCACATTCCATGAGACCATCCTCTTCAGAACAGAGGGGGTAGTAAGGAGGGGGGTTTGGGGGAGGTGGGTGGGGTGGTAGGGTTGTGGTAGGCTATCGGAAGGACCGGCCCTCATCCCCCTCCCCCCTCTTTTTTTGCCGCTAACTTGGAGAGTTTGGTGGTTGCCTCTCTTTATTAAGGTTGTCACAGTCTCTTGCTCACTCTTGTGGGGGGGCACGGTGCTGATTTGCGTTATTAAAAGTGGCATGCTCCTGCTACCGTTTGGCCTATCGGTGCTCTGGAGCGGCCATCAAACGCGTCCACCGCGCCGGCTAGGGCAGAGGCTCCGTGCGCATATTCCCTTTGTCACCCCGGCGCGCGGGGGGAAACTTTTTAGAATAATTGCTCACTGATGTACAAATGCGGGTGACTAATATATTAGATTAGTCGTGCTGGGTTACAGAGGGGCTTTATTTTAGTGGCTGGCACATTCCGTGTCAGTCGATATAAGCAGAAATGAACTATTAAATCGCTCGTTTAATACTATGCATTGTGTGTATGTGTGTCAGGGGCGCAGTATGATAGAGTGTGCCCATGCATGAGAGAGGCATGGCATGGAAAAATTACATTTAAAAAAGCAACCCTTAACATGCTTGAACAAAAATGTTTCAAAATAAACCAAATTAAAGAGCCATTACATACAATTAGAAGAAAACCATAGAGTAGATGATAACTAAATGATACATTTAAATTGTAAGTGGTAGACCAATGTGGCATAATGAAAAATGAATTGTATTTAATGCAGGGAACCTTGTGCTTTCTATGTACTTATAATAAAATTATAATTACATTTTATACTTCCCAAATCAATTTTTAATAATTACTATTATTATTGTTGTTGTTGTTGTTGTTGTTGTTTTTGTTGTTGGTCACTATTATTATCACTGATAACAACACAGCAATACTATGAATGTACTGCCTTTAAGAGGGCGAAATCTGGTGATACAGCTGCACACTTACTCTTCCCTCGAATCTATATTCCAGTCCCCTCTTGAGAATCTTAGCCTTCTCATACACACGAAAGAAATTCAAGTGTATTTAGTAAAATACAAAAATAAAAGCTGGCAAAGACATTACTATTATTTTGTTTTGTTTTTAAACGCAATTAAAGCACAGTCCACTGCTGCCGCCCTTTTCATTTTCAAAGCTGTACAATTTTTAAATAAGGGCAGATCAGCTTCGGCAGATCGCACACGCACATATAAACATACTCGCAGACACTCACACAACCAACATGTTTTAAAGTGCAGTGCAGTGTGTCTGTGATGAAATTCTGTATTTTTTATTATTTCTTTTTTTCAAACAGATCACTTTTCACCCTCCATACTCAATTAGGGAACATTTATCCTCCCTGAGCCATTACAAAAAAAAACAACACTGTCGTTTTCTGGCTTACAACAAAGTTTAAACATAAACCAATGCGGGCCAATTCCAATCCCTTCGATAACAAATACTATTTTAATCAAATGTATTCCCCATTTCCTCGGTTCCTTTGTTTTCTGGCTGACTCTACATTTGGCTTATCGTGGTGTATCACATCGACTTCACCTGTTCTGATTCACTCAGTACATGCAGCTATTTGAATAAGCACTGCTCAACTCAGGAGCCTTATCTGATCACTGGCATAGTGTAAGAGTGAGCGTGTGTGTGTGTGTGTGTGTGTGAGAGAGAGAGAGAGAAAGAGTGTGTGTGGCTGTGTGTGAGGGAGAGCGCATGAGAGAGCCACAGACAGAAAGAGAGAGGGAGAGATGGACCTAGGTATATCAGACATTCTGCATCTCTCTCCTGCACAAAACAGGAAGAGAGAGCAAAGGGAGAAATCTGCGCATCTCTGATCTGTTGCGTGGATAATCTGTGTTCACCAGTAATCCAAACCAGACAGGAGAGAATGCAACGACACCAGAGACGTTGCCACTGCCATCTTTTCTTTCTTTTTCTTCCAAAGCCCTGAGTAGACTTTTTTTTGGTTTCCTGTTCTTTTTCTGTTTTCACTCATTTTATGTTGTTCTGATTGTATCTGTGCCATGATTCCTTGCCCTTGAGGTGTTGATATATATTGTTTTTAACTAGATAAGGGAAAACAAATCATGGAACTTTATTTGCCCTAGCCATTCTCTGAAAAGTATAAACCACTTTTCTAAATTTACATAATGCTTTAGTGAACTTCAAAAACTGATGGCGCTTAAAAGAATCTGATCTGAAGAATCTAATATGAACTCAAGACGAAACGTACTAGCCTAACCTCTTTAGAAATGTAACAGTGAAATGTTGCTAATGATTTTTTATTTTAAATGACTAATAATGGTACCTACCTGATGCATGTATTTTTGTTTGCTTTCTCTAGCTTTTGGAGTCAGTTTCCTATCTTCACCACCAATGAGAACCGCTGACACGTTTTTAAATGATCATTCCAGGAACAATGAGACATGGCACATTTTTGTTTTATTTTCTCTGAAATATATCAGACAGTTAATTATTCTGTGTTTTCAAAAAAACATGTCCAGCGATTCAGCTAGGTCAAAGAGAGAGGAAAACAGTTTAACAAACCCTCACACCCAACCACACACACACACACACACACACACACACATACACAGGCACACACACATGCACACACTCATTACAGACTATGCTAATTTAGTTTAAAAGCTCTCCTTGTGGTTAGGGAGGCTGTAGGGACTGATCAGTGTGTAGTCTTTGTCCTTGTTGTAATTGCCCTCTCGGCACGTCTACCCCCACCACCACCCCCACCCCACACACACTCCTTCCCGGCCCCCTGTGAAAGCTCGGGCTCTGTGCTCAAGTGGGGGTCCCCCCCTGAGACCTGCTGATCACCCCCAAAAGGTCCAGCTCCAATCGGCAGCCAGCGCCCTAGTTAAAGCAGCACTGAAAGAGAACTCCTAGACCAGTGCAACTGTCTTCCTGTTTTAGCCAGTCCCCAAACACACACACACACACACACACACACACACACACACACACACACACACACACACACACACACACACACACACACACACACACACACACACACACACACACACACACACACACACACACACACACACACACACACACATTAAACTGCTACTTAATTACTTCATCAGAGGAAGGGGGAGACAGACAGAGAGTGTGTGTGTCTGGCTACATGCATGTGTGTTCAAAAAGCCATATATTCCTCAAAATACAAAAACTGATGATGAAAAGAAAAAAAAAAGAAATACATTATTAATTTACGAATTTGGTTATTATCTTCTTGCTTATGTTTTTCATAATTTTGTTCACTGCATTTTCAGCCATGCGAACCTACCTTACTTAATTCAGCAAAAATTGACTTAAGTCTTAATACCAAGCATTACACATTTAAAATTATATGCTGCTATTACCAAGGTGGTATACATTCATAAAGTCTCTATGCAACTGACACTTGATATTTACCCTGCTTAAAAATGCATATATATGCATTCCATAAATATTTGTATGTGTATCCACTGACATACACTGGCATGAATATTTAATCAAAACATCGGACATTATAATGAATTATATCTTTTTTAAATGTTATTTTACTTATTTGTAGCTTTTCATATTTATTCTTAAATAAAATGCATTTTTCATGAATTTCACCAAATCTCTTTGTCTACAGTTTCTCAAGTTCTACACAATCTTCCTGGGTAAACAAAACAAATACTCAAAATTATTTGTTATGGATTCCCCGGAAAAGTCCGGAAAAAAGCAAGGAATCTGGCGCCATCTACTGTCTGTAAGCAGAACTAATTTGGAACGCCAGATGTGGTTTCAACACACAGATGTGCAGGTTCACACATGCATGTTTCATAGAATAAAAGAATGCATCAAATATTTTTTGTTTGAATGCAGAAATTGGACTGGGGTCCTGGCTATCCTGGGATGAGGGGGTTGGGGGACATCTTAATGACATGAAGTTTTGTACAACGGTGTCTGAGGTGCTAGCTCTACACACTTCTCTCACGGATGTCAGCATCACCTTCACATGAAAACCAAATAGCTCTACCATCAGTATATACATCACCCATATTTTCACACTGCACAAACAGTTCCATCCATCACATACAAGTACACATATGCACAATTGTTGTACACGTTCACACACTGCCAAATGTCCACACAAAACGACAAAAAAGAACAAAAGGAGGAAAAGAAGACAGAGGAAAGCAGTTGATAGCTGTTCTCTCTCTTTCTCTCTCCCCCTCTTTCTCCATCTCTTTACTGAGTCCTGGGGTTAATGGCTGTGTCAGTATTTTTGCAGGCGGCTGCAGCAGGGGCTGAGGCACAGAGGGGGTTAATATGCTCAGGGAGACTTTGGGGAAGTGGATCAGGGAAAGGAGGGGGGAGGTGAGGGGGATAGTGGAACACACATTCAGCCATTAGAGACTGCCACTCTTCTGACCCACGTCTCGCACGCACGCACGCACGCACGCACGCACGCACGCACACAGTGTAACTCTCCCACCTCTCCTTCACAATGGCTCTCCCAAAACAAGCATCCCTCCCAGTCGCCCCTACCCCGCATCTCCTCTCCCCCCTCTGGGCCTGAGCCGAGGCCACCGCTCCTCCTGTCTGGGAAGGGCTCCGACTAACCTCCACGTCCCAGGGCTCCCCTCGCGCCCCTATACCTTCAAAGCCGCTGGGCAGCACCAGAACCCCGCCCCGGGTCGGAGCAGATAGGAGCCGACACATGTCCACACCGCCGCCGCATGAACAAGGGCTGGTAACCAGATACGCCGTCCTTTTTTTTTTTTTTTTTTTTTTTTACAGAAACCACACAGCATCCCCCACCACATACACACAGCCCCCAGACCCCCCCCCCCCCCCCCCCCACACACACACACACACACACACACACACACACACACACACAAACACACACACACACACACACACACACACACACACACACACACACACACACAAAAACACACACACACACACACCCATTTAAACTAATGTAATCCCCAGTCACTGACACGGTTAACTGCTTCCGTGAGCCGCAGCAGAAAAGCTGTCCCCACTCCAACTCCGTGTGTGAACAGTGAAAGCGGTGTTGCAGTTCTATTCTATCCTATCGATGGGCGTATTTTTAACATTATTTCCCCCTGGAAGTGCCCAGGTGTGTATTTGGTTGGTTGTGGGTGGTGTGTGTTCATGTGTGTTCACGTGCATTTCTACGCACAGATATACTGTACATATACACACTCACACTCACACACACACATGCACGCAAATGTATACACTTCCTTTTTTTTATATTCCCTTAGGGACTTTGGGAACGCCAAGGTACTGCTCCAATACACAGAGGATTGCTGCCAAGGACACAGCACACATCAGTCAACCATCATTAATTGACTAGGTTAGATTAGATTAGATTCAACTTTGTTATTGTTTATGGGGAGTATGGGTACAAAATCAATCAAATGCAGTTAGCATCTAAGCAGAAGTGCACAAATATAGTATTATTTAGAGATAATTGCAGGAAAAGTAAGTACTAAAGCATAAGTGAAGCTACGTCTTGCAACAGTGACGGACAGTGGAGAGTTACAATGTACAAATATAATTAGTGCTATCAGTAGCTTAAATAAAATCAACTAATTAATCGCACAATTTGTTGTGATTAATCATTGTTAATCACTGTTTTTTTTTCTGAAGACTAAAGCTTGCTAAGCTTGTAATGGATATTTAAATGTAAAATCACAGAATGAATGTAAAATCAACACAAAGGAAGAATATTTAAATTGAAACACTATTGTTTAATAGCATCTTTTAAACTCTGATTCTCTCCTATGAGCTAAAGATTTCAAATAAAACCATCAAATAGACTGTCAGCCTGAAAGGCATATTTATTGTGTGTAGCACGTAAAGTATAAAGGGACTTTTATTTTTTTAAACGATAATTGCGATGACATGGAGAAGCAGAGAAGAAAGAGACTCCCGGCAAGAGTGGTACTTTTGACGGGGCTAGCAACAAGGTCAACCAGTCATTTGTGTGCAGCCCGCTGGGTTCGTTGTAAGCTCAAGTGCTCAATACACTTGAAAGCTTGTGCGGGCGTTCATTTTTTTAACACCTTAAATATTTCAAATGAATCTCTATAATTAACACGTTAGTTTTGACAGCACTAAATATAATATATGTAAATATTCTAAATTCGTATATAGAGCGGACAAGTGGACAGACTTATAGAAGAGAGTGAAAATGTAGGGTTATGGGCATATGTTCATCTGATTAAGACTACTGAGTAGAAACAGTTGGTTATATGAACAGTGACACCATTTGAACAGTATAGATTAAGACTGTAAAACATATGAAAAGTGCAAATAACTTGTTTGTTAAGTACAGTAAATAGTGCAGTCATGAGCACAATGATGTTGTTAGGGGGTGGTGTGTGTCACAGCCTCAAGAAAGAAGCTCATCTTGAGCCCGCTGGTGAGGAAGCAAAGGCTCATGTAAAGCCTTCCAGAGGGAATAGGGAGAAAGGTCCCTGGTTGAGGCGGGAGGCCTTGATGATGTTTCTCTTCCTGCCCAGGCAGTACTTGTGATAAATGTTCTTGATGGTGGGTAACTGAGTGCCGGTGATCCATTGGGCAGTTTTTACTAACCACTGAACATGTCCAGCGATTCAGCTAGGTCAAAGAGAGAGGAAGTCTGATGTGGAGCAGTTGCCATACCACACTGAGATGCAGTTCATGGGTAGGCTGTCAGTGGTACAGCTTTAGAAGTCCGCCAGTATCCTGGGACACGTGTGTGCGTGGCTCCTAGCCCACCTGGAGTCCACAATGATCTCACTGGTCTTCTGGGTGTTAAGCACCAGGTTGTTGTTGTCGGCACACCGTGCAGCCAGGTGCTGGACCTCATCCCTGCAGGCCGTCTTGTCATCACCTCTGATCAGACCTACTACCGTGGTGTGATCTGCGAACTTGATTATGGTGTTGGAGCCAGACACAGGAGTGCAGTCATGGGTGAACAGGGAGTAGAGAAGAGGGCTAAGCATGCAGTCGGGGATAGTTAAAGAGAAGAGACTTAACAGATTGTGGTCTATTAGTCCGAAAGTCCGGTTGCAGAAGGATGTGCTCAGCTTGGAGGGGATCACAGTGGTAAATGCTGAACTGAAGTCCATGTACAGCATTGACACCATTTATGACCAGTATTATTTTCTGGAGATGCAGGCAGATGGCCTCCCAAGGGAGTCAGATGAAAGTGTCTCTATGAGCTGAGGGTGATGCGTGTGTGTATGTGTGTGTGTGTGTGTGTGTGTGTGTGTTAAAATCCCATTCCATGCATAACCTTTGCTGCAAGTTATAGTCTACCACTAAACAAGTTTAACTGAGCAATGACACCACGAGACAAGTTAAATCCTATATCCTATCAGCAAACAGGAAATCACCACTAAAGTGAACCTACCCTGCTTAAAGTTGGTAGGATTTAGCATCCCTTTATATCAAACAAACCCAGAAAAAGTTTTGGCCTCTGAGGTTTCTGATAGATTATGTCCTCCTTGAGGAAATAGAATTGGCTGACAACCATGATGTGTCTGCGGGAGACAAGTAGAGTTTCTATTCATTGCCACAGAGGATGTGCTGGAGGCCTTGGAGGGCTCAACTCGGCCTTCATGAAGAATGAAAGGTGGTTGGATAAAGTTGCCACTATCGTTTTCAAAAAGCTTAGTTTTCTTCTTCCCACAAAGCAACGTTAAGGTTGTCTCTACACTTAAACCCGTTTTAAAAAACATGCGTTTTCAGGCCTGAAAACTCTGCTGTTTGAACTATAACATCTTAATTGTTCTGTTGGTTTGACTGCTTATTTGTTTGCCTTGTCTGTGTTTTTATACCTCTACTCCTGGCTTTTTGCCATTACTTTGTTGGCTCTCGTACTTCAAAACAGAGTAGTGCGACAACATCTGTGTTAGCAGGGTGGTGTTCAAGTGATGCAATGGTGAAAAAAAAAGCTTTTAGGGGTGTTTTGTTTGTTTGGGTTTCCACCCAAGAACTAGAAACATTTTACAGTCAGACTCACTCACTCAGTCACTCTCCTCTTGGCCTTGTCTCGCTTGAGTAATTCCTGACACAGAGTGCGGAGCAGAGGGTGGGGTTGAGGGGCTGAGACCCGGCACTGAGAGCGACGTGACCTCAGACTCCCTGCGACAGCGCGAGGAGGAGATGGGGGCCACAACCAAACACAAGCCATTACGCCAAAGAGCCAAAGAGCTCTCAGAAAAGGTGTCCCCGCCACTCGCATTTGACGTGGAGTAAGAGAGAAAGAGAGAGAGAGAGAGAGAGAGAGAGAGAGAGAGAGAGAGTGAGAGAGAGGGAAAAAGAGACAGCAGGTACATCAACTCAATTATGATGATGCCACTGACTGATTACATTTTCCTCCCTGCCTCATTTTAATAAGTCTGCCTGTCACGGAGAGCAGGAGAGCCAGAGAGAGGAGTAGAGGGTGGTGCCGGTGGTGGTGGGGTGGGTGTGTGTGTGTGGGGGGTTAACTTCTCAGACAGGAGGTGTGGGCTCTTGTCTGTGATGAGGCATGAGTGTCCCAGATGCCAGTCTCCTGGACGGTATCAAACATCTCGGTGGCGGACCCGCCGTGAAATAATCTATACCTACGGGAAGTCAATTAAAATGTGTCAGGGGAGATTAAGAATGGCGTGATGGCTTTTCACCGGGCGGCCTATTCACCCACCAGCATGTGTGTATGTTTGTGTGTGTGTGCGTGTGTGTGTGTGTGTGTGCGCACAAGCATGTGTGTTTGTGTGTGCGCGTTTGTGTGTGTGGGTGGGGGGCATGTGGGGGGGGGAGTGAGGGCATGTGCTATTAAAGACAGGTGGAAGATCTGTGTGAGTATGTGTGTGTATGTATGTGTATGCCTGTGTCTGTGTCAATGTGGATGTCTATAAATGCAAGAGAGAGAGAGTTGAGAAGTTTATGTGTCTTTGTTAGGAGTGTGCGTTTGTGTGTGCGTGTGTGCGTGTGTGCGTGTGTGTGTGTGCGCGTGTGTGCGTGTGTGTGTGTGCACATTCTTAAAATGTGTGTGTGGCGTTAAGGGGGTGTTGCAGGGTGTGGGGTGTGCTCTCGAGTGTCTCTGTATCGCCTTAAAAGCCCCTCATGAATATTTCAGGGCTCCGGCAGCCGGTGGCTTTGGCGTAAGTTTGCAAAGCAGCGTAATGTGCCTGTTTGTACTGAGTGGGGCTCATTTAGGATATCAATTAAATCAAGCACTGTCAGTCTGATGGCCCACTCAATAGACGGACATCCCATTCCCCTCCGCAGATCAACTCAGCTTTGTGTCAACGCACACCCAGGTCCATCCCTCTCCCCTCCTCTACTCTACTCTTCTCTCCTCCTCTCCTCTCTTCCCCTTATCTCTCCATCCCCTTATCAGTCTCTCATCTCCTCTCACTCCCTCATTCTTTCTCTCCTTTTCCCTCTCATTCTCTCTGTCTCGCTCATCTCCTCTCACTGTCTCTCTTTCTTTCTTTCTTTCCCTCTCTCTCTCTCTCACTCTCTCGCTCAGGCGGCAGTAACTGAATGCACAAATTACTCTCCCCTCCACCTTTAACTCCCACTAAATCTTTCCCCTTTTCCACTTTGCTGAGCCGGGATATTTTATTCCACCATCAAATATGCATCCCATTAATTAAGTTAAATTACTCCTGACTGCCAAATATCCCTTGCCCCGATGGGTGTCAACACAGAAATGCATGACTGTGAACCTGCGTTGACACGGCCCCACACTTAAATGTGAGTTACAGCCTTCTCGACTCCCATCCGCGGGCATATTACCAGCTACTCCGGGTGCTGAAATTAAGCCGTGCTCTCCCTCTTCCCTCTGAGCTTTTAATAAGTGCACAATGGATGACACGTGCACTTCTGACAAAGAGAGGACTGATATTTTAATTACCGTCTCCTCATTTTTTTTCCCCTCTCCACCCCCCCACCCCCCACCTCCTTCTCTCTCTGTCTCTATCTCACTCGCTCTCACTCTCCTCCCCCGCCTCATCTTTTAATTGCAGTTGTTAATCACTCATTAACTCCTTTCGCCTTTGGTGTGCAACTCCTAAATCTGGCGACGTCACATTTTCCTCCTCCGCTCGATAGATTCAATCACACCTCACCCTTCAAATGGGAATGTTCACTTCCGTCCTCCAGAGCTAAAAGTCTGTGTTTCTGCTCTCCTTGGATGTTTGGAAGCTAAGGAAGGTGATTACGGGCCTTCTTAAAAAGCATATATACATAGACATACAAATCCATGCTGTTTGTAATTATAAAAAAATATTTAACAGTCATACTGAGATTCGGCAAAATAATTTTTATGCTATTTTTGCTTCACAGTCTCTCAGATATAGCTCATTCAAATGAATGCATAAATAGGCAGTTTATGTGGTTTTTAGACCTTGACAAGCACTGCAGAAGGGAGAATATGCAACTGAACTGTGTGTAAAACACATACACAAATGACACAGAAGATATGACAGTGATATCACAAGTGAACAAGTAAATCCATCAGAATGTCAGTTACACAATAAGTACAAAGGCTGATAGGCTGATTGTCTTAAATATCCTGAGTACTTATACAACAACCTGATTAGACAATGGTGCGAATATGTTGTTAGGCTGCTTTCAACAGTATTGAAGCTGAAAGTACAAGGGTTGTCCTGTCCAAAGGTTGACTTCAACCAAGCTGGTGACTCTGGGGATACTGTACCTAACTGTGTATCACATGCTTAAATTGAAGTATAATCTGAGACTGTTTGTGAACCATCATTTCACTGATTAGAGTCAGGCTGGGACAGTCCCGCTAGCCTGACTTTACCTGACTTTATGAACGAAGGCCCATTATTCGAACCCTACTCTACTTACACAAACAATTAGCAAACCGGTACAATGATCTTTTGTGCAAAGAGTCTGTTCTAAAGAACATTCTAGTGCACTTTCATCAGTTTGTATCCACATCTTACACTACCTCTTGAACATGTGCTGAGAAAGCACTCAACCATCACATTCCTTTCCTGAAGTCTCAGCCAATGAAAAGTTGCCACGGTTTTGCTGATGATCTCGCCCACTATGAGAGAGAACTGAACACCTCCTGATTCGGCGGTTTGGCATCGAGTTTGTTTGTATTTTGTTTGATTAAAAGCTAATGTTTTGACCATAAAACCCTCTCAGCTATCCTTCAGAGACCACTAAAGAGAGACGATGGTTCCCCGATTCCCTGCACACAATTGTGGGATACTGCCATGGTCTTATTAAAAATCTCCTGGATGGATGACAGAAAGAGAGCTTTCTCTCACGTCCTCTTATTATTGTTTCAAGACAGTGACTCGACCGACTTGCTTACAAAGACGATGAGCCCAACAAAAAAGTTCACACTACTCTAATCTACACTACAAATCATACTACTGAGGTTGATGACTCGAAGGGAGATAATACCATCTCTCGCACGAGTAGTGAACATGCAATAGCTAAGCAAACACTACTCTGCTGGCCCACCTATTAGATTGGGGGCCTACATGCACATTTACTGCTACTAGAATAGAATCTGTTAAATTAAATAGCGCAAGCGGTTTGATTATGTTCCCACTCACAGACGATGTTTCCTGGATAAATTGCGTTTATGCCACTCAAGTGACAAAAAATAGTGCCAGCACAATTTCATCTCTGTCATAGGTTTTCATTGGTGTTCTTTTACAGCTAAGTCTGGCCTGGTCTGCTTCCTGTTCATGTTCCCTCCTCTGTGTGCATGAGTGTGTGTATGTGTTTGTGTGTGTGTGTGTGTATTGGCAACTGTGTGTGTGTGCAGTGTGTGTGAGTCTGTGAGCGCATGCATTTTCTTCACCAAAAAAAAAACATTAATTTCACAAACATCAGCCCAAGGCTACTATACAAATCCAATCCATTATGCGACGCTTTATCGTGTTATGAGGGCCTAACCGGCTGTAAAGCTGTCCCTTTCATAAAGAGCGATGGCGGTGCGGAGAGTCAAAACAGAACGGGCTGCCTGCTCGGCCAGCAGACGCTTGCTCATTACCATCAGCCGACTATTGGTGAAAACAGCTCAGTCACATACTTAACCTTTATAGGCCGGCCCTTTCCGTCTTCTTTTTTCCAAAACGACCTTTAGCGTTACTTATTATCATTTCATTTCCGATAATGGTCCGCTAAATTCGGTTAGCCGCATCAAAGCAAAATGTGTTTATATTGGTCAGGGACCCCCTGGTTGAAAAAAAACAATGTTTGATACTGTAGTGGGTTGACTGCAGTATGGGAAAAAAACGTAAAAGAAGGCCGATGTCCTGCTCTTACTCTAATGATGCTATTGCTAATGCTTAAGCATGGGACACTGGGTAGGTTCTCGTGGTTCCGGATCTTACTAGGCCTTTAAATACTCTGAAACACAGCATCGTTCCAAATGTTTGGAAAATAAATTAGGCAAAATCTGACGTTTCTAGGGTGGCACATGCTGTAAACACTTAAAATTCATCGCATGTTGTTCGAAAACATATCAAACGGTATGGCATATTAGGAAATGTCTTTCCCCCATGTCACTGGGCCCTAATTTTAGGAGCATTAACTTATTTTAATGGCACGTCCTAAATGGCACACAATGAACTATTAGGAAATAAATCTCGAAAAACAAGCGCACAAATAAATAAACACACCGAGACCAGTTGGAATCACACACAGGAGCACACACACACACACAGTAGGAGTGTGTCTCGGGGCAAGGGAGGATGTGGCACTTTGATAATTCTGTGGCTTTCGCACCCTGCAGCACAAGTGGAAATCCGATGAAGTCGCTAATGCACATGATGATTAAGTGTAACTCAAATACCAACTGTGTTGTTGGGGAACCTGACAGGCCGTAATTTGCTGTATTATATTCCGCGGTTTTAATTGCACGCCACCGACGTCCCTTTGACACGTTATGAAGCAATGATGTACAATTATTTCGAGGGGCGGCAAGAGATCAGGGGAGTGACATTATAATCATCCTCATAGGGATCCCTTTCTCTTCCCTCTCCTCATCTGTTCAAACTATTACTGCTAAAACGCAGAAGATGATGAAGGGGGGGTAGGGGGTAAAATAACGCACATAAAAATAGTTTCCCTGGAGTTTTAACAAGATTCTTTTGGAGGATTATAGAGTATCATGTCAAACACAGGGGGGAAGGGAGGAGGCACACAATAACCTCGGCTCCGTTAAGTGACAGGTTCCTCTGGATAAGTAGCGCACTAAGATGCGGCTCTTCTGTCACAGGCGAAGGCTCAAACATGCATACACACACACACACAAAATACGGGCATTAACACACACATTACAAAGGACAAGCCAAGGAGGGCGGAACTGATGGGCTATTCTGGGGACCAGCCGAGACAAACTCAGAGACGTGGGACGTGGGGGACAGAAAAGCGAGAAACACTGCAGATCACAGTGGAACAAGCAGGGCTCTAGTACCCAACTTAAACGAAACCAAGACAGATAGAGAGAGAGAAAAGAGGGAGAGAGAGAAAAGAGGGAGAGAAAGAGTTATCCCTTTGGTGACTAATCTAGAAGTTTTGTGCTAGGGCTACTTGATTTATTTTTAGCAGTTTTTTTGTGTGCATACACATCTCAAAGTTTGGGTCGGCACCGAGACAGACGAGACTCCTTCATGGATCCAAGGAGGGCTGTTGCTATTGCTGCTGCTGCGGCCGGGGCCAGCGAAGCGTTGCACAGCGCTTGAGCAGAGATATTAAACCAATGCTTCACAGCATTTAAAATCCTGATGCATAATTTAACACCAACAAACAGCACTGGCCAAGTGGAGCATCTTCAGGGAGAGAGGGAGCAGAGAGCAGGGGGATGGTGGAAGGGTGGGGCCGAGGGGTGGAAGGGTGTCCAGGGGGGTAGAAAGTGCTGAATGTAAGGCCTTTTCAGAAAATGATGGAGGAGGGGAAGACGATGCTCATTAAGTGGCTTGGCTGCACTGTGGACACTCAACACTGGGGGAAAAGACAAGAAATCGCCATCCTGAGTGTGTGTGTGTGTGTGTTTGTGCGTGTGGGCTGTTTTTTTTCCCCCTTCATGTTTTTTTTCCAATTAAATATGAAGAATCTTGCAATATTGCTGGTAGGCAATTTGGGGCAATCTACAAACTGGTATTTCATTTTTATTTTTTTCTGCTGTTTGTGCAGGTTGTGTCTTTATAGCCTGCTTCAAGAAGATCAATCAGGTTCATATTTTGGTATTGTCATTGCTGTGGAACATACTCTTTTGCATTTTGGAAAAATATTGTCTTTAATTACAACTTTTTTTCCCAGGCTGGGTCTCCCTCTAGGAAGGAACTAATTGCTTTTCCCCATTAAGCTTCCCATACATTTTACACTCCAATAAAATAATAATTGGTTGATGTGAGCAAAAGAGTAAACTAGAGGAGGGGGGCAACATCACATAGTGAGCTCAAGCACACACTCCTGCTTCTTCATGATGCTTTAATTATCCAGAAGCGAGCTGGCAGGCACAGACCTGAGAGACAGACGCGCTGTGTTACAGGAAGTCAAAAAAGAAAACCGGCAGGAAGAAGCTTACGTCGTGCGATGGACAGAAGACTAGTCCTGTGATCTTACGGTTACATAAGAACAAGGAGTGGCAGACCCACACCACCATGGTTTGGAGAAGAAAGAGGGAAACAAATAGAAAGAGAAAGATAGTGAGTGGGGGTAGAAAGAGATACAGAGAGGGACATGGAAAGAGAGAGAGAAAAAGAGAGCGAGAGAGAGGGAGAAAGAGAGAGAGAAGGCTCTATATGTACAGGTCCATGCTGTCGCTGACTGGCAGCAGGGTCAAAGTTGCCATCCTGTCCTGGCCTTGATTTGCATTTGTTAATTACATGCCAAAACAATATCTTTAAGTATCAACAACTTCCCAGGTTCCTCAGCTGCAAGGCATCCCTGTGTGGCCTTGGGGGGGGGGGTGTAGCTCTGACAGCTGTGGAGACCAGTGGGACGGAGTGCAGAGCGGCCTCTGTCGTTTGCACACGGTGTCAAAACACAACAGGACCCGCGCACCTCCATCTCACAAAGGACGACACGAATCAATAAGCGAAAGGTGGGGAGGAATTAGAGGACTTCTGATTGAATTTCCTAGAACACTGATGGGCCTTATTGCTCGTTAAGCTCTCAGGCTCAGACAGTTGTGTTCCTGGGTAAGTCACTGCTGTTGCCCGTAATCAGATTGCTTTGTTTGGTTTTGATATCAACACTCATCCAAAAAAGAAGTGCTTCTTCCGGATCACGGTGCCCTCCACCTTATAAGTACACAGAGGAATATCTAATATCAATGCTATAATCTTGTTTTCTGGGTCATGCTGAGAGAGAAAGAATGGAGGCAATGAGATAAAGAAGAAAAAAGAAAAGTTCCAAAACACATTACCTGGAATGCAACCCCGGCCATTAAAAGAATGCTTCTGCTCTTAAGATTAAGGAAAGCGGAAAAGTGTTTATCATCTCATTTAAATACCAAACGCACCAAGCAAGCGAATCTGGCCTTAATTACGCCATCCTGTGCCGCGCTCTTTTGTTTGCTGCTCTTTAGCGGAAGGCGTAGTGGTGGCTGAACCATCCATCAGCCAGGGAGCGAGCTCCAGGGCTATTCGTCACTCACGGCGGGCCATGGTCTGCGGACGGGGCCCTTTCCGTTCGCATGATTTGTGAAAGCCAAACCTGTATTTAGTAAACCTGTTCGGGGAGGGACTGAGGAGGGAAGGTGTGAAACAACTTCTCTATCAGGTGGACAGGCAAGTGGTGTGGAGAATTCTTTTTTTTCACGTTTGCTGTGTGTGTTTGCTTACATGTGAGTGGTGTGTGTGGTAGTAGGGATACAACACTTTTTTTGTGTACCGTATTTTCCGCACTATAGGGCGCACTGGATTATAAGGCGCACTGTCAATGATTAGTCTATTTTAGATATTTTTCCGTATATAAAGCGCACCGAACTATAAGGCGCATAAAGCAAAAACACATAGAAACACATAGTACTAGTAGCTAGCTAGCCTCGCTGCTAATAAGTATAACGTTATCATGCTGATATGCTCTCACAATTCTCCCTCCTTCAGGCAGAGGTAGCCTAGGCTACTGTTTGTCTCCAGGCTTTCACTGCCATTTTATGTAAGGTCAGCCATTCTAAATATGTTCTACACGTGAAATACATTCCATATTTAATGGATAGAGAGCAACGCTACCAGCATTAATCCATAGCAAATTACTATGCTGACAGGGCAGTGTCCTAGCGCAGCTGCTAGGTCAGTTATCTGACAGTGTCAAACATCTGCAATGCTGTTAAACATTCAAAATGCTAAGTTTAATAATGGTTTAACAATCGATGTGCTCATTTTAGTAGCTAATGGATTAAAATGACAACGTTTGGAAAAAACACACGCAGTCAGATAATTAACACCATAACGATAGCTGTCTAGCTAGCTAGCGAATAGCTAACGTTAGCTAGTTTTAACCAGAGATAACTTGCCTGAGCCTAGCATAACATCAGTGGTGAAAGTAAGACGGTACTCACAATAACAAAAAATGTGAATAATGAGTTTGCCTATGACCATGTAGGCTTAGTTTATTACTTTAGCAGAGGAAAATTCAAACCTAACAAGTTCCATTTGGGAGACCCAGAGGTAAACTGTCCCCCGCGCCCCGTCATTTCAAGCTAGCTGTAGAGAAGGCACTTCCTACACCGACCCCCCATTCCAAAGGTCCTTCCTTCCTTCCTTCCTTCCTATCAAGAGAGCAAGGAGTGTCCCATTGCTCTTAAACCTTCAGTTCCGCTTTTGTCCGACTCCTTGAAATACGTCACATAACGGTCATTTTTCAAGAGAGGGTCTGAGCTTCCTTGATGCCCTAATGGTGGCATTATTACCCATAACTCTGTGCGCCATTCCCAACCAGAGCTTTTCGTTTTATTTTGAAAACAATGGCGGACATAATGGCTACGGTGGCTATGATAGCAGAGTCAGAAGACCACAAGGCTACAGACCGTAAATATACATATCAGCAGTAATTAAACAACTGTACTGATATTAAATGTACTAATAACATGCCATTCTCAAATTAAAGCCAGTGACATGAGTATTTTGGTGGTTATTCACGATGTATACCGAGTTAGCATACCTAGCTAGCCTAGCTTGGTAGCATTACCATTGGTTCTAAATGGCAGTTATGCTAAGCAGCTGGCTATCCCCCCACCTGGGACTGTACAATGGGCTATTTCACCACCCGGGAATAGCCCGTTGGTGCACTTTTAATCGGACACTTTTCGCTTGACTAGCGGGGGCAATTATGCCGTGATTGATTAACAAAGAATTGTCTGAATTCGTTAGGGAGGTATACGTTAGCCATGTCGATGTCAGTAGCTTATTATGATTGCTCGCTTGCTAACAACGTGCTTGCTAACGCACAGAGTGACGGCACCACATACTGCAGTCTGACAGAGCGCGCTAGTGCGAGCAGATACGTACACACAGCGTGATGATGCCACATCCTCTCTGATTAGAGTGTCCCGAATGTTGAAAATTAACGGTCTCTTGACCTCTCGTCACTTACTGGGCATCGAGGAGTCGGGGCATCGAGGAGTCAAGAGGAGGAGTCAAGAGAGCTCTCTTAGCTTTGGACCGCAGTGCGAGTCACCAGCAAATAGACCAGCAGTGGTCAGAAGCAATGAACTGTTCGAGGTTTTATATAAAATACGTTAACCGTAATGCTGCAAACGGCGCGGCTTTGTAGTTTACCAAAGCTGACTAAAACATTTTGACAGAGCGCAACCAGAATTAATCCATATATAAGGCGCTCCTGATTCTAAGTCGTTTTTTGATCAAATTAAAGGCTTGTAAGTGCGCCTTATAGTCCCAAAAATACGGTATCTGTGTTTGAGTGGGTGCGTAAGTGTGTGTGAGTGTGTGTGTGTGTGTTTGTGTGTGTGTGTGTGCGTGTTTTAATCATACACTTTGCCAAAGACCCAACACATTTATAGCACTTGAGAAAACAGCTTTAGCTGGAGGGTCTGCAGAACGTGAACCTTTTTTCTCATTAAGGCCTGAGCTGTGTTTAACTGAGCCCACTCCAGCACCCCCCCTCCCCTGCTCTAATGTGGCAGAATCACAACCCAAAAACCGTAAACTTAATGGAACAATTCTAACACACTTTACCACAAATTACTGAGGAAGCAAGTAAGTAACTAAACATCTTCATGTGTGTGTCACCATGGAAACAGAGTACCAGAGCACAGGAAAGGGGACTGAATTGCATGTACTTGGGCACGACCCCCAGCTTAAGGGAAGTGATTGCTGTGGTACTCACCCGCAGACGTGGCACTTGTACTCCCTCATTCCCAGGTGTCGTTTCACGTGGTTGCGAGCGTCGCCAAGCTGGGCAGTGGCGAAGTTACAGATCTTACAGCGGAAGGGTTTGGATCCTGAAGAGAGGGATGAAGAAAACAACGTCAACTCTTTGACACTCAAGGCACTCACATTCCCAAATAATGTAGACCAAAGAATCACCAAGGTGAAATATAAATGACGGGCCTCATGGGGCATATTCCTCACACTGTGTCAAGATCAAGACATTAGAAGGAATCTTCAGGCTCATGGTGTACCAACTTTGTGGAATCCTCCAGTGAAGTGTACAGTATACCGTTAACTTTTTAAACAAATGGGGTTGCTTTGAAATTAACAACCTCACATAAATCTGAATTTTTTAAAAACCTAAATTGCGTTCATCACTTTCCTCTGACCTAGATTTGAACAGCAGATAGTTAAAGCTCTGGGCCTTGCTCTCGCTCCTGCTCAACCTCCCTCCTTTTCTCTCCTCCTCTTTTCCTTCCCTTTCCTTTCCTTAGCGACTGGGTGTGTAAATTGGATTCAAAGGTCAGGTTGAAAACGTAAATCAATCCAAAGTGTGCTTGCCACCCAGTTCCATCATTTAGGCACTAATCACTCTGCCACGGCCGCTGTAGAAGTTTACTGCTAATTAATGTCATTTATAAATCTGTACAGGGAGGGGCTTGCTTTGAGAGAGTGCTTCAGTCTTCCTTTGCCATTGGTCATTAAAGAGCAATGCTGTAGTATGGACTGTAAGGAGCTGGACCAGACTAGGAAGGGTGAGAGTGGACCTGACAAGCAGCTCTAAACAGAAGACCCTGGAAGAAAAACTCTGCTGGGTTTCCGTGGAGGCCATTTTTATTGTGGAAACGGCGAGCCTATCACTCATCTCACTTAGACACTCTAAACGCATTTATGTGGAGATATGAGTAACCCCTCCTCATAGCAAATATCCAAAGACGTTGTGCAATATTTATTCCAGGAGAGCCCACTGATTTGATTAAGCACTTTGTGTAGATTACTAATACGTTCATGCACGGTTCACTTGCCACAGGCTCGCTGCACGACACATCGAATCTTAATGCCATAACGAAGATTGAAAGCCAAGCGCGCGCTAACAAGTCCCACAAATGGGCGAGAGAGAGAGCGGGTGTGTGTTTCACAGCTGAGTGGCAGCAAATCGGAAGGCTCTCTTCACTCTACCGCAACACACCCATCAAGCCCTCTCGCCCCATCACTGTGTCAAGGTGGAGGCTGCTACCTCCACCGGTGGGATCGAGGAGAAAAAAGGCAGCCAGATGGCCCCGGTGCATATGAAACATGGCAGGGGAAGAGAGATGTTACATCTCTCAGTCGTCGCTTCATATCAAATTATAATTCCAGCGCTCCACTTAAGCAGTCTGTCGTGGGAAGCTGAAATCGACCATCAATGCGGTGTCATGTTAAATTAATACTGTTGCGCACAACGGTAATGTGATGTTCTCACGTCTGGGTTGGGACTCGGGATGACTAATTCATCTCCTTAAAAACCTCCATTCCTCCTGAAGAAAAAAAAAGCCAAGTTCACTTTAGCCTCAACCTTTTTTTCCCTGCTTTTTAAAAGAATAACGGAGGATTTCAGTCATGCTTGGGACAGTGAAATTAAGTGTAAAAACAACATGAAACTTAATAAATTAATCAAGATATTATTACTTGGAAGTAAAACATTGGCTTGTGCATTACATGGGGTGCGCAGTTATACCCTTTAGGCTACAATGCAAATATGTCTATCTAACAGTAGGGAGGAGAAACAAAAACAAATACATCAAGGAATCCTTTCCAAGTGTCCTCAGACTTCAGAAGGAAAGGGAGAGAGGCTCCGTTTATGTGTGCGCTCAGTGCCTGTGTAGCCATTACTCTCCCCCACCCAGGTTCACCAAAGGTCGGACAGCTCTTTTCAGTGAAAAAGTGACCAATTTAGCTCAAAATGCAAATCTAGCTTTGTCCTCACTGGAGGAAAGAAAAAAGTGCTTTTTTCAGGGGACAAATTGACAAATACTTGTAAAGCCTCCCACCATCGCCTGATTTCACTAATTAATCAACTAAATAAAACCCTGGCTTAATTAAAATTATCTGGATGCGCTCCCAGCACAAATACTGGCGGACCTCACAGCCATAGTCCACAGCCGCAGAGAAAAGTTTCTCAGAATAAATGACCAGCAACAGAAAAGTGACTAATTCCATGTAATGAAGGGATGTAATAATAATAATCATCATCATCATCATTCTGTCAGATCCCCAAAAAAAGTGTGCATTCCACAAATAACGATAATGTTTCAAATAGCCCAAGTCAGCGGACAGAGCCTCCAAACACACACATGAAAGAAGACTCTGTTTACTTGAGACATGAATTTGCCCTTGATTTTGATGAACACATCGGTTCGGTTGTCACTTTTTTCATTTTCTTAAGTAGCACACTTCCATAAGGCAAGTGAACTATGAAGCACTATCATCCTTTCCACGTGATAAAAGGTAAATCCGGCAGGAGTTAAAACGGGGCACGAACAAAGGATTAATCCTGTTTTGGACAAACATAAAAAAAAATGGGCAGATTTACTTAAACATGAAGTATGACGTGTTGTGATGTTAATTCCATTTTTATTTTGGTCCTATCTTTTCAGTGATGCATGTGAAGGATAATGCAATCTCTTGAATTGCAATACCTTGATAATGTCACGCTGGCACACTACAGCAATATAACACATATGAAACATTGTCTCTTTATTGTGTTGTGGTACTCAGGCCAGGAAACAATAACTCACAATACCTCAATGTCTCACCTCAAGACCTACGGTACATAATATCAGAAAACATTCCCTCCTGCGTTCCCTCACTTTCTTATCAGCCATCTTATTTTCTCTGTTCTATAATATTAACAGAATCACTACAGCTAAATTACTCACACTAACTCTCACCGAAAGATAGATAACACAACTATACGCTACAATTAAAGTCCCATTTAAGTTTCAGCCAAATGGAGGGATGGACTGAAGGAAGCAGAAAGGGGCATTTATTGATGGCGCCCTCACTTCTTGTTCCTGCATTAAGTTGATTTTAAAAGCAATTAATACACATCGTCAAGGAAGAGTAATGGAGAAGCCCTCTGTTCTTAACCTGCTGGACGTTTCCCAGTCACATCCCTGACCAGCTCAGCCCTGCTTTGCATTATAAATAGGCAGAAGAAGCCTTAATGGATTGGGGATAATCGGCAAACCACAAACATGGACACATACATGTGCATATCTTACACACACACACACACACACACACACACACACACACACACAGGGGAAATTAATGGCTTTGACAATGTCCACATTGATTATTTTAAATTATTATCCTACCTCTCGTTTTGGTTGCCTGTGCTTTTAGCTGCCGCCCTAACACGTTTATCGAGACTTATTGGCTATAATTACAACTGAATCCTTGAAATGGACACATCAATTATGAGTCAAACATGTCTTTGACTAGGCGTTGCTCAGGGAATCCTCATCTAGAGTCCATTAGTGTCTCTCCTGCTAGAGCTTGATCCAGATACTTTTACCTTTTCTTAAAGTTGCTTACACCATATCTACTGCAGCTTTAGTACACTACACATAAGACAACTGTTAGGCTTACAGGATTCATAAATTCAAAATATAGATATGGAGGAGAGAGTAGTAGTTTGTTTAAAAAAAATGCTCTGATGGCAAATCAAACATATGTCCAATCTATGGTGCAACTGGTCCTCCTATGTGAAAAAAGGGTGTTTGTCGTGTAGGCAAAATATTTTTTTACAAAGGCAGCTATCTAACTAGATGGCAATGAATCACTGTAATGATAACTGCACACAAGACATGGACTAAAGAATAGAATGAATGCATACCTGTATGGGTGCGCACATGGGCAAGGAAGGCCATGGAGTTGCTGCTCTTGCACACCTTGCCACAGTGCTTGCACACACTGCCCTGGTTTTCCTCACGTTCACGGTTTATCTGCTCTGTGTCCTCCAAGACGTACTTGTTGACCTCCCGCAGCAGCTCCTCGTGCTTCTCTTTGATGTGCACAAACAGTTCCTGCTCCGTCTCAAAGGGGTCGTTGCACTTGACGCACTTGAAGGTGGCACCACCCTCAGGGAGCTCCTCAATGCTGGCCTGCTCGTTGCGTAGGTGAGCTGCGCTCGTCAGGTGTTGGTGCAGGTTACTCTCGGTGTAAAAGGACTTGCCACATAACAGGCAATGAAAGTGCTTATCTTTTGATGGGTGTTTCATTGAGATGTGAACATTTAAACCGCTAAGGCCGTCCGCCATGAAGCCACAGTCCTCACACCTGATTCGCTGACCAGGTGTCAACGCCCGATTAGCGGGGCACAGTGATTTGCTTCTCCGGACTTTCATAGGGCTTGAGACACCAGTCACCATAATACTGCTAGTAGCACCTCCTAAACTTGTGATGCCATCCTGCTGGGTTGACTCACCTTCCGGCAAACCCTTCAGAGCGATGATACATGAATCAAATGGGATTGCTCTGACCAACTGCTTATCGGTAAAAGAGCCGTCACATTTGCCCTCGATCAGATCTTCTTCTTCCTCATCATAATCATCCAAGCCTTCTTCCTCTGGCTCTGTTTCTCTTTCTAGAGTATCCTTCACAGGTGGGGCATCCAGGACTGTTTCGGTGTCATTTGGGTCTAGTTTTATTGTAACTGTATCTTGGGTCACAGCAGAGTCTTGAGCCACTTCATGACCTTCTATCTCAGACACCTTTTCATCATTCACACCATCCTCCGAGGTCACTTTTTCTATTACTTGATCACTGGAAACCTCAGCGTTTGGTGTAACAGCAGTTTGGTCAGGAACAGATTCACAGTGTTCAGATTCTGCTTCTGATGCCTGGACTTGCTCTGTAGTAGGAGGCTCTACAAGCACGGCCGCATTGGCCGAATTCTGCTCAGCAGCATCGCCTAGCTTTTGACTGTTGTTTGATGCGTCAACGTCTTTCCCTGAGCTCCTTTCTTGATAGAGCTGACTCTTCTGTTTGTGCTTGTCTGTGGACGCATGGCGTGACATCTCTCTGCGGGTCACTGCGTAGTAGTTGCACGCCAGGCACACAAACTCGAAATCTTTGGTGTGCTTCCTCTTTACATGTAGTTCAAGTGATGGAATGGAATGGGCCACAAAGTCACAGTGTGCACAAGAATTGACCGAGTCATACTTGCTCTTCTTCAGGGGAAAGCTTTTTGAGTTTGGGCTACTCTGAGCGTCAGATTTGTCTGTTGTTTCGGAAGGCATCTCGCTATCTGCCACTGACTCTGCTATGGTAGCATCTCCTTCAGACTGGCTAGTCCCTACATCATCGGACCCATCCACTTGCATTGCCTCGTCCTCAACATCTTTTCCAGCTTGGTTCACACTCAGAACTTGTACGACAGCGTCTGCACTGCCAGCAGCCTCTGAACGCTTACGGTGCTTTTTGGTGACACAGTGACGGTCCATATCCCCTTTTGTCACACAGTAATAGCTGCAGAGTTTGCAAGCATAACTGTACTGGTGACTGTGCCTGCGACGTATGTGCACACTAAGGTTAGTTGCATTGGAAGCAACGAGGCCACAGTAGTGGCATGTTGTTACGTTTGCCACCTTTGGTCTTCCCCTTTTCCTTTTGGCTGGGGAGCCATCCTCACTTTTCTCATCAGTGGACACGCCTTCCACTGCTTTCTCTGCTTCCTGCATCTCATCAATCCCAGCTTCCTTCATGTCCTCAGGTGCTCCGCCATCCACGTTCGCCCCATCACTCGTCCTCTGGACATTCTGCGACAGGATCACTAAAACCTTCTCGACGCAGTCCTCGTACGAGGCTCCTATGTTTTTCTCCTTGGCAACCCGTTGATGGGCTTCGCCGGCTAAGTGGGCCTCCATGCCCTCAGTAGTGGCAGTGTAATAGTGGCAGGCCTTGCAGTGGAAGCGGTGCTCAGCTGGGTGCTTCAGTCTAGCGTGACTCTCCAGTAGGGCGGAAGTGCTGGCCCTGAAAGCACAGCTCCCGCACTGCAGCTGTGGCCTGCCGCTGGCTGAGCGCTTTACTGCCCTAGTCGGAGTTGCCTGAGCACCTCCACTCTGGTCCTGCTGCTCCTCCGTCTCATTACGATCCGGGGGGGGCAAAGGCCTCAACATCTCACAGTTTTCTGCTACTCTCCTTTTGTGCTTATTGCTCACACAGTGCTTTTCGTAATCGCATTTGGCGACGCAGGCATAGGAGCAGAGCTCACAGAAATAGCTCATCTCTTTTGTGTGGCGTCTCTTGACATGAGTCACCAGACTGGGCTTGTCCCGAAACTCGTGGCCACAGTGGGTGCACGCATGCACAGTCCTGGCTTTTAGGCCCCGTTTTCCTATCTTTTTTGGACACTCTCCCTCTTTCAAGTCGCTCTCTTTGAGTTTCGTTTTAACACAAGTGTCAGAACTGGGCTCTGATTTTGTTTGGCTTTCTCCATGTTCACATATCTCTTCTGTAGAGGACATTTCCTTTCTATCTAAAACCTGTCTAGTCCCTCCTGCAGAAGGATCAACCATCTCCAGGAGCAACTGGGTGGGGCTGACATGACTGCTTTCAGTCTGCTCTTCTGAACTCACAGCTTCACCTGGAGGTGGCAGCCCCGAATCTTTGCAATGCGCGACTGCACTGACGTCCTGTTGAAGTGGCGTTAAGGTCACTGTAGCTTGTGGATTGTGTTCTCCATGTTGTGAGCTCTTCTTGTCATCATGTCTCTTAGCTCTGACGGAAACCGCTTGCGATACCTCTTTGTTGGTCTTCTTGCCCTGGGCACTTTCACTCCGAGAACCCCCACCTCTGCGGAAATGCTTTCTTTTAGCATGAATCTTCAGGGCAGTTGGGGTTTTTGCTACAAAGTCACACAGAGAGCAAGTACAGTCATCATCTCTCTCTTTAGTGGGAGTTATGTTCAGCTGCTTGTGTTGACCAGAACCATCCACTGCCGAGGACTGGGACTCCTGTGATTTAGAACTTCCACTGGTGACCTCATCTTTCTTTGAAGGTGTGGTAGGAATTTCAGCTGCTTCCATTTCAACTCTGGAACTACTTCCCGGGTCACTATGAGGCTCTTCATCTTTGTTTCCATCTTCAGTTTCCTCTTTCGCAGATCTTAGTTTTCTTTTTGGCCTTGTGTCCATTTTAATGGCTCTTCGCCTTTATTCTGCAAAGACAAAATATATTTTTTAGGATGTTAATATATAACTGACCTTTAGAATTATACATAAACAAAAGTGAAAGCTTTACTGTGTGTTTTAAGTGTTCTTAGAAATTCCTCTAGGTGTATTTTCTTAACTGTTCTATAGCCACTGTTTTGTCGCCATCTAGTGCTCATCTTAGAAAATATTCAAAAAGGTAATAAGTTGCACTAACTCAAAGCGGTACTCAATACTCAACATTTGTAAATAAACAAATACAAATAATATATGTCAATTGAATCATGATTGAAAGTTTTGCAATGATAATACCCTTACACTTTTATCAACACAGCTTGACTTTTTTTAAATGTAGTCCCACATCCTTATACATTTTATATGAGGTTGCCATCATTAATATAATACAGTTGGTTACATATGCTTCTATTCATTACAAACACAATAGTTTTCTCTAATTAGAAATCATACCATTAAAATAGATGAAAATGTAACATCATATCGCATCATATCAATCCATTTCATATTTGTAAATGTACAGTGCACTTCAATCATGTTTTAAAGCTTTCATATTACACCACAGAAAATGTGTAACAGTCTGCAGTGGAGCATAGGACCATAATGATGATGATGATGATGATGATGATGATGATGGTGGTGGTGGCGGAGGTAAACGTAACCCTGGTGATGGCACTGCTCTGTCAGATGTCATGTCAGATTGCGCCTCTCTTCTGAAGGCCTGCTGCTGCTTCCCATTTCCCCTCAGAGCCTGATCGCTATAGCCTAATTACCATGCAGCATAGAGGACTCCATTAGGCGTGCCAGACCCCACCTCACATTCAGACACATTCTGCACCTAATGACACATACAATACTACAGACCCCCACAGCTGGGCTCCATAAACACAATGAGCCGTATTCATAAAGCATTTTTCCTCACCAAGACATTCGTCCAGGGGAAGAAATAAGGTTTTCCGGGAAAATATGGAGGGGAAAAATCTAAGGGGAAAAAGTATAATGGGCCATGAACAAATATTACTGAGGCCCTTTTTCAAACATCTAAGCCTGGCGTAGTGTATTCTAGGATACTGAAAACTGAATTCATATGGCTTTGTTATTATAAATATGTAGAAGAAAAATATGTGGACAAATTTCAATCTTTTCCATTACACAGCTTTTAAATTGCAAGAGTTGTCTTTCATTAGGCCATTTTGTCTAACTATGTTTTAAAGTCATGAAACGTGTTCAGTCAGTTCAAAAGCATGTGTACTCATTTAAGGAGTTAACATACTGTTAAAAGGAAGAGAGATCTGAGTTTGAACAGAAAGCATGGACTGTTGTATTCTGCCATGGACAGATTTGGCTTACGGTGGCACAATATGATTTCTCCTTTATAGATGCAGCATACTCTTTGAACTGCTGAGAACCATAAAATGTTTGATCTAAAACAGGGGTCTTCAACAGGGGGTCCGCTCAGAGGTACTGCAGGGGGGTCGCGAAATCTTTGGTTGATAAGACATTTTTTTTAATATTTAAAAAAAAATAAAAATAAAAATTCAACCAATTTTTTTTCCCACAAATTTAAATGTCTTCCGAACCTGTATTTATTCCCTTTAAATTTACATTAACATAAATCCCAAATATTGTAGCGAACGTATAAATTGATCGAGAAGACGTTATCTTTCAGTCCAATCGACACATTCAGCTACCCACAGGAGCTCTCTCAAGCTGGGCACCGGTTCACTCACAGCGCCTTTCATGCAAATACGACAGCACAGGCACTAGCCAATCAGAACGCGTTTATGCTCAAGTCTAAAGAGCGCGAAGATCAAAAATAAAAGATGGCAGACCAAACTCCATAGCTGGTCTTGTTTGTACCTATAAATTGTTAGTTTGTCATTTTTTTGCTTAGATTTAAAAAAAAATAAAAATAAAGAGAAATAGACACTATACAAGGTCAAAAAACCTTAATTGTAACTGAAAAATAAGTCTGAGAGGATTTGCGAGGTGTGTGAGCCCCCTAGCTAATGTTAGCATGCTACTACCTGCAAGCTTAACAACTTGCTAGCAGTGTGATTGGTTTGTTGACCTGTCAATCTCACTATAACATCTATGTTGTCAACACAACTCCATGCGCCAGACTCCTCCTCCGTTATCCGTTGCTTGAGGATTCACTGTCCCTTCTTTGTATGATGAAATAAAAACATATATCTGTGAATTATTTTAATAAGTTGTTATTAATTGTTAGCTCAGAGTTGTATGAAGGATGTTTGTTTATAAATGGCAGTGGCACGGCCACCCTGTACCTTTCATGTTGTTAAATGTTAAATTAAATTCAATGTTCAAAAATGTTAGGTTAAATTCAATGTTAAAAAATAAAAATGTTAATGAATATATTAACCTTTGTATTATTTGAATAGCTTAGTATTGAATACACAATAACAGGGTGGCTATGTTTATTTGGCACTAGGCCCAGTATATTATAAACAAAATGTTATGCAATTTATATAGTAGGGGGGTCCCTGCTCATCTCGCCATCAGTTTGGGGGTCCCTGGCCTGAAAAACGTTGAAGACCCCTGATCTAAAATGTATTAAAGTTCACTAAAGTTCAAATAATAACTCTAAGGGACTATGGACACCTTTCTCCACCTTGACCAGTAAAGACTGACAGATATTCTAGTTTATCCTCAAACGCCCTGAGGCCGACATCTCTTCATCTTGGCAAGTGTGTTCAGTGTGGTGTGAAATGTGGAAAAGTTCTTGTGTTAAGGATAATGTATAGAACGCTGGTCATTGTCGGGAAAATAAGTCCCGACAGGGTGAAGCAACACCCCGACGCGAAGCGAAGCGGAGGGGTGTTGCTTCACCCTGAAGGGGCTTATTTTCCCGACAATGACCGGCGTTCTATACATTATCCCGCTTATTATACGGCTACTTGACAAAACAAAAAAATACCTTAACACAGTGTGTCTTTTTACAATGTATTTGTTACTATACGTAGTGTTAAAAAGCAGAGAAATAGTTTGCCAAAGACGTTGAACTTCAAAGACGTTGCACATTCTTTAGAACACAGCTGCTCAACCGTCCGCTGAAACTCCATTGATAAGTTACCGGACTACTTGCGGAGTGCACGAAAGACGTGAATCAGAGGCAAAAAGGCCACTTTTTTTCTTGACAGTGGTCATTATTGCATATCAACGGTCAGCTATCGGTTAATAACTGACCGCAGAACGTTGGGAAGCCCCATTCAAGTGAATGGAGCATTCTACAGCATTAAGAAGAGCCGTTAATAAACAGACACAACATCCACCCTGTAGTATCAAAACATTCTGAGACAAGACAGAAGGAAGCTACTGTACACTTTTACATAACCAGTGGGTCTTTCAAAGACAATACATGATAATACATTTTAAAAGGTGTATTCCAGTTTGTTTGTGTTAGTTAAGTTATGATGCTTTTTGCCCGTCTCCAGACTGCCAAGTAATGTGCCAATAAAGCCAACGGTTTCACGTAACGTTTTCTGTGAACTGGCACGCTGAAACAAAAACTGTGCAAATATAAAACCCAAAACATAAATGCCAGTATTTCCAGCATTGGAACTTCTGCAGTAGTAGTGTGAAGAGGCAGTGTGTAAATCATCACCTGTTGTGGAAATGTTTCTGTGAGCTCTCCTACTTGAAGAAAACATCCACTCACAAATGTGCCGTTCATATATAGTCATAAACACATTTCATATTTCTTCCACCTACACACAGGTGTTGAGTAGAGATAAGATGAACTGGCATTCACCGTTTCCTGGACTACCACAACTATATATGCAAGGTCAATACAAAGGCTTGCTAAAAATAATTTCAATATATTTGTCTACAATACACAATATATACATCTGCAGAGAAACCATTCAATTCTGATTAATAAAAGCAGTCGTATGGACTGCAACCTGGTTTGTTGACTTTGCACTGATGAAAAAAATAAGCTTGCTGCATAACAATAACATTTTAATTAAATGAATACTGATGCCACCGAATCTGATACAATATGCAATATGATCTGATACCTGCGTTCACTGTAAAGTAGTGTGTAATGATTGCTCGTGTGCTACAAATCTTTGTCTATGACTTTCCCCCAGTTAGTGGCACTTTCATGACTTTCAGGTTTTCCTATAAGTTTTAGTAACCGCTCTGGATCAAACGTAGTGTAACAGTCCCATGACTTGTAGGAAAACAGATTGTCTGATCACTCAGCTCTATTATAGTGGGATGGCAGAGGTACAATTGCATGCGGAAAATTTGGGCTCCCAGAGGAAATTACATTTAGATTTTTTTTTTTTTAAAGTAAAAGGAGTAACTACAATGCCTGCAGCAGACAGACATTAAAAATGAAATCATTTTTAAATGAAAATGCAGTGTTGCTTTTTATTTCAATAACTTGTTCACGTCAGTTGCTCAACCGGCTACATTTAAATACTATTCCATGGGAATGTGTACTGTAATGAGTACAGGGTGTAATATTGCTTTTATAGACTATATCATCTCATAACATGTTAGCAATGTAAAACAGAATGAGACTGTAAAATGTTAAAGTGTTGTAAATGCAAATATTAGGAAACCAGGAAACTCTTGTCCAAACAAATTATACTAATGGTTAGAAACCTTCCCTTTTAGCATGCCTTCAGAGTTGCATTGTTTTTGCTTTAGTGAGCATTTTCATTTGAAACAGGAAAAACTATCAAGTGCACGTCCTTGCACTGCACGGGAGTGGGGGCTTGAAGGCACCAAGAAAACTTTTTAAGAGCCTTTTAGTGTCTCAGGTGTCACGAGGATTTTTTTAGACAGCTAATTGCAAAAAAAAAAAAAAAAAAAAAACTAGCCGAATGACATCAGAACTACTATAATAGAATAAGATTAATTATAAATAGCCTAATTTCAGTCAGGTGGGATTCACAGTCAGTGTAACCACGAAGGAAATACACGGCAAGTCATCAATTACAGTGAGAATTACAGTATAATGTAACGTTTGTTGCTTTATTGATGATGGTCGCCACAGACGGCTACTGTATTTCAACCTGGATAGCTAAGTACTCTTCAAAGGAACCGCAGCAAGGTCAATTCGTTGTTAAGTTTGGTAACTATGTAGCATAGTTACAGTTGTTCAAACCTAGCCCATGGTAAGGTAATGTTTTGTGTCCATAGTCATATTTCATCACATTTCATGATGTGTCCTCGCCGACGTGTTGCCGGTGTTGGTTTTCGGTTCACCGGTACTCGTGTTAGCACCCTTAACTCATTTCCGTATTTCGAAGTAACGTTGCCTACACCTAGCTAGATGATATTCCGAACTCTGACAGTATAGCAGCTGCCATTCTTTCGCATATGACAACTAATTTATCTTACAATACTAGCTAGACTTCAAAGATCAGTGGCGCACCTTCCTGCAGACGGTTAGTTAGCTTAGTTAACGTACCCACATCGCATAGCCTACTTGCTAAAAATGTGTAGCGAACCTCGCTAACATTAGCTTGCACGTTAGCCAGCAGCCTTCTGTGCTTACACTTACGAGAAACATTAGCTAGTTAACGTGCATGAGACAAAAACATCACTGTCTATACCGGAAAGGGTTTTATATAATTTAAAGAACATTTAGTACCACATTTAGTAATGTAGGTAAATATTCTTCAGCGACATGATTCATTACAGCTCTTTTCTCATTTCTCGCCAACAGCAAGTTCTAAGCTAAGTTAGCAAAATTCAGCTAGAATCGACACTTCCCACAGTCTGTTGCTTGAGTGGCGTTAAAGTTGTCCAATTGACTTGCACTGTCCATTCAACTATCCAATAAGAAAGCAATGGGGATGGGGCTTATGTCCTCGAAGGCTCTGAAAACGACGGCAGCACAGAGGCCCAAAAAGCAATCCAAATGCGACCTCTACTATATGTGTTTTTCTGACCAATATAAAGATTGTAGCACGAATCATATTTTACCCAATGAATTTATACAACAATACGATTAAACAAATTCTACACATGATGGTTGTTTTAGTCTCTTACCTCCTAATCACCCTGTAATTCCACTGTCCGCGCTTTTGGCTCTTGCTCACAAGTGGCATACCGTAGAGCGTGCAAACGTCACTCTCAGAAAGGCGGGCTTATCCAGACGCTGTGAGCTGGAGAAGTCTTCATTCGATGGATTTATTATCTTACTTGTAAACATTTATGATACAAAATGGGTCGTTTTGAAGAGCTCAGTAACTTCAAGCGTGGTACTGTGATAGGATGCCACCCTTGCAATAAGACGGTTCGTGAAATTTCTTCCTGCTGGATATTCCACGGTCAACTGTAAGTGATGTTAGAAAGTGGAAGCCTTCAGGAACAACAACAACTCAGCCACAGAGCGGAAGACCACGTTCAATCACAAAGCGGGGTCAACGACTGCTAAGGCGCTTGGTGAGTAAAAGTCGCCAACGCTCTGCTGATTACATAGCTGACATGGTTTGATGAGTTCTGTGTGGAAGAACTTGACTGGCCCTCACAGAGCCCTGTCCTCAGCCCCATCGAGCATCTTTGGGATGAACTGGAACGGAGATTGCATGCCAGGCCTACTCGTCCAACATCAGTGTCTGACCTCTATGCTCTACAGAATGAATGGGCATGTTTCTGCGTGCCGCGCACTGTAAAACAAGGTCATGACAATTGTTTTCCCCCTCATCCAAAGTTGTATTTGCATTTCAAGGTGGCACGCAATCCGTTTCATATAGGCTCTATATAAAAGTGTGAAAAAAACTAATGCTGAGAAGCTTGAAAGGTTATGTTTTTATTGCAGTTTGTTTGTCAGCAGGATAACGCAAAAACGCTTGGGCTGACCCTTGGTGTAGGGGTGTTGCATGGGCCAAGGATGAAACCCATCATGCAGAGGATCAGGAGCAACCGGGCGGATGCAGGAATTTTCTTTCGCTTTCTGTAGTATTGCCAGATAGAGCATTTGGACTTGGCAGAGGTCTGCACCCTCCAAGTGCTCTTTTATTGGTGTGTAGATGTACACCCCTTGGTCATATCTAGAAAATAAATAAGTTGTCATGTGCTTAACTCTTTTTTTATGTTTTCCACAGGATATTTTAAATTCCATGAGCGGGTGGTTGGTGACTTCTCATTATCCCATGCAAGTACCCATACACAACAACTTTGCCCATGTAAGTTATAATACATAACACATTAACCCAGCATTTCACTCAGGCTGTCAAGTGGGCACCTTCCTTTGTCGGTGTTGAATCAGTATTCTCACCAGGATGTTGCAATTGTTGTTGTGACCAAAAGTGACTGAATGTGCTGCGGGAATTCTCAAAAATTGCCATGATTTTTAGGTTTTATTTATTTCCTGCAGAAATTACTAAAAATTGTGATCCCACCAGGATCTTTCGAATGTTTTTTGTGATTGTTGCAGCCAAAAGTGGATGAATTCGCTTCAGGAATTATCTAAAATGGTTGTGATTTTGATAATGAAATTTGATAATAAAAGCAATCGCAAATGATGCAGATATTCCATGACTTGTTTATTTATTTATTTCCCTGAAATTACCAATCTGTCAGTTGAACAGGGTTCTTTAGCTATGTTTAGGCCCACCTTCAGCTACTTATACCCCAGTGATTATGGTTGCAGTTTCACTGGGGTCGTTAAGTGGGCATGTCGGCGGCCTTTCTATGACTTCCAATTTTCCAATTCCAAGATCCAGTCAAGGCCGTGGGTCTAGTCAGCAGGTAGTGGATTACGCACTCTCGATACTCCAAGTTTAAAAGAATAATCCATTTAATTTGACTTCAAATGGGTGAACATAAACGCGTAGTAATTTCAAACAATAAAGCAACGTTAAAGACCGTAAGCTAAAAAGGATAAACTTGTACCGAGAAAGTGGCCAAAAAAACGTATGTTTTACCCGCAACAAAACCCAACATTTGCTACCAAGTCATCTACTGATGAGCCACTCAGGTGACGCTACTAATAAGCCTTCCAGGTGACATCCAATGCGCGGTCCAGGTGACAATTTAACAATTATCCTAAACTTCAATGACATGGTAGTCTAATATGCAGATAAAGAAACAATATGCAGACATAGAAGCAATATAATCATACAACACAACCAAAGTAACCCAGGGGAAATGCAAACTTTAAATTCCGACAATTTTTTTTCAAAACGGCTACAACAGGGCACCTTCCTTCGCCAGTGTTGTGTTGAATTGGGCCCATGCCACTGCCACAAAAGTTGTTCTTTGACAATGTTTCCAAAGCATCCAGTTAGAAGGAAATTGAAAGGCCATTGAGCAACTCCTATGCCTTTATTTAATTGGCATGTCCACATGTATACCAGACCAGAAGTATTTACTGCAAAATGATTAGCAATACAAACACACACATGAGCCAAATACTTACTAAAATAAGAATACTTTACTTTATGAGCAAATGTTGGAGGAATCCTTTAATGTGTTCAGGACATTTGTTTGTAGTAGATTATAACCATGTTAGTGGTATATTATAATAGTATCAGCATAGATCTGTAGAACCAAACACTGTTCCTGGTTAGATTAGTGACTTACTGGTATGTACTTATTTATGTTTCCATAAATAATCTTTGAAGCTATTCTCAGAAATCACTACAGTTTTTGTCATATTTGATGAACTTGTGACTTTACCAGCCATCAGTCCTCTAGTAGTCTACATAATTAGATATAACACAGATCTCTGAATTCTCTAGGGTCTGTCAATTGTACAACAACAATCAGAACAAAAGCTGCCTGTCAACCATGTGTCTTTGCATACCACCTCCCTTCCTGCAAACTCCCTGAAAGGAGTAGTGCTCGATTACAGGCACACACACTTTTTGTCACATTCAGCAAATTGACTCCCATAGCTGTCCATTTTGTGTGTTCTCTGGTGTCTGTACACAGTGCTGACTCTGGAAATGGGGGGGGGGGGGGGGGGGAGTAGCTCAGAATGCACTCTTCCAGCAAATCACTACGTTACTGAAGGAGCATTGAAGGGAGGGGTGTCATTTCATTGAGTTCAACTATCAGGAACCCTTTCCCTTCACAAAAGCAGTGTAGGCCTTTTTGGTTTATCTGTTTCAAGTTTGATTTCATGTGGAATACACTTTTTTTAATGTTCACACATGTTTTCCTCAAAAACAGAGAGCACTATTTTCACAGGTGCATTCTTTACCCATGTATTTCCAATATGGTGGCTTTTCACTGATTCACCATGTGCATACACTGTGCAGTCGTGGCCAAAAGTTTTGAGAATGACACAAATATACATTTTCACAAAGTTTACTGCTTCAGTGTCTTAACATATTTTTGTCAGATGTGACTATGGAAGACTGAAGTATAATTACAAACATTTAATAAGTGTCAAAGGCTTTTATTGACAATTACATGAAGTTAATGCAAAGAGTCAATATTTGCAGTGTTGACTCTTCTTTTTCAAGACCTCTGCAATCCGCCCTGGCATGCTGTCAATTAACTTCTGGGCCACATCCTAACTAATGGCAGCCCATTCTTGCATAATCAATGCTTGGAGTTTGTAAAAAAAAAAAAAAAAAAAATGTGTTTGTCCACCCGCCTCTTGAGGATTTACCACAAGTTCTCAATAGGATTCAGGTCTGGGGAGTTTCCTGGCCAATGGACCCAAAATATCAATGTTTTGTTCCCCGAGCCACTTAGTTATCACTTTTGCCTTATGGCAAGGTGCTCCATCATGTTGGAAAGGGCATTGTTCATCACCAAACTGTTCCTGGATGGTTGGGAGAAGTGGCTCTCGGTGTGTTGGTCCAGCAAGCGCCAGGACCGTCTCCTAAAGATGATTCAGCTGTGGGATCGGGGCACCACCAGCACAGAGCTTGCTCAGGAATGGCAGCAGGCAGGTGTGAGTTCATCTGCGCGCCCAGTGAGGCAAAGACTTTTGGAGGATGGCCTGGTGTCAAGCAGGGCAGCAAAGAAGCCACTTCTCACCAGGAAAATCATCAGGGACAGACTAATATGCTGCAAAAGGTACAGGGATTGGACTGCTGAGGACTGGGGTAAAGTCATTTACTCTGATGAATCCCCTTTCAGATTGTTTAGGGCATCTGCAAATAAGCTTGTCCGGAGAAGACAAGGTGAGCGCAACCATCAGTCCTGTGTCAAGCCAACAGTGAAGCATCCTTAGACCATTCATGTGTGGGGTTGCTTCATAGCCAAGGGAGTGGGCTCGCTCACAAATTCGCCTAAGAACACAGCCATGAATAAAGAATGGTACCAAAACATCCTCCGAGAGCAACTTCTCCCAACCATCCAGGAACAGTTTGGTAATGAACAATGCTTTTCCCAGCATGATGGAGCACCTTGCCATAAGGCAAAAGTGATAACTAGACGTAACGCAAAGCGTTACAAAATATGACCGCCGAACTGTTCAGTAGGTTTTGGCACAGAATGAGTCATGGTTGTCAGTGTGTTTGTGTGTTTTGTGTGTGTAAATTGGTTTGTGTGTCATTTTTATGTATTAAAGGAATTATTTGTGTTAGATTTTGATGATTTGGTTATATAATGTTTTGTGTACTCCTTTTTTGTGGATTGTTCTGGTATATTTTTCTTTTGCAATGTAGTTTGTTAAAACAGGTCTCATAAAGATGTGTGGAAACAAAGTGAAGTTTCCAACCACCAACAGGTGGCGCTATAGGTGATATCAGTCAGGCATATACGCGTTCAGGTTGGATCCAGCGTCCACCCTAAGACATTTTCTCTGAATCAATCAATGTACGCAAGAGTTATAAGAGACTTTGTGTTTTGTGGCAAGTTGGCAAAGTTTGAGGGTCTGCCACGCCCACACCTTCCGACTAATGAGAAAATCTTCTATAACTTTTAGTCGCCCATGGCTGAAGAGTAACCTGACCACATTTCAAGGCGTTACCATTACATTTGTCGGAGGAGTACGATCAGTTATAAGAGACTTTGTGTTTTGTGGCAAGCACTAACAAGTTGGCAAAGTTTGAGGGTCTGCCACGCCCACACCTTCCGACTAATAAGAAAATCCAATATAACTTTTAGACGCCCATGGCTGAAGAGTAGCCTGACCACATTTCAAGGCGTTACCATTAAATCTGTCGGAGGAGTTCGATCAGATGCGAGGTGTGCAAACGCCGTCAAAACGCATCTTCCACTTAAAATGGCCGACTTCCTGTGGACCTGCCACCATGTCGCTCAACGGTCATAACTAAGTGGCTCAGGGAACAAAACATCGATATTTTGGGTCCATTGGCCAGGAAGCTCCCCAGATCTTAATCCCATTGAGAACTTGTGGTCAATCCTCAAGAGGTGGGTGGACAAACAAAAACTAAATTTTGACAAACTCCAAGCATTGATTATGCAAGAATGGGCTGCCATTAGTTAGGATGTGGCCCAGAAGTTAATTGACAGCATGCCAGGGCGGATTGCAGAGAAGAGTCAACACTGCAAATATTGACACTGCATTAACTTCATGTAATTGTCAATAAAAGCCTTTGACACTTATTAAATGTTTGTTATTATACTTCAGTCTTCCATAGTAACATCTGACAAAAATATCTTAAGACACTGAAGCAGCAAACTTTGTGAAAATGTATATTTGTGTCATTCTCAAAACTTTTGGCCACGACTGTACAGTGTATGCACATGAAAAGGTTCCTGATAGTTGAAGTCAATGAAATGACATCCCTCCCTTCAATGCTCCTTCAGTAACGTAGTGATTTGCTGGAAGAGTGCATTCTGAGCTACTCAATGCTACAAATGTATATTTGTGTCATTCTCAAATCTTTTGGCCACGACTGTATGTCTGTCTTCTTTCCCAGAGGTTTGTAGTGCCCTCTACAGATGAACATGCCAAACGGTGCCAGGCCTCTGCTGATGGATGGTCAGAGATTAATCACCTGACCCTGAGACAGCCCTGACCAGTTTGGCCCACTCAAAGACACATTTAACAAGTGCATTTTAATTGACATCTGGACAGACCTTTGGGGTGATAAATGGAACAAGGGTGTCGAGGACATTGTTTACCCTTCCCATAATTATGGTTAATTCATCTCAGTTAGAGGTATTTGACATAGATGGTAGCATTCCCCCTAACAGCTCATTTTTCATTAAGGTCATTAGTCATTTGTATGCAGATGTACTTGTTAAGGGGACTGAAGGTTGAAGATATTTTATGTGAAAAGTTTTTTGATTTTTTTAAATGTTTACTCCATCATATGTATATCTGCATTCAGTAGACAGAAATTACTCACACTGACTCCTGATGGACTAGAATTCATTATGCACTATTTTAATTAGTTAAAGGGCTGAAAACGACTTCAGGCTTCAAAGTTCCTCAGCCATAATCTTTAGAAATGGCCATTCCAGTGGCACACACAATCCTAACAGCAATCCTCTTAGAAACATTCCATAATGGAAGTGCAATTACGGAGAAATGTTGACTGTATTAGGTGGGAAAAACTTGTGTAAGTAAACACTTACGTGAAAAACATCTATTAAAAGTACCAGAGGAAGAAAATATTTGTTCCCGCCAATGAGTGATGTGCCTTCTGTTGACTGACTCCAGGGACCAGGTATTTCAGAACACCATTTTTAATTCATGAGGCAGTTGTATCTATATACATTATCAACAATGGAAATACATTCATAGATAAATGCCACTCTGTTGATCAGTTAGAGATGCCTACTGACACACATAATCGAGTAACAACAGTGCCTATTAGCAGACAAGTTAACCATAACATACGTATTACTAGTGTGAATAATGTTGGGCGGTATCTTAGAATATACGACGACACTGGTTGTCCTTCAGTCAACCCATAAGTCGTTTACTCCTTGATTTCAGCTACTTCATGAAGGTAGGAGATGAACAGTTTTGTCCCTTCAATGTAGTTGTATCTGTAAAACAAACATTTGAAATAAGGGAGGGTGTAAATTCTTGCTAATAGTACATGCTAGGGACTACCTTGAGCTATAGCCTAAATTTCGGCAACTAAAGTTGCGTAAAGTGTCTAGATATAGAATTACCTGTTCATTTTCTCATTCTGGGAATGAAGTCCATCATCAAAGCCCCCAATGGGAAGCATGATGATGCTTTTCCCTGTGACGTCTTGGAAGGTCTGAGCAATTGGAATGGTGCCTCCCTCACGAATCAGATCGGGCTCCATCTGAAAAACTGTATGTATGTGCAAAGGTTGTGCTATTACGCCTCTTGTAGTAACAATTGTGAGTCAAAGCAATTACTTTAAATGCAAAGGTATTAGGGTGAAAACTGCTAATCTACTGTATGTAGCATGCCTCAGATTGTCTCAAATTCAGTCTAAGATGACAAGGTAATGTGTTGGTGAATTTTTACAATCACATTTTACCCCAACACATTCTGGATGGCTGGAATAATACTGTCTGAAAATGAATTAAAACTCTCATCACCTCTCTTTACAGCTGCTTTTCCTGCCTCATATAGGGCATGCTTGGTGTCAGCCAACCAGGGTTTGGCCCCAATAATCATCGTCACCTTTAGCTTGTTGGGACTCTTTCGCTTTCCAAACACTGAGTTCAAGTAGTCTGTCACCTAAAGCAGATAAGTGTGTAACAAGTTCATGTATTTTCAAAGATATGGTTGTGCCATATCCACAATAACCAAACATTATTTTTCTGGCAATATTTTAGAAGGCCACAGACAGTAGTCCTATCCCTGTGTACCTGCTTTTTGACCACGGCAGGGTCCATATCTGGAACCTGTCGGATGGAGAATTTGCCAGTAACCTTTGCAGGTATGACAGTCTTTGAGCCAGAGGCAGAGAATGCACCCTCGATACCGTGTATGGACACGGTAGGATGGCGCCATCGATGAGCCAGCAAGTCCACCTGAGGAGGTCATACAACCAAAGTCCTTTAGGGAAGGCCCAATTGTTTCTTTGAAGTAGCACAATGTTTAAAACGAAGCAGCATTTAGTGTACTTGTCTTGCTCACTTTGTTGTTGTACATGAGTTGGCTGACTCCAATCTTAGACCTAAAGGTCTCAATGTCAAAATCAATGTCCTGGTACATTTTCCATTCCTCATCAGAAAAGGGAGCCACAGCTTCCCTGATCCCAGGAACGAGGATCTTTCCATTGGGGCTAATTAGAGAATCTTAGAGACAGATATCGTGATTAAATGTTTTACTAGAAAATGTGGGTCAATGTAAACGTTTAAAAAACATGTTGACGCTGTTGGGACTCATTTTTAGTGGAAGGAGAGAAAAAATAACACTCAAAACAGCATTACATTTCCTTATCAAATGTACATTATTTAAGTGAGTAATACTTACCCAAGATGCCAATTAAGTCTGTCATGGGCTCGATCACAGTGCCTCCATAAACCCCAGAGTGTAAGTCCTGCTTAGGTCCCTCTACCTGTGGAGCCATCAAGCAGAGAGGTTAGAAACAAATAGATGGATAATTTTAACTCCACTGCACCAACCATGGTTGGATGGGGCAGTACTTATTAATATAAGTGCAATTTGTACTGTATATTTTTTATTTTATGAAAGAATACATTTGATGTCTCTGTGTCAGTTAAACAGATACACATTTAAAATGGTCCAATGGTTGGACCTTACCATCAGTCATTCTCACCTCTGCAAAGAAGTAGCAGTTTCCTCGGGTGCCATATGTGAGGGCAGGCTTCCTGCTCAGCCACCCACAGTCTGAAATGATGATGTAATCCACATCGGAGAAGAATGTGTCCCGCTTTGCCACAATCATTGTGTCCAGACCATTGGAGCCAGTCTCCTCCATCCCCTCAATGAGAAACTTGACATTCACTGGCAGGTCCTAACGTGGGAGTGAGCACAAAGTGAAAAAGAGCACAAACTGCTTACAACTATTTTTATGTAGGATAATCAGGATATTTCTCTATGAATATTCTCTATATATGTTGGATGAGCATCAATAAGGTGCAGGTCAGTGATTCTGTTACACAATGACCCACTAACATTCTGGGACACATAGGCGGCAACACAAACTCTGCTATTAAAATATGAATCAGTTAACATTCAAAGTGAGTTGATGGCCTCCATTGATTGTGTGCAATGCACTTCATTGAGACCAAGGAAGAACTCAACCACTTAATTCTATTGTCTCTGCCTTCTCTCCAAAGCAAGAGGAGGCAATCAAGACTTTTAATTAGTGGTACCTCGTGGTGGAAGTACCTACATAATGCTGTTTGATCAAGTGACAGCCATGGCCGCCTACATTCAAATAATATCACTAAACCTTTGAACACACCACTTTAGACCACATCTGTTATTCCAATATATTTGTTACACTATCTAACTACTAACTATACTGGTAGGGTTGACCCAAGTCATATTGTTTGCCTGATGTAAATGGTTGAAATATTTACTTGTTACTTTTTTTGTGTATTAAAGGGTGTCCGCAATTCTAATCCCATACACTTTTTACCAAATTCACCTAATTGCTCCTTGAGCCATTTGTAATGACTGGTGCTCAAGAGGGATTTAACTCAATCTGTAATCCCAAATACCAAGTACAAGACTGTCTGAGAGCAACATCCTGTAAAGACAAACAAATTGTGATATTGAAAATGAATCAGAGGGATATATTTATTTATTAGTCACTCACCAGATTGAGAGCCTGGTAGGCCTCTACGGCATGCATCCATGCTAGAACCGGAGCCTTATTGTCAGATGATCCTCTCCCGTATAGCTTCCCTGATGAATTTACATACACAATGTTGAACAGTCATTAAAAAAAAAAACAGCTATCATCATTGAATCACTAAATTGAGCATTGTAGCAGAGTCCATGATTTCTGGGTGAATACTTTCTGACTGCCATCCCAAAAAGGTTGGCTCTCGTTGTTGTCACCGGATTTCCATGTTTTTTTTTAATCAGTGAGCCAAAATAATGTGTAGTTGTTGCTCTTTCATTATATATTTCACAAGGTTGGCCATATGGCTGCAGCATAGGCTTTGCACAGCATGTGGTGTACAATATGAAAAGCAACCAGGATAAGCTAGGCATTTTAAGATTGAAAGAATTTTTTTCTTGGTTCTTGTTGATGACATTTCAATCCAGTAACCCCAAGGGGCAAGGGACACTTACCATCAATGTCTGTTAGGTTATAGGGATCTGTTGCCCACCCGTCCTCCATCTTGGCAGGCTGGACGTCCACGTGACCATAGATGCAAACTGTGTGCTTGTTGGAGTCCTTACCGATCTGGGCAGTGACCACTTTTGGTAGAGGGATGTTTGTGCCATCGGGAAGCTGATTATGACGTGACAAAAACAAATGTACAGTTTAAAGCTTAAATCTCGTTTACCTTTTTTGGTGGTCATTAGGATTGAATAAGGTTGGTTTTTTTAATGTAGACTACTGATTGTTCAGCATAACCGTGGTCTACTAAATCTACTACAGTATAGAGCACAGTATGTAGAGTATAAAAAGTATACTTTATATTACCATTACAGTAACACAGTGATGTGGGCACTTATAAACCTCTCTCAAGCTCAGACACTACAACAGAATAGTGTTGCATACAGCATCAACTTCATCTTCTGACCTCCTGTGATCCGATGTCCACCATCTCCACCTCCCCTCCCATGTTTCTCAACTTCTCCGCAGTCATGTCCATCATGCGGTGTAGGTCCGGCCTCTTGGTGGCATCGCTGGAGTCACTCTCCACTGCCACCCACTCTCTCAAAGCCTGTTGCAACACAGAACACATTGCTTTGAAGGCATTCCCTTTGTTATTAAGCTTCCATTCAAATGGATTAACTATTGCCATTTCTATACATTGCTAAACCGCTACAAACCCACACTGTCTATTGACAGCGAGTGAAGGAAAAAAGGTACCGTCGTTGATATTTGAGCTCAACAGCCAATCACATTTCACCCCTCGCCTTTTTGCTCCTGCAGCACCCTGCTAAATGTCTGGAATAGTGTATGGCTCAGTTCAGACACTTTGGTTGTCTTAAACACAGAGTCAGGACTGTGAACAAACAACTGAGGTTTTTTGGAGTATACACTGGACATACAGTGGGATCCAAAGGAGAATTTAGCTTAATTTGACCAAAAGTGTAATGAATTTTTATCAAGGACTGAACTTGGAAAGGGCACAGGGGGGAAATGATGTCCTTTTGTGATTATGTTCGCAATTTCTTCCACTAAGGATAGAGACCTTCATGTAATGTAATGACATAATGTCTTTTTGAAGGAAAATAAATTACTTTGTATATGTATATTATACAAGACAAACACCCTCAGTAACTCACGATCAGTGCAGGATAACCATTTTTGGAGCAAAAATCATTGAGATGAAAAACATAACAATGATAATTCCATGATTGTCCCTTATAATACCTGGGCAATAACTTACCTGTACATAATCTTCCACATGCTCGTCCACATATTGGTGTAGTTCGTCAAATGGATGAGCATGTATCCCAAGTATTATCGCGAGGAAAATAACAGCAAGCATCTCTTGAAAAGACAGAGTTATAAAAGTTAGAAGACTATTGTTACCTTTGCAAGATCGCGTGCGTTCAGTACTATCTAATTAAGCACTCTGACCTTCTTTTCTGTGGAAAGTTTCGTTGTTGCGACTTGTAATGAGTGTCTTCACGCATTCCATCGAGGTGGCACTCTCAGGTCTGCGCGTGTTATATACTTTGGGTTGTGGACCCAGAAGACCCCCTAGTGGGTCATCACCACATAATGAAACGGTCTTGGAAACCAGCCAGCTAAGCTGCCACACTCAATTTTCTCCTGGATATAAATAACAGTGTAAGCAGGCCTGGCCAAACAATAAACGCACGCTGGGTTTCGACATGGTCGAACATGCCTCAGGTGAAGTTTCTGCTGTTGAAAGCAGATCGTTAGTATTTGCATAGTATGTAACGCTGCAGCCTATTGACGTTGCGTGCTTGTCTTTCGCAGGCGCGATTGAAAATTTATGGATTTAGTGGCCGTTGTATCATGTGATGTATTGGATATTTCCAAGCTTCATCACCTAGCTGTATGGGCCTGTCGTGAATTAAGAGTTTACACAGTTTCCAAACGACATGATTCAACTGTTTATTTCATTAAATGTTCTGCATTGGTGCAGATAGCTTGGATATGGAAATATTTTAAGGTATGCTGACACCAGGTAGCAATAACCTGAACGAGAATGACAATGACATTTAGCTTTGTGAAACTTTGTGTACTGTTTTTAATGTGACTTCAGTAGTTGTTTCACCTTGTAAACAAGTGAACAACGCCGAGAGGCAATCTAAGAACCAGTTATCAAATCAACAGTAGCCTCGTTAATCCCATTAGTCTGACATGCTTGTTGAACCATTATGACTTTTCAAACGAGCAAAAATACTTCCTGTTCTTTAGTCTCCCCCCCCCCCCCGTCTCTCAGTTGGACGTTTGAAACTCCACAGGCTTGAATGTAATCAACTTGGCCTTTGCTTGGCAGTAAGACATTGTTAAACTGTCAGTGCAGTGAAAGCACAAAAGGGTCTGTACTGTAGGTAACATTGTTCTTTCTGCCTTGGTTGCAAGCAAGTCTCAAAGAAGGCTTTGGACGTTTTTTTTCCCCATTGAGGGCCAGTAAGGTTTCTTTTTAATCTGAGTAAAAAATATTGTCTCACTCAGAATAGACCCATATGTCCGTTTGTGTGTGTGTGTGGGGGGGGGGGGTAGGATTAATTGCCAGGCAATAAAGAATCCTGTTTTTAGACCTCTTTCTGAGACCTCTTTAACACAGCAAAGACTCTTTCAAAACATTTAATGGTTTAACACTTCACAGCAACTTTCTCCACAGGACGTGAAAAATGCCATTTACAGCTTTTTACATCTAATAAACTAACTCCAGAGAGTAGCCTACATTACTTGACATAGTTAGGTATGGAAAAGCCAATACACTACATATTTTCCATGTTCTCTATATAAGTGTTTTTAACATTAAAGGTGCATTAAGGATTAATAGCTATTCGCTAAAGGTATGCTAGCAGCTAAAACTAACGAAATCTCTTGAAATGTGCTGACATTATGACAAACTAGTTACTCAACGACTGTCCTTACACAGTCAAACATCAATCAAGTGCAACACAAGACTAATTAAGACGGCAAATAAGCTACTTACTAGATCGGCAGAAGTTGAACAAGTCAGGTCGGCGGGCTGCAGCAGGCAAAACTACAGAACGCAGTTATATGCCTATCGACCCTGCTATGCCATTGGCATGGACGTAATTCTCCATATTAAAAGTCATTGTAGCGCCCCAATTTTTTTTAAGCTGTTATTTTAAGGTTAAAATGCTTATCCTAACCCTAACCCTGAAGCATAATTGTTGCATATTGTACCTTTAAGTGTTGAGCAAAATAGACACTCTGAAAAGCATATAACATATACAGCTTTACCTCCACAGTATTTCAGTCCAAACGGTCTAAAACAACTATCTATTTCTCAATAGACTCAAATAAATAAAGAAAAAAAATAAATGCAGTTCAATCTCAGGTTGATGCTGAAGTACAGATTCGTGGTATTTTCCTTTAGCAGTCTCTCATGGATACAACACAATAGAATGCAATTAGACATTCAGGAGTATCTCTGCAGTAAGTTATGTGGACAGTTATAGGGATTGTTTGACATTTTGCCAAAAGGCATCTACTGGTCACACACAAAGACTATACTAAGCAGAATGTGTGGGTCAGTTTAGTGGTTACTAATTAACACAGAGGTGCTTATCATCAGCAGTCAGGCAGCAGTCCTGTAAACCTCTCTATATAGCTTTCTTTGAAGACTGTAGTCTCAGTCATATTTAAGCCTGATCTGGTGAGAGTAGATGTTTTAATATGTATCTCTAAACTGGACTGTCTACTGCATTAACTAGGTCTATTTGATCTATCATCTATCATTTCTATATGGTAATGTTCTAGGACAGTTCCTTGTTAAATACAGATCATTATTTTTCCAGATGTGAGAAGAGAGAGTAAATACCTTCATGTTTTTACTACTACACACATGAACTCCTCTTTGTTACCACAAGATGGAGCTGTGTGCTGTTTTCGCCAATGATCTTAACGGCCTTTGCATTCTGATGACTGTCACTAAAATAAATAGTCTCCAGCTCTCTCATGGATTGGGTACTGGCAGCAGCTTTAATAGAGTGGTCATTTCATGTTAAAGGTGGAGAATGTCTAATACCACCACAGAGAATGTTGATATGAGAAGGCTGCTGTATGATTTGCCCACATGTATTGGTGTCGGTACATTACAAATGATTATTTTGTCGATCTAGCTTGCCATGACTTCTTAGTTAGTGCTTTGTTTAATCAGACTTAGCCTTTACTCGTCACTATCAATGAAAGAAATGGAACTCCTTAGATTTGTTCTTTTAAGTGTCATTGAGTTGATCTGTCAAAATGGCTAGAAATATTCATGTTACATTTACATTTAGTCATTAAGCAGACGCTGCATTTCAGCATCTTCATTTTCCATGTGCCTTTATGTTTTGTAGCGGTAGTTCCTTTGTAGTGCCCCTTTAAATCTTTTGACCGAGTTACCTTTGAGTCAGCTTATCCATTATTTTTTGTAAGCACAAGTTGGACTTTAAACAGATAAACTAATAAACCTTTAATTTAAGCACCCTGTACACAAATGCTCCAAATGTACTGACATTAACACAACAGACACACTAGTCTATGGTGGTGTAAATCAAGTCTGCATGCTTGATCCTGAGTAAGAGACATTGTTAGGGTCAATTCTCTCTGTTCTTTTAGAAGCTTTAAGATTGATAGTTTTGTTTCATGTGTTACTTCTAACCAAGCCAACACTTACCTTGCCATAGCTTTATTTGCAATTGAAATTCTCCAAGCTAAGTCCTTCCCATAGAATGTGACTGGGTGTGGTGGGAAAAGGGAAGGTTATTATGCCAGTACAACTCATCTTTTCAAAATGATCCAACACGCAGTTTCACTATTGGGATTATCACCAACCTTAACATGGATTATAGACTACCCAGGGTGATGTTGTCTATCTCCAAAACCCTGACATTATTACAGTGGAATTAGAGTGAAATAAAAAAGAACTATAATGGTGACTATTGTTAGAAAAAGGATGCTTGTCTTGTGGTTGATGTAGCGATCTGTTCTTATTCCAGTAAAGTGCAGTAACGAAGTACGTGGAATATACTTTGCATTCAGTGGTGCAGATCTGAACTATAAGCATCTCCTGCTCTGACCATATATACTGTTTAGGACTCCTCCTAGGCTTTTAATGTAAATGAGCTATGCTCCTAATGCAAACAGGTCTGGCAGCCTTTCCTTTGTTACCATGATAAGATTCCCATCTTGGAGATTATGCTGACCAATTTTTGGTTGTAACAGCAGCTGCTTGATCATTAATCTCATGTTCACTCACAGGATATACTGTAATTTCTTACACTATCAAACTCTTTATCAAAACTTGTGTTAATATACTTGCAGTAAGAGTTGGATTTGATAGCAGACCATTCACTTTGTGCCAAGAGAAGGATGCATGTGAGGGCATTAAACCCTATCAATAATATTGCATCCTGTATACTAGTGATACTCCACTGTTTCAGTTAAACGTGCATTTGGCAAAGTGGAAGAGTTAAGGGATATTTTCAGAAAGAATAAAAACCCTTATGAAATGGCCCATTTTCCTGTGGGGTGCAGACATGTATGTGGGTGTGACGGAGTGCCATCACTACACATGAGTATGTGCTCTGACTGCCATGCAGGTTGTGGTCAGAGTTCGCTACAATGGGTATGGGGGAGGTTGCTGCTTGGTACTTTATGGAACTCACCGTGTAAAAACCTCAAAAGTCACATCCTGCAATACTTTTGATCAACAACTGCGAGTTACAAGCCCAATTTTTTGTTTTGCATCAGCAGCCTTTGCATCTGAATCCATCATGTATAATAGCATTAGTTTAAAAGGACACACTAGCACACAGTGGGAGCTCCTTCATGGAGCTGTTTTTTAGCTGCACTGGCAAAGGTGTGACATGGTCAAAGTCAGTGAACTTCACTTGGCTTCTCACACTGGTCGAGAGCCAGGTTTTCAGCCAACGTGCTGAGCAACACAGATCCTGAACTGGCCTGAATACCTTTGCCCTGAGCCTTATCCTGCAGACATGTTGACGGTCAAAAATCTCTCTCTCTCTCTCTCTCTATCTCTCTCTCTCTCTCTCTTTCTCTTTCTCTCTCCCCATAGCTGTGTCATTGTCTTAGTCTTCCTGTCTTTTGCAAATTTGCTGTATCAGTGATTCTACCTTGAAAGCAAGAATGGTCTGGTTTAATTCTATCATTTAGATGTTTTGCTAGGTCAGTTAAAAATGTGAGAAGGAAATTCTCATTTGAAATGTGCTATTAAGGGGGAAAAGTTTCAACTTTGTAATGTGGTCAGTATTAGTTGTGGCACAAACATCGATATTGGACTGTACAGTAATAAAACTTTTGGCCAAATCCCGACAACCAAGGACAAGGATTATAACACTGAAAAAATTTGGTTTTTCGTCTTTGGAAGAATTCCAAAGAGCATTTCATATGAAGCCATGTTCCCACAGAATGTGATCCTGTTAGCTTAATTCAGGTTAAGATAATTGTCTTATCTGATGTCTTCCATAGTATTGCTGAAATTGATGATAACACATTTGGAGGTTTTTGACTACAACTTATACACAACATTATACACGACATTGAGGCACATACTGTATTACAAACTTATATATTATATGGATTTTGCATGTCAAGCCTCACCTTATATATGTGTACCTTATATGTTCTGTAAGAATCTATTTCCATATGCTGGGCAGTCCTATTGTGGCACAGATGGAGGTGGGGGATTCCTACCCTGTACGAACATTCCTCCTTCTTGACCTATATTATACATATGTTTGAAATTTCACCTTGTACCATCTACCAGACGAGGTTGTGTTATCCCATCTTGTTATTAACATTCGTACGGTTTATCCACTAGTTTGGGTATCTAAACTATTTTCTTGACCAAAAATACAGTTTGAAACATTAATTTTGTGGATTATTGGTTTTTCAAGGGAATGCACAATCTGGGGCCAATCACTACGGAAAAACTAAAACACAAAGCTAAAGGATGTGGGAAAGAATGTACTTTCCATGCATTGCCTACATAATTGAACTTTTCCAGTTAACCTTTAATAAACGCCCTCAAGGTAAAATGACATCTGTTGTTAACCTCTGCACTTTGTTACAGGTCTTTCTGAAACATCTCAATTGAGAGTGTGGTTGCATGTGACCCATAAAAGGCATTGTGGTGGGAAAGAAAAAGCAACCTGGAACTGCACGAACATTCTCCTACACGTCTACATCGCAACAAGTAGGTCAGCAACACTTTCTCCGCTCAGTTAAGTGGGGTCAAAGTCATTATACTACTACCTGGCATAAAGGACCTGTTTTTTATTTACACACTGTAAATTATGCTAATTGGAATGCTAATTAGCAAATCTAATAAGGATGATCATGTAACAGATAGAGGCCCTGCATCAGTTATCAACATAACAGTTGATTACTAGCAGCAACAGTTAATGACCACAACTGCTTTGCTCTTTGACTATCTTTGCCACTTAGTTGATGTGAAAATGAATTAAACAGCTAATGTACATTTACATAATGTGATCTATGGGAAAATCAGAGAAAGTTCTCACAACTGAAGCTAAATGTGTCAATTCCTTGTTAAGATACATTCATCCGGATTGAACTACAAAAGATTTCTAAGATAATATCTGGCCTGAGAGAAACAAGTCTTACATCAGTCTCTCTTCACATTTGATTGGTGGGGCAATAGCTTTTTAGCTTCAGTGAAAGATACACATTGAATTTTCTATGAATTGTGTAGATTTAATTTCTTTCATGTACACTTAATATTAAGTATTTCTGTTTGATGCGTATGGGATATGATACAACCCCCTACATCTTAGTATGTCAGCATTATGGCAGTATTTAAAAGTTTTTGCAGTCCTGTCACTTGTTGAAATCTTCCTCTTTTATTTCATTATACACACAAGGAATTTAACTCTGGGTTTTGTAGCTCTCAATGTAAACTCAATGCAAGGGGGAAGAAATTGTTCCTGTGTCTGGTGTTTTTGGTGTTTTGGTGTACAGAGTTCTGTAGTTCCTGTCAAAGGGAGAAGTTGCTATGTCCAGGGTGTGAGGGGTCTGCAATGATGTTCCTGACTCTGGAGGTGTACAGGTCCTGGATGGTTGGCAGGTTGGCACCGATAATCATTTCTGCAGACCTGACTGTCCATCCGTTCCGTGTTCCTGGCATTATCATTTCACCACAAAATGTCCAGGCATTGCTACTTTGCTAGTGAGAAAAGACCAGCTTCAATACTTTGAATCAGTGTTCCTTTGAAAAGACACACTGAACGGTGAAGGATGAAGGACCCTGTGTGCATGTGCACGTCGGAGTTGGTGCCAGTCAGAAAAAAGCAAAAGAAAAGAATTGCAGCAAGTTTTACTGGGTGAAAATGTGTTGTGTGACAGAGTTCAAGATTTAACAAAACAGATAACCTAAGGATGTAGAGAAACAGTCTATGATGCCCCCCTGCAACAATAAAGTTGATTCAATTAAAGTGTCTTATTTGTCACATACAACTAATGTAGTTCACTGAAGCATTAAACACAGTGGTATGGTGGTTGGCATTGCTGCCCTCCAGGCAGTTGATCTGGGTTGACCGGAAAACACTAGTATCAACACTTGTAGTTACAGATATGGCTGATCTAGCTGACTAACATCATGTATATTATGTAGTTATGTATTACGTTACGTAGTTGTGTATTATGTATCATCATGTAAATAATGATAGTTAAATGAATAATGTAATGCTCAGTGAGGAGTGGGGATCAAGCTATCCCTTGCAACATGGTTCTATTACGAATATGACTAGGAAAACAAACAGATCACATCAAATCACCATTGTAATTAGGTACTGTATATCTAAGAGCTTGGGAATGTGTGTCTTTTCTGCAGGGTAAGAGCTCATTCACAGGATAACCAATGGCCTCCCTGTGACATTAAATGACACAGTGGCTATCTCAGGCCTGTCCAGCCCAGGGGAAGCTAGCGGGTCAAGTTAATATGTCACCCCGTAGGCTCGCTAACCCACTTGTGAAACATTGTCATAAACCGGGCAGTGTGGCCTTGAAGGACCTTAAGGGGAGGGTCTTGGCTCGGCTTTAGCTTATGTCAGCCAACAGGCCGGTATAAAACCACAGAGCCAGCAGTGGAGACGGCGTGGACATGCTAACATAGCACTGATCCTCCAGACACACTGCTCTTCTTCTTCCTCCTCCTCCTCCTCTTTCTCCTTTCCCGACTCCTGCAGTTACCTGTGGATTACCTTTGCATCAACATGGGTATCGCATACAGCGTTGGAGAGTAAGTTCTGTACATCAAATATATCATATATGGCTGAGACTGTTGTAATACCTGTTAACTAATTACAAGGGACGAAAAGGCTTTAATAGTTCTGCAGCAATGTGTGAAAGTTTCATTGAAATGGGAGGTTAACTGCCACCCTTTAAATGATTTCAACCATCACAGTAGCGTCCAGGAGAACCCTGACAGGATTTACTGTTCTGTGAAGGGAAAAAAGTTCAATACTCTCAGATTTTCCCTCTCCAGTTTCAAGAACATGCATCGTTTAACAGCATGCATGTGGCATGACATGATTAGCAGGAAACAACAGGGAACTTTTGACATCCTTTCCAGTTGAATTGCATCCAAATATTGAGTCTAATGTGAATTTAAGTGAGCTGAAGTAACACTGAAAGATTGAATGTATGCAGAGGAAGTTATAAGGCTGTATTGGCTTTAAATACCCACATTGTCATTATCTTCTGTTTGGGCAGATATGGCTTTTCACTGTGCATGTGCTGTCTTTTGTCTCAGGGTGGACCACCTTTACACTTTCTTTGTTCAGTGGTCACCAGACATCTACACAAAGGGCGCCAAAAAACAGGGCTTCATCGTGGTGGAGAATGACCGACTTGCTGTGATTGACAACCTAGTCCAAAAGAAATCATTCCCCAAAACCTTGGAGGTATGTTGCAATGATTGTGTCTGTCTACTTACAACATGCCCTGGCAGATACAATATTCAAATAAAATTCAAGATTCAGAGTGGTTTCGTTTTGCACTCTATTGGAATCTGCAAGAGCGACAACAAGGGCAGCAAAGCTTGTAGGGAAGTCCATACATGGTACTTCCCTTTAGGTCTACACCAACGAGTTTTTCACAAGAAATGAAACAAAACCACATGAGTGCATCAGACAAGTATCCGGTGAGCATTTTGCCGGGCACATTTAAAGGAGCTTCAGAGAGTCCTCACACAGGCTGCCTATCCACCCGTTTAAAAGGCTGCATTAGGCTACCGCATTTATTCATCAGTAAAATATCGAGACATCCGTTCCCATGGCACCAAAACTGGCCAATTTTAGGATTCTTTATTTTGCAAAGATTGGTGAAGAACCTTTTGTGCAGGTGGGTTTGTCTTGACTTAATATTAATAAGAGAAGCATGCTTTAATGTATTCCAATTGTAAGAGTGCATACTGTAGAATGAAGAGTATACTGGATGCTTCAGTTGAGCTGACTGACTGCTTGACTGACTCAAACATTAATAGTGTAATGGACTGCTATTGTCAATGTGGCAACATTTAGGAAAAATAAGTAGATATAACAAATCTATTAGTATAACACATTTGTGTTCATATGACATCCTTTTGTATATGTGTTCTACATTTTAGATTCATTTTCAAGAAATTACATTTTACGACTTTGTTGATCTAAGACAAAAGAATTATAGGCATTAACTTTTCGTCAGTTCAGTATATGTATTGTATGGATTCCATAGATTGTTGTAAACCCAAACAACATTGTTAACCAAGATGCTGTGTCTGTCATCTATAGATCATCACTGCTAAAGATCAGAAGCGCAGGCAAAGCATATGTCACTCAGAAGATGAAGAGCCAGAAGATCTACTGCCAGAGCTGAGAGACCCCAGCCAAATACTACAGGAGCAGCACATTGAAAGAGTGAGTTATTGTGGTCTTTAGTCTCCCTCTCAGGTTTATGTGACGCTTATAGCAAACAGTACGTTCAATGCTTCATTATTTATTTTCATTTATTTCATAAGAAATCTATTTTTGATATTTATTACAATTTATTATTCTCTTTGTGATATTTATTATTGACGGTGTACTTTGTTTGATTTTAGCTGGTGGCCCACCTACCTGCCCGAACGCAAGGCTATCCATGGCGGCTGGTGTACAGTACAGCTGTGCATGGGACCAGCCTCAGAACTCTGTACAGGAACATGGCAAGCATAGACAGGCCCGTGCTCTTGGTCATCAAGGACATGGAAAACCAGGTAACAATCTCCTCACCCGTTCAGCCTCATCCTTGCCCTGGTGACAGAAGTCATATACAAATGTAGTACTGTATCAGATTGCCTATGATTGCAGATTACTCTTGCGTTTTACTTATCCACATGCACTATACATCCATACTTCCATTGGCACACAGCAACACACACAAAAACAGAATCTTAGTGCTTTCCCATGTGGACCACATGTGGAACTTGCCATTGCAATGGTTTGTGTGTAAAATGAACATCTGAGCTCATGTATGGATGTCCCATCTGTGCAGGTGTTCGGTGCGTTCTCTTCCCATCCGTTCCGAGTGAGCAGAGGATGCTATGGAACAGGAGAGACCTTCCTCTACAGCTTCAGTCCAGAGTTTAAGGTAGTGTAAATGCTAATGCTAATGCTACATTTGTTATCATTAGGCTTGATATTCTAACACTGATTGGCACGGATATTATGGTATTTATGTTTATGGGATATGGCAGATGCTTTTGTCCAAAGTGGATATTGACATGACTTATGTTTACACAGATGTTCAGCTGGACTGGGGAAAACTCCTACTTTGTGAAGGGCTTCATGGACTCTCTACAATTAGGGGGAGGAGGGTGAGTAATCAGCCGTGATCATACACTAGTGAAGCACTCATGCTTCTAGCTTTTTTCTGGCAATACTTCCCAGTTAACGGCTTTTCTCGAACCGGTTTTTCTCTTCTAGAGGCTCCTTTGGTCTCTGGCTGGATGCCGATCTGTGCCGTGGCTCCAGCTACACCTGCCACACATTCCACAACCAACCTCTCTCCGCCCAACATGACTTTGCCGTGCGGGAGCTGGAGGTGTGGACATTCGAGTGAGAACAGAGATCACCAGCAACGATGTCGAACAAGAATAGCACATGCACTAAAGCTGAGAGGGTGGTTTTAAGCACTAACTCTGAACTTTAAGAGGGGCTTTTAAGCAGTGTCTTAAGTTGTGACTGCGATCACTGGTTGGACATGAAGACCTAAGCAACTGAGCATAGGAGGGAGCTGACAGGTTTTCAGTTTCTTTCCTATTCTTTCCGATTTCTCCTCTCACATGCCCAGACACATTCCGTCTAAATACTGGTAAACTGTAAGGCATAAGTGGCGTAATACTTGCTCCTGGAACCACTGCACAATGCAGTACTAAGCTGCGCATAGACTTTGCACTAAATTCCACTGGTGCCTGTGCTCCGCTGAAGGATTTCACAGACTCAGGTTGTGTGTCGGGTTGATGTTGGCCTTCTGACTTTAAACATTGACTGTTTACCTACTGTACAGTGGGTCTTTTTCTATGGATTATTTAAAAACATTCCTTGGATGATGTTTCTGTCCAGGAAATCTATTTTTATACCTTATCTCTGTTTTAATGATCATTGTCTACCTGTATAATATCTTACAGTGCTAGCACTACTGATCCAAATAAAAGGGGTTCCTGATAAAAATGGGTGCATGTCTCCTTGATTTTCCTCTTATCACACATCTTCTGGATGAGGTACTGTATGCCTAACATTACATAACAAATACTGATAACAACATACTAGTGTCCACTAAGCCATTATTGAAGAAAATGTCAGAGTTTTTTAAATATTATAAATCTTTTCATTTATGCAAATTAATCTTGAATAAAAATGTAATGTTTTTTTTATACACTCTAACAAAACAACCCAATTTGGACAGAGCATATGTTGGGTTATCTTAACTCAGCAAAATGGGTTGCTAGTTTAACCCAGTCGCTGGGTTATTAAGACTAACCAAATGTGTTTTTTACTCATTATTTATTTATTTCCATACCAAAGACATACAACAAAACACATCAGGAAACATGTTATATAGATAAAGATACACGCATCCCCCCCAGCCATTCGTCCTTCAGAGACAGTTTTTTCAACTGTCAGGTTGATACCACGTCTCATTACAATCAAGGTTCCTTTTGTGGCAGTACCGTCAGCTGCAGCTACCATTGGTTTATAGAATCGATTTTGAAGCTTGATACAGCTGAGAAGGACTTATCAAGATTGTATTCTATAACGGCATTCAATATTATATAGGCTAATATTAAAGATGATGATAGGTAAGTTAGCCGATACAGCCAAATATAACAAGTTAGACAGAAAGACTTTTTAGACAAACTATTTTTATTTTACAACATAACAGTTTAAAAAAAGCAACTGTTACGTCTCTGGTGTTACCTTCCATTATGAGGGGGAATTCCATTGTTCCGTCATTTTTTTGTGGTAACACTGGCACCCTTTGTTTAGCAAGCAGATCTGCCTTTTGGCTGCTACACTGTATAAAATCTGTAGGTCAGCATGAGCCCAAAATACACTTTCTATGTTTCTGGTGTACCTTGTCAAGTTGGAGGAGGTCATGTATGTTGAATGAAGGATATTGGCTGATATCTGCACTACATTATGGGTCCCGTTCAATCCATCGGCCAGTGGTTGCACAGAGGCACCTGCGGCGCAAACTGCCAGACAGAGGTGATAAAGATATGAAGAGCATTTTCTGGATTAGCGCATCATCTCCCCAACAGGCCTCTTCGGTCCAGCCATGACGGAAATGCAGGTGGCTTTGAAGGCTAAAGATAAACAGGGAAAAGCAATGCTGCCTCTTAGGCATCACTCACCCGCCTCCTGCTCCCTCCACCCAGAGGCAGCCCGCAAGGCAGCTGGGCGGGAGAATCCCCAGGAGGAAACAGCTTCAGTCACAGCGAGCTGCAGCTGCTTCAGGCCTCCCTTTGTCCCCAGAGCTCCCGCCGTTAACAAAACAAACAAGGCTGACTTCCGCCAGTTTTATTGTCTCACAATGACACACAGCAACCCACACTTGCATATAAGGTGGCGACACAGGACACACACACACACACGCACATGCAGGCCGAGTGCTCAGGGACCAAGTGAAGTGAACCGTCCATCTTGGTTAGGGACGGACAGGAGAGTGTTCTGTTCTTTTATCAGCCCCCCTCCACCACCTAGGACTAGTCCAAAACGCATAGCACCCTTCGTCCACCTAGGACTAGGCCGAAGCACATAGACAAAAGCAAACCTGACCTGCTCACCCTCAGAGAACGGGTGTGGGCTAGGGTTTGAGTTCCCTTCTCCCAAACAGTCTCACCTTAGCGTTTGGGTTGAAAAAACAAACCAGCATTTGTATTGAGTGTACCCGTGCAAACAAGGTATGTCAAACCACACAAATGAAATGCTCACTAGCCAAGGTCATGTTTTTTGGTGATCCATGGCTAACAAAACTTTCCCAACATGGTTCTCTACAGACTGCCCATTAAGTTACCAGAAGTTAAACATGGTTGGATCATAGGTCTGTTATGCTGAACACCTGCAGACTTAACAGTGTAAATTATTAACAATTAACCAAACTACCAAGATACTTATTCACTAAATAAAATATTCATTCATTTAATTTCACTAGTGCATGCGAGGCACAACAATTATGGCACAGAGTGCAAAACGCTTCTTTAAATTTGTAAAAGTAAAGGGTCTGGGAATCTGTGTGCACTAGGAGTAGGTGATGCTGAATAAGACGTGGGGGGGGATAAGACACTGAAGAATTACACAATAACAGTATGGGGGCCAAGTGCAGGAGTGGAGATATACAGTGCCCTCCACAAATATTGGCACCCCTGGTGAATATGAGCTAAACAGGCTATAAAACAATATGTCTTTGCTGTTAATCCTCTTGGTTTTTCACTCAAAATATTCACAAAAATCTTACCTTTTCGTTGAAGTAATATTATTGAAAGAAAAAAAAAAACTGTTGACATTAAATAAATATTTTTCCCCAAAACATGTGTGCCACAATTATTGGCACCCCTAGAAAAATCTTTAATTAAAATTTAACTGAAGTATATTTCCAGTCATATTTTACATTTTTAAGTTCACCTGTTTGATAAGGAACTCTTATGAGGTCAACCATGACTTCCAGTTCCACTGGCGTACAAATATGAGGTGACACAGGTCAAATTCCATAAGTCATTCATCACTATGAGAAAGATCCAAATAACACAATGACGATAAGTGACGAAAAGTTGTTGAGCTGCACAAATCAAGAAATGGACACAAGAAAATCTCTAAACAGTTGAAAATACCCATTTCCACTATCATGGAAATAATTAAGAAGTTTAAAGCGACAGGAGATGTTAAGAATCAGCCTGGAAGAGGACGTGTCTGTACATTGACCCCACACATCGTGAGGGGGATGGTTCTACTGGCAAAATAATCTCCAAGGATCACAGCTGGAGAATTGTAGAGGTTAGTTGAGTCTTGGGGTCAGAAAGTCTCCAAAACTACCATCAGACGCCACCTACATCACAACAAGTTGTTTTGGAGGGTTGCCAGAAGAAAGCCTCTGCTGTCAATCAACAACAAATAAAGCGCCTACAGTTTTGACTTTCAATGGGGCCGAGTTATATGGACAGAGGGTTTGGCATAGACAGAAAGATAGCCATATAGAAAAGCACCCCATACCCAATGTGAAGTATGGTGGCGGATCTATGATGTTGTGGGGCTATTTTCCTTCCAAAGGTCCTGGACATGTTGTTAGGATACATGGTATCATGGACTCCATCAAATACCAGCAGATATTAAATGAAAACCTAACAGCCCCCTCCAGTAAGCCTTAAAATGGGCTGTGGTTGGACCTTCCAGCAGGACAATGATCCTAGGCACACTTCAAAATCAACACAAAAATGGTTCACCACCCACAGAATAAAGGTTTTGCCATGGCCATCACAGTCCCCTGACCGAAACCCCATAGAAAATCTGTGGGATGAGCTGTAGCCAAGTCTACAAACGTTGACCTCAGATTCTGAAGAATCTGAAGAGATACTGCATGTAGGAATGGTTTTAGATCCCGTGCCATGTGTTCACTAACCTCATCACGCATAATAGGAGAAGACTCAGAGCTATTATCTTGGCAAATGGAGGCTGCACAAAACATTACATTAAGGGGTGCCAATAATTGTGGCACACATGTTTTGGGGAAAAATATGTATTATATGTGAATATTTGTTTTTCTTTTAATAATTTTACTTCAATGAAAAGGTAAGATTTTTGTGAATATTTTGAGTGAAAAACCAAGAGGATTAACAGCAAAGACATAATTTTTTTATAGCCTGTTTAGCTCATATTCACTAGGGGTGCCAATATTTGTGGAGGGCACTGTATCATCTCTGTGTATATGTCCTTCTTCTCTTGTTTAGGCTGTCAGAGATATGGTTAGCTCACTCTGCTCTTCTATACACCGTCATACAGAGACAGGTTATCTTACTGAGACGACTGATGAAGATGAATCTGCAACATGCTATGATAGCAGGTGTAAGAGTTTGAATGTTTGTTGCAACTAATTGGTATGACAGTGATGTACTTGTCAGGTCATGATTGGTTTGGAAAAAGTGTTCTGATTATGTCAATTTGGGTATAAGAATCTACCTTGAACTAGTCAGAGACAAACATATAAACTTTGTGAGGCTACGCTCTGAGTTTTTCAGACTAGTGAGTCAACTGTGTGAAACTACTCTCGTCCTCTGTGCACAGATAAGAGTAAAGCCTTGTCCTCTGATTGATCACCATCACTGAAAACTTACCATCAGATTAAATGTCCGTCTTGGAGGTCTTATGCACAACAACATGAACATAAAACAAATTCACAACATTTACATTTTAAGGACGACACATTTTTACCTCCGCCAAGGAGGTTATGTTTTCGCCCCTGTATGTTTGTTTGTTTGTTAGCAGGATTACGCAGAAAAGCAAGGACCGATTTCCCTCAAACTTTGTGGGGAGATTGGTTAATATAATGGCACTAATTGATTAGATTTTCTGATGTCAAGGTTAAAGGTCAAGGTCACAAGGCGGAGATTTGCATTCTCTGAATGCTCCCATTCTTGTAAAGTATGTAATCTTCAAAAACTCACTGATTTTGCCCAACAGCATTCAGATGGCTCAATGGGATTGATGTAAAAAAAAAAAACTGTTTCGACCTAGTAAACCCTAAAACAACAAATTACTATTTAATGAGATATTAGTAATCAATATCAATTGATTAGTTCAGCGAAATAATATCAAGTTCTGGTCACTTTTGCACCACACTGACACCATCTTGTGGCGGTTAAATCACCTCATCGTGTTAGAATTAGTCTATTAACGTGTCAAGCATTTCAGTTAACACACTTTCCCGAGGCCTGTTATAGCGGACAGTATATTTTCATAAGTGTCTATCAACCCAACTGTCGCCACTCTTCTATACATTCTGAAAAACAGACACTTTTTTTTTAGAAGGTAGTTATTCTGGGATGAAATTGGAAGCTTTTTTACTTTCTGTGTATGCATATCTTTAGGCCTTGTAACATCTGTGCAGGCTTGCCTGTCACAGGCCATCTTCTTGACCACTAAGGGGTGCTAATGCTATACAGATCTCAGTGTCATTGATGCAAACAACTAACTCTGACTCCAGTCCATCACAGTTAAAGGGATTTATGACACAAAATGAGGTGTGTTTTCAATACAAAAATCTTTAACAGAGAAAAAAATTTGACGCATTGTACTCAACATTGAGCATTTTAGCAGTGAAGTCAATAATATTCCAACAAATTTAACAGCTTTTTCAGATTTGATCCTAAATACAGGAAATTGCTATCACAAAGTCTGAAGTAAAAAGTTGACCAAAGCTGCATAATGAAACCATCTTGCAATTAAATGAACGAATGTATGCTATCTTGGAAACTGAATGAAGTACTGTAATGTTGTATGTACTTACCATTGTATACATAAATAATACATAAAACAAATGTATGTATGAAAAATATAACATGAGTATTAAACCTTACATATAAAAAATAAAGAAGGTTTTAAGTTTCAACAATGAGAAATTAACTCAGACTGTTAAGTTTGATTAGTCTGTGATCCAGCTGTCTCAACTCCTCCACAGAAGCGGCACTCTCAAATCTGAATCCCTCAATGACCAAAGTGTCACCAATGCCATCTTCACTTGTTTCCTGGTTAACCTTTGTCTACAACAAAAAGAACCATTTTAGCTGCTTTATAATTAGAATCGACCATCGTCTATGTCATAAGCTAAATACTGATACAATGAGGACCACTGGCATGGACCTCTACTGCGCTAAATGGTCATCCTTATAGCTGAGGGGCAGCTTCCAAGGTGAAGATAAAAGTACCTTGCCATGCCTCTTGGTGGTGCTTTTGTGTGACTGTTTTGATTTGGACTCCGTAGCACATTCCGTTATCATCTTCTCTATTGATGACAGTAGTCCCTTGGCCTGGAAAAGCACTACACTAACACAGATAAACAATGACACACTCTCAGTGTCATGACAATTTAGTGTGACCTGTGACCACAATAAATGAACACAATCCAAACATGTCAAAAGCTTTGACCAACTGGTGAGAAATGTTTATGTTCTTTTTGTACAGATGACATGGCATTTACAATGAACTTAGCATTTACAATGAACATTATCCTAAATGATATGACAGTTTTAGGATGGGATATTAACCCTAGTAATGCATATGTAATAAATGAAAAAGCTAATGAAATTAAATGTGTAGCAACTCACACTCTTGTGGCTTAAAGTGGCACAGTTTAAGCCTCTCTTCACAAGTCATGTCTTGAATGTTCATTGCTTCCTCCATGGCTGTTTTGTAGGATCGCTTTAAGGTGCCCTTCAAACATTTGGCCTTAAGGGAAAAACATCAACAACAACTGAACATGTGCCTCCTAACGACCCAAAATTATGTACATAAGGTTGCTCTTTTAAATGACTCTCACATTAGTTGGCAGCAGACGGAAGAGCTCTACTTTGGGTGCTAGTGCCCAAAATCTTGTGTGAGGACTTCCAAGAAATTCTACATGGTACAGAACCGCATCCCCATCTGTATCATGAGTCACATACTCATCATAGGGGTCAGGGCTCAGTATTGCTGGCCACCTGTGCATTGATACACAAAAATACTAAAAAAAACTTCCTTATTTAACACTGTAATAATGACAAAACTCACACAGAAGTAAAGGTTTTTTTAGGCATTTTTGTTCTACTTACAATGGCCACTTACTGGCTTTTACCAGAACCAAGCTTCCAGCAGGTAATTGGGAGTAGATGACCTTGAGGCCCTGCCTACTAAGAGTGGAGTCTTTGTAGCTTGAAGCCTGAGGCACTGTGCATTGGCTGAGAAATGGGTCTGGGTTCATGTGGCAGAACCATGGCTTATCCAGATCCAATTCATCATGTTTTGAAATATGTCTCCACTTCAGGCAGTTTGGTGATTCACACTGAACCCAAATCCAGCCTGAGAGGTATTCTGTTTCGTCCTCACTAACAATGTGGTCAAGATAATCCATTTAGTCCTCGTTTTGCAGACCGACTTGATTCAATCAACCCTGTAATGTGTGAGCATTGAATACATCATTGAATTATCTTCAGTCCTTTCATTTTGATTCTGGTGATAAAAGTTCTAAAGACATCTGATGCACTGCTCACATTCATGAACAGGTAAAATACGTAAATTGCATGACTACACTATTGCCTAAAATTAGTGAACGATTTCACTGCTAGCCTACGTTAGGTTAGCCACATAACATTTTGCTTAACTTAACTAACGTGCGTGGAGGATTTTAATCTAATAAATAATTGTATTAATATTATGGATAGGTCTTAAAGTAATGTTCTAGCCTTGTTCGTTGACATTAAGGTACGGATATGGCTAGCTAGGATACTAACCTTAGCGGCTAAGTTCGCTTATGAACCGTCTTTCTAAAGAAAATAGTCAGCTATCGCTAACCGTTTTCTTTCTGTTGAGCTAGACAAAAACGTTGAGCGATGTGTATAGTTATAATATATATTATATGCATATAATAAATAATAAAACCTTGATATTTCATCAATACTTGACAAAGAGTTTTACCTCTGGTTTTCTTAAGCTACGTTATTCAATTTTTTTAAGTGTGTCGAAAGCTACCTAGCTTGCCTTTTCATGTAAGAGTGTGAAGGTTATGGTATGAGATTCTGTGACGTACATATAGTATTATAGTACATGATTGACAGAAATAAAAAATAAAAACGTAATTCAACCGTAATTCATTTAATATAATGTAAGGTTAATATTTGAACGACTACAAATTTAGCGCCTGTAGAAATAAGGGGGGAAAAACACAAAAATGCAAATAAATTACTTATCCTTCCGCCGGAAATAACGAAGGTAATGTACTTCCTGGTTTATGTTTTGTCAAATGACAGCTGTGGATGTGTTTAGAATTGGCAACCAAGAGCGATAACCACTTTCGCTTTACTGGAATTCAGTTTGTGACGAAAGGTTAATCAAAGGATGTTTGACAGCAATCACTCGTTTTACCTGCGCAAGTAATTTCCATACGGTATGTCACAATGTCTTTTTCACATCCTGGTAGTTAGCAAGCTAATATGTTATGCTAACCAGATTGCATACATGCGATACAGTTTGTAGCTAACTTGACACAGTGTTTTGTTTCCACATTTCCCAAAGTTGTCAAGAGACCTTTGGAAATCTCCGGCATCACTCAATGTCATCAGTCTTTGTAAAAGGAGAGCGCACCTTGTTAGTAATAACTGAACTACATTGTTGTCAGCTAACGTTATTTGGGCTAGCAACATGAATCTCTTTGTCCAGAGCTAGTTAGCATTATCTTCACTCAGGTGCTAATATCATTCAGGTGTCGGAACTAACAGTACAGTAGACACGTTTATGGTTTATGGCAATCGCGGAATGACATTTCTGAAGTCGTTATGACTATGCAACAAATCCGCTTTACTTCTCTGTTACTACGGACATTTTGACCTCAACGTTTATCTGTGGAGTCATCGCATGGCAAAGTTACTTTCTCTTTTGAGTCGTAGAAGAACGAGATCCTGACAACGTTAAATGTGTTGGAATTTTGGGGAAGTGAAACAGTGTTAAAAGCGCAATGCTTTTCCTCGTAAATGATTCACGTTAGCCCGATAATGTTGTAATAACTTACATTGTAATGGTGGTCTGACTAACGCGACTAACTATCAGTTCGATTCCCAGTTGGCAGCTGTCATCCCTTATTTTATGACTGTGCATGCATTTAAACCAATATCCAATAGATAACAGTGCAGAATATTCAAATAGTTAAAATAAATATATTAACTGACAGAGTAAGGTTGTAAGTATTTATCTAGGTCACAACATAATTATAATGGTCAGTGTGGGCAACATGTTTTTATTTATGACCTGATATCTGTTTTACTCTAGCTTTGGCATGGAGCCCCTTGCAGTGGATGATGACATCTGCATCCTAAAGCATGAAACATATGGGCCAACTGAAAGCCCTGTGTCAGTATGTTCCGGGGACGAGTCTGTGGCCTCCCACTTTGCTCTCGTCACAGCCTACGAGGACATCAAAAAGCGCCTGCGGGATGCAGAGCGAGAGAACACACTTCTCAGGAAGAGAGTCAAGCAGCTGGAAGATAAGGTCAGAATGAGCGGCGAGATTTTCAGTCTCGTGCTGTTTTTTAAATCAAGTAGTTGATCTTTTTTTGGAGGGGGCGACAGGGTCATATTTACCCTAACAAGTCAGATATGACCTCAGAGCTACCATAACACACACTTTCTCAGCTTCCTGTAAAGATGTTACACAAACACAAAGGCATGGTTTCAGTGTGTCGTTGCTAAGGCTTATAGCATCAAATGTAAACGTAAAAATGTAAAGATATCATAGTTCATGTCTGCTTATGTCCCATTATGTTTTTTCTTTTTATCCACATACAGTTGTTCAGGCCCGAGGCCCCCACAACAGAGGGACCACAGTATGTGAACAAGGCTTTCAGTGCCTACCGGGGGATTTACATAGAGAAGGAGGACCTGCAGATGGAGCTCAACAAATTGGTACTTGACTATCTGTAAAATAGATATCAAACACAAGAAACATTGTGTCATTACATTGTGTATATTGTGCTCACTTTTCTTAGGGATATTTGGCAGTGTTGCCACTTACAACAACATAGATATGTGTATCCCATCATTTAAAAGAACTGCTAAGACAACAGAACTTCACAATCTAATCATGTGTTTAAAGGTTGTCTGTTTTAGACCCAGTCATATGTCTTTTGTGTCTAACTATCTCTTTGTCTGTCTCTATCTTATATCAGAAAAAGGAAAAGACTGAGAGTGAGAAGCAGCTCAATGAGCAGCTGCAGGCCAGAGAGCTGGAACTGCTGCAAATGAGGACAGAGCTGGAGACAAGCCAGGGTAACGAGCTCACCCCAAGGCCAACAAAACACAAACAACTGATCACTGCCGTTAGAGAGAGATCATTCAGAGTTCGACTGACTGTGTGCACTGTAACATTGTTGGATAAGTGTGTTCAGGCAATTGACGAATATTCTGATGCATTTATTAACCTGCATTATATAAGATGCTGTAAACCTGCTGTAGGCTTAAGAGCAGGAAAACTTTGCATAGCACTTAGGCTACCATAATATCTGCTACCATAATATCGCTCAAAATCACACTTTGAACTGGAGGTCACATTGTTGTCATTTAGTTTATACTCTCTGGGTTATTACCTGCCACAACACGAAAATGTTATCATAGGATAGAGTCAGATTTGATAGGCTAAGAGATTTGTTTTCATATAGATCTTAATTGTAGTAATGTGTAAACGATTGCGGCATGGCTTGTGGTTCACCTACAGTAATGAAGAGTTTGAAGAATGCTCCCGACTACTGGGAGGTGGATAAAGTCAACAGTGAGCTGAAGATCCACACCCTTCAGGAGGAGCTGGAGCGAACACAGCTGGAGTGCAGGCGGCTACAGGACAAAGGCCAGGTGGGGAAGTCCTCTTTCTGTTTCTTCTGTTTCATTCATAATTGAAAGCAATGGTAATGTGTAGCAAGCAAATTGATACTGATATGTTACTCACACATAATGAAATTCACGGCATGATATTTGTGTGTGTTTGACATACTCTGTGGTTCTTCAAGCGCGCACAATTTGCACAGTTTGTGACGGGTGCTGTTTTTGTTGTCTTCCAACAGAACAGCCTCGGCAAATTGACCCCTGGTAGTGAACAGACTGAAGAGGGGCCAACTAACAACAGGTAAGGCATTTGCCTGACTTCGCCTGTTCATAGAGTCATTCAGGCGATATAATGTATGACATACATACATACTAACACACACACACACACACACACACACACACACACACACACACACACACACACACACACAGTATTGACTGTTGTTTACCATGCAGGTAGGGTGATGAACCACAAGAGGGAGCCATGACATAAATGAGAAGCTAATTGTGCTTTTAATCTACATGTCAGATATGTCCCTCGTTTCTTCCTTTAGGTTTACTTTTGTATCTACAGTATGCAATTATGTACTGACATATCCTTATTTTAGTGTAGTGCAGGCCAATGGGAGTATGTCTGGTAAATAATGAATATGTTCTGTAAAAAATGTCAACTGTTTAAGTTGTTAACTATTTCTCAGTTAACAGTGAACCATTTAAGTGTCTTTCAATATGATTCTGTATTCAGTGACGCTTGAACCTAGTGATCAAAACACGATAAGATGTAGAAAACAAAACCCTCTGCTTTCAGCGCTTGCAGTTACTGCTCTGTCTCCACCAGATGGCACTGCAAATCAATTTACCTGCTTTATGATGGTTAAACGATGATTAACATTTTGTCTACCATGTAGCTTTCAATTATACTACATTTGCACAACTACAGACATCCGTCACCAACAATAACAACAGATGATTTACTTTAAGAGACAGATTAACTGAATCTGAGGCTGTTTTTCCTACAGGGAGTCCGGTGTTATGAAGTCATATGCAGACCTATGCAGTGAGATGTCCCACGTGCACTCTGTGTTAAAATCACAGACGGAACTGGTGAAGAAACTCAAAGACAAACCCCTTCTTCAAGTAAACAAAAGAGGTGAGTTCACACAATGTGTTAAGAGGGCAATACTACATTGAGATTTTTTTTTGTTAGTTTAGTTTTACTTTAGAAAAATGATTTGTTGGTTTTAAAATGCATTTATTTGAATGTTTGAATTTGGCAACACTTTCCATCTACATACCTAAGAATGATCAGCTTGAATCTGAAGAACAGAAAAAAAGGAAGTCCTTTTTCCTGCTGTTCGCCTTTACTGTTAACATGTGGTTTGGATTCTTTCCAGCGACAATTTCTCTCACACGTTGACTAAATCATGCCTAAATTGACTCCTGTGTTTAAATATATTCCTGAAATGAGTACCTGCTCTGAAAAGGAAGTACTATACAAAGCCTCTGGACTCTGAGCGCTGATGTCTCAATTCCCCATTTCCCTGTTAGCTGCAGCCACTGGACCATGCACTATTAATATCTGGGCTATATAATCAAAACATACAGTATCAAATAATCTGATTCCCTCTCCATCTCCTGTCTATAAAATAGGTCCTGCTGATACCATTCAATCTGTTTGTTAGTATGCCTGTAATGACATCAGTGGATACGCAAGAGGTGTAAATTAGAACTAGCAGGGGGAAAAAAACACACAGGCTTTAGATTTATTCCAGCAAATTTGTGAGTGGGTTCCTATGCTTCTGACAGGCAGGTTGTGTGGTACAAGATGGAATGTTTGATATGCATTTATTCCGAGCTATAGAATATCCCTATTCCTCTGGGAGGTTGACTACATAATCTTCTGTGTGCTCCCACCCCACCGCCACCCCCCACTTCTAAAATGAGGCTGATGTGCTCAGAGGAGAGAAAGGGAGTAAGATAGATAGATAGATGAGAAAGAGAGAGAGAGAGGAAGTTACACTGTGGAGGACGAGGAAAGATTGCATTGTGTTGAGAATGCCAATTTATCTGTGTGTATGCTGGGCATGTATTGGTGTAGTTTGTATGGGTTCTGGTAATAATAAAAAACATGGAAGCCTTACATCGATACTGTCATGACTTGGCCATTCTGCAGAAACCACAGACTAGTTTTTGACATTTTGTAAGAGAATTGGTTTCCTGAGTTAAACATCTCAATCAGCTGTGAGTTCCTATGGTCCCATCGTTTTGGAGGAGCAGTGGGGGACTTGTGAACGAAAGCTTGTGGTGTGACTGACGCAGGACTCTCTCTCTCTCTCTCTCTCTCTCACTCACTCACTCTCTCTCACTCACTCTCTCTCCTTTACTCTCTCTCTCTCTCTCTCTCTCTCTCTCTCTCTCTCTCTCACTCTCTCCTTTACTCTCTCTCCTTAACTCTCTATCACTCTGTCCACTCTCCACGTCTTCAGAAAGAGCCAATTAGTTCCCTAAACCTTTGGGACTCTTTCCATCTGTTTTTGTGTCACATTCCGAGTTTCATCTAGACTTCTATCCTGTCCTCTCATATTCATTTCTACAGCAGCATTCTTCATCTAGACTTCTATCCTGTCCTCTACTATTCATTTCTACAGCAGCATTCTTCATCTAGACTTCTATCCTGTCCTCTTGTATTCATTTCTACAGCAAAAGCAAAGCACTAGCTGTAGTCAGACGATGCAGAAATCATCTTACACCTTATCTAAGAAGACTGGTAGTTAGCGCTCTAGTTCTGTCACAGCTGGATTATTGCCAGATAGTATGGGCAAATGCCACCAAGAAAGACCTGAACAGACTTCAGCTAGTACAGAACAAGGCTGCACGCTTTGCTTTACAGTGTCCTTACAGAACCAGCATACAGAGTTTGCATGCCAGTCTCAACTGGCTAAAAGTTGAAGACAGGATGGCTGCTGCACTTCTTTTGTCAACATGGCGCCTCTTGCAGTCTAAAACACCAGCATGTCAGTATAGGCAACTCAATACAAATGTAGCCTCACATAACTATGCCACTAGACGAGCAATAGAAGGTAGGTTTTCTCTCCCCAGAGCTAAGACTAATTTCCTTAAACGCACTGTGGGATACAGAGCCATGAAGTCTTGGAACCTACTACCAACAGAAATCATGAATGTGACACGTAAATGTATGTTCTAAAAGCAAATAAGCAAACACTTGGGTACAGCATACTTGTGACACTTGTATTTTAAATTGTATGATCATTATTTTGTGTATTTAAAATTTTGATATTGGTATCGTAATGTATGGTTCGAATGTTAGATATTAGTATTGTAATGTATGTTTTAAATGTTAGATATTGGTATTGTAATGTATGTTTTAAATGTTAGGTATTGGTATTGTAATATATGTTTTAAATGTTTTGATATTTGTATGTAAGTCTTAAATGTGGACCCCACGAAAAGTAGCTCTGTCTTAGGGTAGAGCTAATGGGGATCCTTCTAAATAAACAAATAAACAGCATAATTCTTCATCTAGACTTCTATCCTGTCCTCTCCTATTCATTTCTACAGGAGCGTTTTTCATCTAGACTTCTATCCTGTCCTCTTCTATTCATTTCTACAGCATCATTCTTCATCTAGACTTCTATCCTGTCCTCTCCTATTCATTTCTACAGCAGCGTTCTTCATCTAGACTTCTATCCTGTCCTCTCCTATTAATTTCTACAGCAGCGTTCTTCATCTAGACTTCTATCCTGTCCTCTTCTATTCATTTCTACAGCATCATTCTTCATCTAGACTTCTATCCTGTCCTCTCCTATTCATCTAGACTTCAGCTTTGACAGCACTGTCATACCTTTTATTTGGCAGGACTAATCAAAAAATGAAATGGCACACGTGTGTCTCACTTGTGTCCAAGATCACTCAATGAAGTCTTTAACGATAATGGCACAATGGCCCACAATATTTAGTTGGAGCATGTGCAGGGAACATGGCAGATACTCAGTGTTATAAATATAAGACCTAATTTCTATTTCTCTTTGTTTGAATGCACATAGGCAGGTTCTTAACCTGATTGGTCCTGACCGTTGGTTGTGATTGTTTTGTCTTGAATATGGAGGATTGGGTGGCTGGAGTGAAAGATGTACAATGTTGCTCTGAAATGAGCATGAGTTGTTAAAGCTGTTGGTATAGAACTAATTTGGGGTCCCCTACTTTAAAATATTTGAAGTGGCATTTATTTTAAGGTTACTCGGTTTACACATCACATTATAACAATGTTTTTATTTGAATGTAACTCGGTCTTCACATCACATTCTAACAATGTTTTTGTTGCCTCGGCCAGCTGCTTCAACCGTGCCCGTGCAGTGTCTAGATGACGTGGAGAAGACCCAGACGGTGAGGGCCACCGTGCCTCGCCCTCCCAGCGCACCTCCGCTCCCCTCCAGCACGGGTCGGCCCTGCCCCCCTTGTGGGCCCCCTGCGGTGCCCCCTGCCATGCTTGAGGGCCTTCGGGATGACTGCTGGCAGAGGCCCTGCCCCATTCCCCGGCCCGCTCCACTGGGCAGCCCGGCGGCCCCACTGCCACCCTCCAAGCGCATGGGCTCTCTGGAGGACAGCTCCTGGTCCATCCCCAGCCCGCCTAGACCCAACGACGCCCTCTTCTGGGAGGGCACGAAGCCCAAGGACACCACTGCTGACTGGGCCAAGCCTTACTGAGAGGCCATGGTCCGTCACCCACTCCCATTTTAGAGACACCCAGCCTGCCTTAAGACCTTCACCTCTTTGATTTCCCTGGACTTTGGGGAAGACATACCTCTGCCACTCCGAACTCCAAGCCTCCACCCACCCCCCACCCCCTAAACTGATTCACCCCACTTCTTGGTCTCCCACTCTGGGCCAAACCTGATGGCTTTGTAGAACTTGAACATGGCAAGACATCTCACACACCAAAGGGCAGCGAGCTTGAGAGGACTAAGGTGTAGACAGTGCAGACAGAGAGGTGAATGTGTGCGTGTGTATGTCTGTGTGTGTGATTTGGAGAGAGTGCGGGTGTGTTTGTACATGTGTGCGCATATACATGTGCGCGCATATACATGTGCTCACCAGTGTGTGTGTAAATATTGTATGTATGTGTGTATTTGTTTCCATACATTGTAATGATGGCTTCTTAATAATCGTTTATGTGTTAAGGGAGAAGCTCCGTCCTATCTGCTGTAAAAAAAAAAAAAAAATCGTGGGCACCTTTTGTTTTTTCTTGATGAGCCATTTTCTTGTAGTTAAGATACCTGTACCTGCTTTGGGTCATCTTTAGCAGATACTAGAACACACAAAGGCAAGAATATGTAACTGAAACCCCAGCATGGTTTACTTTTCTTGAGAATGTCAAAGGAGATGACTCGAGCTCTCTGACTAACAGCACCTCAAATGAACCTGACAGTGAGTTAAGTGAGTGGAACCTGTACGACAGGCAGCGTTTGGAGCTCACAAACTGAAACTGAACCTTATGGTTCCTGAGGGGGACATTATGGAAACTTCAGCTTCCACTGTCTTGTTATCATCATGAAGATCATCATCTTTGAATAGTTCAAGAAACTCTTGCTGTTCCATCCCTGGGCAAAGTTACTTGAACGAGATGCTTTACGTAGTGTTTTAGATAGCACAAGCTGACAACTTTGGTTTTGACCAAGTGTGGAGACATACATTTTTCTATCTTCTAATCTAAACTGACAAAAAAAATCACTGGGTATTTAGGAAAGAATGATCTCAAACTCAAGTGGTTTGTCCCTATAATAATGTGCATTTTAATTTATTTGTATTCTTTTGTGAAGAAATGCAAAAACTGTTGTTTTCTCAGCAACAATATAAATAGTGAATTCCCTTTTCTGAACTTCAGAAACAAGCAGATTGGTGAGGATGGGTATAAGGGACTTGTTTATAGGACCGTGCTGTGTGTTTGTGTCCAAGTCAGGTCACAATTTGAGGGAAGGGTTGTGAAAGGGACAGAGTCGTGTAATGGCCGGCCACCGTATGTACATTGTGCCTACAGTGGCATGTAACAGGGATAGTGCTCAAGTATCTGAAGGTCTGTGCTGTGTTATTGAAGGTATGGTATTGATTTGTCTGTTCATTTTTTAAATTGTATTATTATTTGATTCTTTGCTGCTCTGGAAACAACATTTAGGATAAACAAATGAACATGACATTGCATGTTCAGTGGAATATACTGGACATTATTTACTTTAATTACAAAGGACATGGGATGCATACAGGCCTCAACACAAACTACCAATTGATTTGCAATCAAATAATTGACCGTGACATACAAAAATCTCTAAATGGAAGGAGGGAATTTGTTGGAGGGACTCTGTACAGCCCATAGTTTATAAAAACTCTTCTGCTGCCTCGTTGTTTGTCAAACCATATTTCCATATTGTCCTCACTTTGCAGTTATGCTTCCAATTTGTACCTGAAACCATTGCTTTACCCAGGCTGACTGTGTGTTTGTAGGCCTATTTCCTTTTGGAAATAAAAAGAAAGAACAGCTGATGTATAGACACTCCAATCATGTATCGTCAACAGGGTTATTATCGTTCCGGCAGGCATATTCACCTCATGTGATTGGAGTTCTGACTTCTAGTCAGAAATGTATGAAGCACACAGTGCAGTTGAAAATATCACCATTTATATTCAGTCCAAGATGAAGTCAAAGTATTTTTTTTTTTTTTACAGTTACAGCAGTGATATATTCAATATTCTTACAAAAGATTTGCAAACCAAAATGCAATGTACAGTAGATAAGGATTATTATATTTTAGGATTACCACTCCGAAGACTGTTTGTAAATATGATTTAAATTAAATAAACGAATGAATGTCAGGGTGCTTGCAATGAAACTAATTTCTTTTTCAAATCTTGGGGATATACAGCCGCGGAAAAAATTAAGAGACCACTTCAAAATTATCAGTTTCTCTGGTTTTACTATTTATTGGTATGTGTTAAAGTAAAAATGTACATTTTTTTTTTATTCTATAACCTACTGGCAACATTCCTACCAAATTTCAAATAAAAATATTGTCATTTAGATCATTTATTTGCAGAAAAATGACAATTGGTCAAAATAGCAAAAAAGATGCAGTGTCTTCAGATCTCGAATAATGCAAAGAAAACAACCTCATATTCATTTTTAAACTACACAATACTAATGCTTTAACTTAGGAAGAGTTCAGAAATCAATATTTGGTGGAATAACCTTGATTTAAAATCACAACTTTCATGTGTCTTGGCATGCTCTCCACCAGTCTTTCACATTGCCGTTGGGTGACTTTATGCTACTCCTGGCGCAAGGATTCAAGCAGCTCGGCTTCTTTTCATGGCTTGTGACCATCCATTTTCCTCTTGATCACATTTCAGAGTTTTTTTTATGGGATTCAGGTCTCGAAATTGGGCTGGCCATGACAGGGTCCTGATCTGGTGGTACTCCATCCACACCTTTACTGGCCTGGCTGTGTGGCATGGAGCATTGCCCTGCTGGAAAAAACACTTCTCAGAGTTGGGGAACATTGTCAGAGCAAAAGGAAGCAAGTTTTTCTTCCGGGACAACGTTGTACTTTGCCTGGCTGAGGTTTGTAAAAGACCATAAGGATTGAACCAAAGCGGACTGGAGGGTCTTCTTAGTTCGTCTTCTCTGATGAGTCCAATTTCACAGTAGGTGCAAGACTCTGTGGCTTGTAGGCCTCTCCAGGTCTCCGTGTAACCATTAGACAACCATGTGTTGGGCAAAGCTGAAAATTGGACTCAGAGAAGATGAACTTAGAAGATGACCTCCAGTCAGCTTTGGTTCAATCCTTATGGTCTTTTACAAACCTCAGCCAGGCAAAGTACAACGTTGTCCCGGAAGAAAAACTTGCTTCCTTTTGCTCTGACAATGTTCCCCAACTCTGAGAAGTGTTTTTTCCAGCAGGGCAATGCTCCATGCCACACAGCCAGGCCAGTAAAGGTGTGGATGGAGATCAGGACCCTGTCATGGCCAGCCCAATTTCGAGACCTGAATCCCATAAAAAACCTCTGAAATGTGATCAAGAGGAAGATGGATGGTCACAAGCCATGAAAAGAAGCCGAGCTGCTTGAATTCTTGCGCCAGGAGTAGCATAAAGTCACCCAACGGCAATGTGAAAGACTGGTGGAGAGCATGCCAAGACACATGAAAGTTGTGATTTTAAATCAAGGTTATTCCACCAAATATTGATTTCTGAACTCTTCCTAAGTTAAAGCATTAGTATTGTGTAGTTTAAAAATGAATATGAGCTTGTTTTCTTTGCATTATTCGAGATCTGAAGACACTGCATCTTTTTTGCTATTTTGACCAATTGTCATTTTTCTGCAAATAAATGATCTAAATGACAATATTTTTATTTGAAATTTGGTAGGAATGTTGCCAGTAGGTTATAGAATAAAACAAAAATGTACATTTTACTTTAACACATACCAATAAATAGTAAAACCAGAGAAACTGATAATTTTGAAGTGGTCTCTTAATTTTTTCCGCGGCTGTATGTGTGCTTTATTTACATTTATATAACCCTTTAATTTATTAAAATCGAAAAATGAAAGTAAAAAATGCAAGGTGGAGGGGAACTGATCATGTTAACACAAACATTCAAACTTTTATCTTCTAGGGGTCCACCGAACGTAGCAGTTATTGTACACTTTGTAGCTCAGGTGAGTGGAGCAGTAATTCCCACGGTGCAGATTCATCTCAGTTGAAAGGAAATGCCTCAGACGATGCCTTGGTCAATACTGTATGTCTTAACCTGCGTCTCAAAGCTGACAGCTGTTTCTTGTTTTCTTTTGTTGTGGTGGGGGGTAAAACGTCAAAAACAGCCCATCTCTTGTGTTTTTACACAAACCATAAAGTGAGAGCCCATATGTCAGGTGCACCAGTGCATGAACCTTTTGTCCAAATCAGCCGCTAAATGGAAAATCAACTGTTTGGCCGGATAGGTTAAGATTGTTCATTGGCCAGCATGTAAGCCGTATGTACCATGTGTGAGCTTGCAGGAAAAATGACATGAACACACATTCATAAATATGGATATATACTTTTTACAAGCAGAGTTTACATGAATTTTCAATTGTCATAACAAATTGTACTCTCACAGATGATCTATGTATTGTTGACTTGAATTATTGTGTATTTCCTGCCCCACCTCATGTTTACAAAAATCATAGTATATTCAGTGAATCATGGAAAGATTTCAAATGCCTGCTCACCACTCCCAACATTGTGTGGCAGTTTGCAAATCAGTTTTCAACTACTGCCGTTACAGCTCTGTAACAAAGCTGAGTCCCTTTGGTCAAAACGGCATGGGATCTGATTTTAGGGGGGGGGGGGGATCTCTATGAATTTTGATCATGTCAAGGCAATCCGATTTGCATTCTGAAACAATTGTGAATATAAAGTCATTGGCCGTCCGACACAATAGATTGCCTTCTGCATGTGTAACCAAGCCAGTGGTCAATGCAATGCAAAACAAAATAAATCAAAATCCTTGCAAAGCAAACAGAAATACTCCTATGTTCACATCTGTCCGTGCTGTTAATAATTTTTCACTTTTTCATCAGAACACATATGCAGCACAGGACAAAGTAGTGTGTGAGGTGGGTATTCCTGAATGCATTCCCCTTTCTCATCATGTTTGTCCTTCAGACAGGACAGACGACGTCTACATGCTGGTTGGGAGTTTCTGTATCCTATTCTTGGCTGGAATTCCTGTTCTCAGAAACTCCAGCTTCTCTTTGATATACTCTTGCTTGCACTCTTCAAAGAAGGCAGGGTCTTTGTAACTGTTGGTGAAAATAATATTAAAATGCAGGTGAGAAAGATCTTCAAACAGGATTTGCAAAGAGAATGATCTCATCTATTGCCGTTGGTAAATTATTTAACGTTGTCCCACATGCAATGTATTCCACAAGGCATAGACATGCTGAATTCAAGAGCTTTTTGGAGGCACATTTACTGTATGTGTGTGATGGTTAAAAAGATGTGGCAGTGCCAAACTGTGCTCTAGCTTGGTGTTGTTAGTCTCAGTGGAGAGCAGAATAGGCTAGTCTCACTCACTGCTTTGTCAGGCACTCCTTCATGGCGGCGTTTTCCTCCCTGCATTTGAGCACCATGAAGAAACCTGTTTCCTTGCAGCACTTGGAAAAGGCTGAAACAAGAGTGAAGAGGCGGTTAGAGGGAGACAGTGGGCTACACGCTACAATTAGTTCTTCAAAGAAGCCTTTTCCCTAGACACGACCTTGTGGAGAAGGTATGCATTTTCATCAGTACTTGGGTTAACCTTGTATTTGGACTTACTAACAATACAATAGAAACGCATACAATTTCAGTGTAGCCACTTATAAAAAGGGGTCTAACAGTGACGTGAAGCTAAGAGACAAATAGAAAAACGGTCTCAACATGAACTAGTTCCCCTTTTATGTCCACTATTGTCTATATGTTACATTTATCTACTGTATATGATGGAGGATTTAAGGAACTGAAACACTACACACCCACAAAAAGAATTCTTAATGATGGAAGAGTTCTATTAGCCAAACTACAGAAGCCACAACACAACCAATAGGTGTGTCTTCTTTTTCAAACGCTTATCTGATTTTGCCCTTCAGTGACATGACAGTGACATGACCACAGAAAGCAACCTCCAGTCCCCTCCCATCCCTCTTCTCTTCTAGATCAGAATACGGCCTGACGGTCATAACTGGCCACAGATGTCTTATCTCGTGAGGCCCTGTCTTCTCCCTGCCGCTCAAAATAAGAAGGGCCTGCCTGGAAAGTTCCCTCTTACATCTGCTTGCAGCTTTTATAAATAACGCTCAAAAGCTGAGAGTGTACAAATTAGAGTGTACAAATTATTTCAGACCCGTTGACCAGGATGTCATTCTAAATAGACACCTAATCCCTACATTAGTCACATTAGAGAGCTCTCTTGGGCAAAGTTAACATTGGAGTCAGAAAGAGGTGACACCAGTGAGATTTCACACGAAGTTAGCTCTTTCTAGATGGAAGGTGTAGGTCATAGTGTGAAAGAGCTGTTGAGGAGCTTCAGGCCTGACCCTATTAGCGAGCTCTCTGTTCCTCATTAATAAGGGCCTTGCATCTCAAAGCTGGCGTTAACTGCATCCGTAATTACTTTTATCTGAGTGATTATCCTGATACTTTTCATCTGTATGCAGACGAGATCGAGCTAAACCAATTTCAGCAGCCAGGATCCTGAGACTAATCTAATGACAAATCTTATATTGCTCTTCCCCAGACTCAAGTAGAAGCAACAGCACGTCACACTTGACCTATCCCACATTATACATATGTTATATTCAAATACAAAGCTAGTCAAAAGAGCAATGAGTGCGTTGTACTGAGAGACTATCTGCTTTTTTCTCTCTCCACAAAACATACGGTTCTGACGGTCTTGTAGACAATACATTTCTAAAATGGAAAAAAGTTAATGTTGAGGTGCTTACTCAGAACATGACAATATTACACTTTCAATTCTTACAGAAAAACAGGCAGGTTTAGGCTATTTTCTTTTTTCGTTTTCACTTTCGTTTTACTAAAAAACGATGCACTTTCATGAAAAAACAACTAATTGTTGCTTAGGCAATAACAAGGCAATACAGCCAAACAAGTTTTACTTACATATATTTAAGCTTATTAATTAATGGACATGTGTGTTCACTTGAGGTATCGGCAACATAGTTATACAGATGATTTATTAGAAAAGTGAAAATATGTGGCGGGTCATGTAATCCCTTTAGAGTTTTACTGTTCTCTGAAGGGAGCCAACAGAACATGTCATTTTCTACCCCTTCACAGAAATCTGTCTCATTTCAACCCTTGATCATCATAATCATCCTCTCTTTCTTTTTCTCTCTCTCTCTCTCTTTCTCTCTCTCTCTCTCTCTCTCTCTTTTGGATGGCTCAGCAGCCCCAGCAGCTGAGGGATAGATGGCTTGCCCATCCATAGTCAATTAACTCTCACCTGATTATGCGCATACGGTTATTCAAACTCAATCATGTCTTCACTGGAGCGGAAACCCATGTTTCAAAATGTGATTCACAGATTAAGCAAGCCTGACAGATCACAACCAAGAGCTGTAACTGAGAGGAGGACTGAATACACAGCAAAATCGGTAGTGTTAATTTGAGTTAAAATGTTCGGTGTTAACTAATCAGAGTTAACAAGTGTTGATTTTAGAGTTATTGTAACACTTACAGTGCTGAAAAAGCTCTGTAGCTGGGGTTATTTCAAGGAGTCAATACCCATCACTTATTTGGAGTTGATTTCTACATCCGGTTTTTACGCGCTCTCGGGCATGAAGAGGCTGCTAGAAGTTTGGTGTCGAGATCAATCGTGGAGGTTGTTAAGGTAAGAACCATACATTATAATTTAAATTTGTTTTAATTTAAATCATAATTACGCCTAAATATTATCATTTTTAATAACGGTATTTATCTAAAGCACGCAACATTTTGCCAATGTGGAAGCTTAGGTTACTAATAAATTGTGTGGTAGCCTAAACGCCAGGATTCTTTAGCCTAAGTAAAGCTGACCATCTTCCACAGGTTTTTACAGAGACAATAAATGTACATATAATAAGTGCTTAACAGTGATTTTAATGTTATAAAAGAAATGCGAGCCATTTTATTCCTTTTGAATGAAGAGGGGCGGGGGTACTCGCAGACGTTAGAATTTGAATTTGTCATAACGTTAGTAGCTGGCAGCTTGTGGTAAGGTGAGCTCGACAGGGAAAT
>NC_137917.1:1750345-1755345 GCF_963457725.1 Sprattus sprattus | reverse complement strand
TTTGCGCTCTGAGTAGCCATAATCAAAAGCATAGATCCATGTTTTGGTCAATAGTGTCACCTTATAGTTAACAAGCTTTTTGTTGAAAAGTTCAGTGAGCATTTCCATGCCTATCAAGTCTTTGAAACCGATGAAAACGATGTTATTAGAGCAGATTCTATTGAAATTTACAAGCCCTTTGACTTACAAAGTTCTTATGGCAATAACAATGGACTTTACATTATGCCATTATTTTATTTGTTAAAGTACAATGTTTTGATGGTGCTTGGAATGTATTAAAATTATAATGTGAATGTAATGTCATCATCTTTCTGTATTTTTTTTTCACTGATAGTAACACAATTGCACTTCAATGTGGTAAAGGTATAAGACAGTAAATACAGATTAGAATTTAAAAACTCAGAGCACTCTAAAGGTTCATACAATAACATTGTAAATGTTATAAAGTAACACTAAGTGAAAAAGAGTTAACACAATTGAGTGTGAAAATAAACACTTAAAAGTGTTATAAATAACACTGTGGATGTTATGAATTAACACTCCCAGTGAAAATAGTTAACCTTATCCAGTGTAATAGTGAACACTTAAAAGTGTACTCAACAACACCACAAGTGTTATGGAATAACACTCCCAGTGAAAAGAGTTAACACAGTACAGTGTAGAAATTAACACTTAGAGTGTTAGATTTTTAACACCACAATGTAGTTAAAATATTAACACTTTGCAAAGTGTTGATTTAACTCTGAATCAGTGAGGATTATATAAACACTGGAAAAGTGTTGAATTTAACACTATGGGAGTTGAATTAACACTGGCGATTTTGCTGTGTACTGTCAGAATAAAACTGCACCAAAGCCAAAATATGTCCCACGTGGGACCTTATGGGTGAAAGACTTACCAGCACCCACGCTTGTTAGCTGCGGTTGCAAAGAAAATTGTAGTACAGTTCACAAAATTATATGAATGATAGAATAGTCCTTTTTTAGTTGGTGATAGGCTACATACCACTGCAGGCACACATACACCACTCACAAACAGTAGAGCTAAAGAGAAAGCGTTAGCGTTTTCTCCATTTTGTCATAACAAAAACAAATAGAAAAACAACAGCCTCTTGCAGAAGCTGAGGTGTGAAAACGAGGGGGCTGCTTAGCCTGATGGCAGTGAGGTGTGAGTGGGGGTGTTTCCATCCGCAAGCCCCCACCACCACTCCCCTGCACGATGTGGGCTCTCGCTTGATATGGGCGGTCATGTTCAGGTGTGGTGTCTGACGGCTCAGACGAGATGAAGTAAACGCTAAAAGATCATGACCACGACACTTATGCCTTGGCAACGGGCAGACAACACAAAGCAGAAACCTTATGCAGCACTTCTACAACCCAAACAATAGACAGCCTGACTACATGACTTCATGTAGGGAACATTTAAAGCAAAAAAGTATATACTGTCGCTCATATTAGTATGTCATTTTTTTTTAAAAGATTTAAATGACATACTGACACACAAGATTTCTCATTGTAAAACACAATGCTATTGAATGAGTTCAAACTAATTTTGATGTGAATCTACAATGCCATCCACAAATATCGGCACCCTTAGTGAAAGTGACCAAAACAGGCTATGAAAAAATATGTCTTTGCTGTTTAGCCTCTTGGTCCTTCACTCAAAACATTCACAAAATTCTTACCTTTATTGAAGTAAAATTATTGAAAGAATTTTTTTTTTTTTTTTTTTACATTAAATGAATATTATTCTCCAAAACAGGTGCGCCACAATTATTGGCACCCGTTAATATAATGTTTTGAGCAGCCTCCCTTTACCAAGATAACAGCTCTGAGTCTTCTCCTATAATGCGTGATGAGGTTGGTGAACACATGGCACGGGATCTGAGACCATTTTTACATACAGTATCTCTCCAGATCCTTCATATTCTGAGGTCAACACTTGTAGATTTGGCTTCAGCTCTTCCCACAAATTTTCTATGGGATTTAGGTCTGGGGACTGTGATGGCCATGGCAAAACCTTTATTCTGCTGTCGGTGAACCATTTTTGTGTTGATTTTGAGGTGTCCTTCGCATCATTGTCCTGCTGGAAGGTCCAACCACGACCCATTTTAAGCTTCCTAGAGGGGGCTGTTAGGTTTTCATTAAATATCTGCTGGTATTTGATGGAGTCCATGATACCACGTATCCTAACAAGATGTTGAGGGCTTTTGGAAGAAAAACAGCCCCACAACAAAGATCCGCCACCATACTTCACAATGGGTATGTGGTATGGCTATCTTTCTGTCAACGCCAAACCCACCTCATCTGAACATATAACTCTATAATAAAAGTCTGACTTACATTTGGCAAACTGTAGGCACTTTAGTTTGTTGTTGATTGACAGCAGAGGCTTTATTCTGGCAACCCTTTCAAACAACTTGAGGTGATGTAGGTGGTGTCTGATGGTAGTTTGGGAGACTTTCTGACCCCAGGACTCAACTAACCTCTGCAATTCTCAAGCTGTGATCCTTGGAGATTATTTTGCCAGTCGAACCATCCTCTACACGGTGCGTGGGGTCAATTTACAGACAAGTCCTCTTCCAGGCTGATTCCATACATCTCCTGTCGCATTCATCTTCTTAACTATTGCCCTGATTGTGGAAATGGGTATTTCCAACTGCTTAGATATTTTCTTATATCCCTATATCAGGTTTACAGCAGCTTAACAACTTTTTGTCGCACTTCAACACTGTGTTCTTTTGTCTTTCCCATCTTGATGAATGACCAAGGGTATTTGGCCTGTGTCACCTCATATTTATACCCCTCTGAAGCAGGAAGTCATGGTTGACCACTTGGTTGCCCAGTGATGGGCAAGCTACTTGATATTTGTAGTGAGCTAAGCTATCAGCTACAATAAATTCAGCTTCACTACACAGAAGCTACCACTCATAAAAAAGTAGCAAGCTAAGTTACATAAACCTGTCAAAAGTAGTTTGATACATTAGAAGCTACTTTCAGTTAAACAAACTGCATGCCAAGTCAATTTTAGTGATCAACTGTCAGTCAGATATAAACGGTTGAATGGATGAAATTCAATCACCTGAACGTGTGTTTGTAAGTTTGTGTTGGATGTCATTGACGTTGACAGGAACTTTTTCTTTTTATTACAAAGAAGGCATCTGAAAACATATTTAGTTTCACTCGTCTCGTATAAAGTGACGTACTTTTGAAGGTATGGCTGTTGAGTCAGGTATTCAAACGCAGATGAAAACAAATGAATGCAGAAGACCTCGCCTACCTTCATCTTTCGTCTATTTCGTGCATTTTCGCAATTCGTCTCCCTGAGCAGACAGAACGGACTTTTCACTTTTTAACTTTCATCATCTTCAGCTGTATCTAAATATCAACAGCATTCTAGTTATCCGGTTGTCTAGAATCTGCATGCAAACTACCCATTTAAAATTAGGGGAGAATTCATTTTAAATGTATGAGCAGCGTCTGGTGTACTTGAAATGACGACATCTATCTATCTATTTTCACTCGTCTCGACTAAAGTGACTGCTTAATTGTTGTGTTTGATGGCTGCAGGGAAGCCTGTTATGAATGAACATCAGAAAGGACCAGGATAAATTAGCTTTTGAGGACGCTACTGCGGTACTTGATCAATAAAAGAGCTTAGCTACTGAAAAGTTACTTGGTTTTGTAAATAGCGACGTTACTGCCAAGCTACTGACAAATGTAGTTAAGCTAGTAGCGTCGCTACAAGTAGTGACGCTACTACCCATCACTGAGAGTTCCTAATCAAACAGATGAACTTGTAAAACATGACTGGTCATATACTTCAGTTAGATTTTAATTATAAGATTTTTTTTAGGGGTGCCAATAATTGTGGCACCCATGTTTTGGAGAAAATGTTTTTTATGTAATGTCAAAGGAGATGCAGGTAAGAGGTAAGATTTTTGTGAATATTTTGAGTGAAAGACCAAGAGGATAAACAGCAAAGATATATTTTTTCATAGCCTGTTTGCGTCACATTCACTAAGGGTGCCAATAATTGTGGAGGGCACTGTAAATAGCTATGACTGCAGTAAGTGCAAAATGTTATAGTGCCGGAGGTTTTTCTGAGCATAATAGTATACTCAGTTTAAGTTCTTAGTATGATATTCAGACAGACACAATGACGTGTGTTCTGAGTGAATGCTGACCCTGGATGGAAGACAGTCACAGGAGTAGAAATAGACCCTTTTAGAGCACTGTTGATTGTGCTGTATACTGTGCCAGTAGTGTCAGTTTATCATTATACTGGAAACTTGAAAAAACTACTTTCATCAGTAAGCTAAAGAATAGCCTAGGAATAGGCCTACATGTCAATAGTTTCATCAGGTATTTGGCCTACATGTCAATAGTTTAGACTATCTGTTAACACCTTTTCCAAGACACACATCCTTTAACCCTTTTTTTGTGTTAGTGTTTGCCTATAGCTGCTGATCATTGGGAACAATTCTGCATAATTGTTTAAGGAGCTAACAACCAACAACTAAGTAGGCAACGTGTCATTTCTTTAGGACTTATGACCTATGTGAACGTACCAGCAACATTTTCATCACAAAGCTCCTTTGCCTTCTCCCTCATCCTCTTGGGTATCAAAACATCAGTCTCCACATGGCGCAACACGAGTTGTTCTGAAGATTTAAAAAAAAAGGCAAAATAATACATAACTATTAAGTTAATACCATTATAGCAATGAAAAGACAAATGAATGAAAAGAGCATACCAAAGTGATTAAATTCCAATGTATTTCACAGAATCACATGTTAAAACTGGGTTCAGATGTGTGGGGTGCAATACTGTTGAACAGATGTATAACGTTCAGCTTTTTACAAGAAACGTTTGCCTTAATGGTGCCGTTGACGGTGGACTGCCCAAGGGCTTATGCTCACAATTTCAAAACAGCACTTTAGACCATTATAGGAAATTCCGAACACACCTCGGCATAAAATATTAGTCTACTACCGGGCA
>NC_137917.1:1650345-1745345 GCF_963457725.1 Sprattus sprattus | reverse complement strand
AGAAGAGCGTGCGAAACAGAAGTCTGTCCCACCTGCATGCCTGTACCTTAACCAGAGTGCAAGACATCACAGCCCCATGAACTTTAACTTTAACCACCAAAACACAGGATGTGTTTGATGAGCCTCATGTTTGTGTGAATCGCCCATGAACACAGCCACTGCTCGATAACATCAATGAAAAATCGCTGCATCTCACTGTCTACCTTTTGGTTTGCCATCTGTCAGTAAACTAAAATTTCTCTCACCGTCCCCTGGTGAGACAGTGAGCCTAGTTGTCACTTTTGATAGGCAGGGAGTGGCTGGAGTGTCAGTTTTCCACTACCGGCGTTTGACCAGAGGATTGACCTAATAGAGAGTGAGGATACCTATAGAAAATTAGACAAAATGTTCAGGCAGATTCTGTATATTTGATTGCCCTATATTGACATTTTGAGTAAAGTAAGTGATATACTGTATGTTTTTTGTCTTGTTCCTAGCTCGATGAGCAGTCCAAAGGGGCAACAATGTGTGTGTGTGTGTGTGTGTGTGTGTGTGTGTGTGTGTGTGTGTGTGTGTGTGTGTGTGTGTGTGTGTGTGTGTGTGTGTGTGTGTGTGTGTCTGTGTGTGTCTGTGTGTCTGTGTGTGTCTGTGTGTGTCTGTGTGTGTGTGTGTGGAATGTGTCCTCATCTTGCCTTGTGGGATCCACCAAAGGACACCACGCAAGTCAAGCGCCCATCTCTGCAGGGGCCACCATGGCAGCACCTGCCAGAAGCTGTGCACCTCTGCGTTTACTCTTTCCATCTGACACCATAGCAGGAGGGGGGCGACGCACAGGAGAATTTAATAACAACACACCGCCCTCTTGTCAGGGGTCTGCCAAAGCCTGGACTCTGACCCAGAGAGTCCAATATACCCTAACAGCAGGCGACCATGAACCTGGCAGAGGGAAGGTTAACAAAGTTAAACCCTCTTATTGCATGCTTCACTGACCAGGCCAACTGTGTCTCCCCCTCTCCAACTGTCTATGGATGAAGGACGGGTTGGCTCCCCTAACCAAATGTGACCAGGAGCAGCACCTTGTGCCGCTTGGGTTAAGTGTTCACAGTGAAGTCACTGATTCCATAATCAGGAAGGTGAGATGGGCCAGATGGTCTGGGGGAAAGAAACTGCTTTTTATTTTGAATGAAGCGTAACCTTTGAATTATTTGGTAATACAGAATAAATGTACCTTATAATATGCTACGTTATTTTATAATCGCGCAGAGTAATTGAACACAAAAACCTTATGAATCAAATGGAAATGACTGTTCTAGGTACAGCCTCTTGGCACAGTATAGCCCTGTAATGCCCAATCAGATGGGACTTTAAATCCAATATTTAATGGTAGATGAGAATGCCACAATGGAGGAGCTAGCACTATTGGAGCAGAACTATTATAGGCCAGTTACAGTTGATAGTTTAGAATGAAAATCAATATTTATGGTCATAGTAGTGAAATTATGATTTTTCTCAGTAGATGTATATCACTGACAACATTTAAGGTGGAATGGCTTAAGGAGAGCCACACAAACTGATCATTCAGCTTGAATGACTAGAAGATAACTCAAGGTACTTTACTAAAAGAGTACAGCACCTATCAGCAGTGCAGTGCTTTCCATAGAACTATTTGTACTTATATGTCAGGATGAAATTCCAACACAGTGATGAACAGGAAAAACTAAAAAATATTTCTTAGGATATGTACGTACAATGATCAGTGTGATAGTTGTGGTTGATGTGAATTCCAAGGAGTGTAGAGGGTAATGTTAAAAAGGCAAGGAAATGTGTTTTAATTAAATCCCGATAATTATTTTTTTGTGTGTCTCTTTTAATAACAAAACTTTGACAAAAAACATTTTTGTAGTTGCAATTAAACAACGAGTTTTCAAAAGAGGTGATTCTCTCAATATGACACAGATTCACAGACACTTCTCACTTTCAGGCATTTCTCCACCTGTAAAGTGCAAGGCTGGTACCTGTTTTTCCTTCCTATTTGAGTTTAGTGAGCTTGATCAAACCTCTTGTGACAGGAGAGGTGAGACATCTATGATGAGTGCACTGTCAGAGACACTTCCCTCTTTCCTCTCCAGACATCTCTCGCACCAGGTACTCTTCATCTTTTCGCATCATGCTGCTAATTGATCTCTCTTTAATTAATCCTCTTACAGTGTATTACACAGAAAGGCACTGTTGTCCTGTGCAGCAGTCGGATAGCAATCATTATTACGGCCAGCCCTGAATGAAAAGCCAAAGCCTGAGCCAAAAGCTGGCCAAGTCTTGGGGATCATCAACCAAACCACATGACTACCGTATATTCTCCAGGTTAATGCTTGTAATGGATACTATCACTATAATAATATGTCAAGAATGTAGACTCCTAGGACTAGTTCTGATAAATTACAGTAGAAAAAAATGATAAGACTCTCCGCCTCAGTCCCACCGAGCCCCACCTGGTAAAGTGTCCAGGTAGCACCCTCAGTCCCATCACGGTGACCCTCTTCATGGCCATACCCACCACGCTAACATGCCCTCTAAAGAGGAGCAGCTTTTGTTTATCTTGGCTCCTCGCTGGCCCTGGCGTCCCGGTGGTGTCAGGAAGCATTTCCTCTGAACCAAGTGAGGGGCTGCCACAGCGCCACAATCTGGACTCGCTTCTCAGGCGAGCAAAACCCTTTGACACCGCGGTTTTTAATTAAAATTACATTATGAGTAATCAGCCGGAAGAGCATGAGGGTGGGGGTGGAGCAAAGGAGGAGGCAACAATGGGTGGATGGTGGAACTACAATGTGTGTGTGTGTGTGTGTGTGTGTGTTTGTGTGTGTGTTTGTGTGTGTGTGCGTGTGTGTGAGTGAGGGAGGTGGTGGTGGACAAACTTTTTGAACAAACCTGAATGAGTGTAGACTCAGAGTGTCACTGCCTTTTTACGTTCGTGCCGTTCCTTAGTGGCCCTCACGTGCACTCCACCAGCGGGCTGCCCGACCATGAGACAGAGGTGGGCATCAATAGTATAACTCCAAGGCAAAAGGGCCTGAGGAACAACACATCCTGTTCTCAAGACAGCCTGTCGAATAAAGATCACCTCTCTGTTGTGGCCTCAGGCGCTGCTGGCCCCACTCTCAGGTAAACCTGACGTGTCCTGAGACCTCTTCTGTTCCTGTGCCTCGTATAAGATGAGGCGAGGGCCCCTCGAGGCGACTTCTGGCATGTCAACACGATGAAATGCCTATTTGAGGTTTTGTGTTGAATTTATCCCCCTATAGAAAATGTCAAAAAACACATCTTCTCTAGATACACTGATGGGTTTTTCCTGGCAAACCATGAAACAGATATGAAAGAAATCCAGTGATGGAAGTGAAGCTAAGTTTATTTATTGTAAGATAGTGTGTCTCTATGAGTAATAAAATAAATGAATAAAACAAATGTCTAATAATTAAAATAAATGATGAAATATGGCCAGAAACAAAACATTATAAAGTGGCCAAATGATGAGTTGAATACATGATGGTAGATTGCGCAACATTGTGAGTCTTGTTCTACTGTTCTGAGTCTCTGCTCACATTGTCATTATGATGTTGTGCTGTCCTCTACACTTCATAAAGAATGAGTTTTATATGCTTAGTCATAGAGGCATCTAGAAGGAGAGAACAGAAATTTTGGACATATTTTGTTCTTAATCAAACGTTTTGTTTTTCACAGTGTCTGCGCATACATTTTAAACATACATCATTTTAAATACTTTTCTTATTGTCACTTTAAATGACATAAAATAATTCCCATAGAAAGTCTTAGTGACACTGACATGTGTGAGTGAATCTTGTGAAAGAGTAAAAAAGAGACAAGGACACTGTCATAAGGTTTGCAGGAAAGTTGAAACTTGGATGGCCTGTATCTGGGATATTGAGGACAAAATGTTAATATGACTCTTATCTGGGACAAAAAAAAAATACCCCCAAAAAGACCATACAAAGACCCCTTGGTTCCTCCTCGAGTGCACTCACCGAGATAATTATAAGCTTTAGAAAGGCTCTTACCCCCCAAAAAGTATGAAGAAGCCACCCGAAGAATGGCTGGAAGTAAATTACTTCTGTGGCTTGGCTTTATGCTTCTTTAATAAGAGGAAGAGGAGGATGGTCTTCTTCAGAAGGCAGCCAGGCCTCTGCTTGTGCAAGGCAGGCAGAACAAGGACGTCCATTCAGTGTCCTCAGCTTTTTTGGGAGTTCATTAAGTCTCCATCCTATATATCAGTCGAGTGGTTGTTCATTACTCAACGCTGTTTCGATGTGTTAAAATGGAGGAGAGGCTTTAAAAGATGAAGAGGAGGAAGAGGATGACGGAGAGGCCATGGCCGCTCTGAATAGGAGCCCACAAGCTCAAACACCATCACAGAGAGCATCTTATCAATTGTTAGATATTTTCACACTCTTTGCCTCCTCTGCTCTAATATACTTTTTGGGTTCCTGTTTTTTGTGTTGCAGTCTGAATGCCTGAATTGGGTTAATTACCAAAGAGAAAAGTTTGTACCTGTTGAAAAGGTATCCTTTGGGAACTGTAACTTGTTATGAGCAACAAATGCGTGAAACTGAGGAAGACGCAGTCGAGAAAGAGAAATAGAGAGAGATAGAGAGAGAGAGAGAGAGAGAGAGGAAAATAGAGGCCTTTCAAGTACATCTTTAATGAGACAGCATCTGTAAGAGGTAGCTTGAAAGCAGGCAAAGAGGAGCAAAAAATCTATTAGTATTTTATCCGCCCAGAATTTCATTATATGAAGGTTAAGAAACATGGGGTTCTGTCAGTGTCCCATTGAAAGCAGAACTTATAATGCACCAGACTGGGCATCTATTTCTTTCAGAAGCAAAGAATGGTTTCTGGTGGCTTTCAGACTTGTGAGTCTCATTTTATGTCTTTGTGTAAGTGTGCTTCCTTCTGTGTATATGTGGTTTGTGTTTGTTTGCCTGTGTCTCTGTGTGTCTCTGTGTGTCTCTGTGTGTTTGTGTGTGTGTGTGTGTGTGTGTGTTTGTGTGTGTGTGTGTGTGTGTGTGTCTGTGTGAACTTGCAAATATGGGTGCAGCAGAGACAGGATAGTGGCACTTTGACATGGACCAACGAGAGACCCACAAATCTGCCCCCTAACCAAACTGCCCATCACCCCTTTCTCAGCATGTTAACGTGTGAAAACATCTACAGCCATTTACAGCTTAGGACAACACATCAGATTTTCTTCCATGTTTTTGCCTTTAGGCAAGTCCGTTGGCAGGCAAGGAGTCACCAAAACCACTGCCCCCCCCCCTCCCCCCTCCTATCCATTTCTATGCCACTTTGGCCATCTGTTAAATGGATGGAAACTCTCAGATACCCTAAAAAGGAAAATGCCACTTGGACACGTACACACTCACAGTCAGATACACATAGATGAGAGTTATTCATACCAGCTAAATAGTTTTTTAAACATATAGCTTAGCTCCATTCCATAACACAAATAGAACAAAAACACCCTTTAATTTTTCAAAACAAAACAAATTAACTTAATAATATATATAGTTTCATTATATAAAATGTATTTATAAAATGTATATACTGTATATATCGCACATACATATATATACATATTATATTGCATACATTCATAGTACAGAAGTTATATAGAGTTCCACAGTATACTAAGTGCAGTTGTTATTGTGTTAAGTACATAACACTACACAGTACCACCTGATAAGAGTTCAACTAAAGAGATTAGTAATGTAACAGACCTCAAGGATGGGAGATAGACATCCCTGCCATATGTGCTCTCAACAGTATATTTAAAAAAAAAAAAATCATATTTATTGATGAAAAGGAGTGTTTGAGGTGATTACAAACAGGAGGCACGTCCATTATTGTAATTGCACATATTAAACCTCCCGCTGACATGAGCCACAAGCTGACTAAATCATTGCAATATAATTTGGTTCCGCGGTCACCTTCAGCCCTATCTCAACTGAATTCTCGTAAATGATTTCAAGACCACAGTAAATGCTGTTAATAAGGGCTAGCTAGACAGGGGTCTGAAATGCACATTATCTTTCATTTGGACAAATCAATCCTGAATTAAAGTATGTACCCACAGACCAAACAATATGAATTTTTAAAATTAATGTAAACCTATAAAGGTTGGCACTCTGAGATTCATGTGAATGTAGAGTGCGCTATAATTTTAATTAATTATTATTATTATTACAAAGCAATTATACAGTTACTGTACTGATCGAGAAAACATCATGGCTGCTTCTGTAGATGCATAAAATATCTACACCATGAAAACACAACATGCAATTTTGCCCATTACCTCACACACAAATCGCTCTTCACCCTCTTCCCATTGTCTTAACTAAATGGATGCCCATTACTGACCCCACAGTGACCTCGCTCTGCCCATTGTGCCCTGTGCTCTGCCTACACCCCCGACGACTCCCACCTCCCCCACTCTCATGTCAAAGAAGTGAGAAGTGAGATGGCATCGGCTCTATTAACACTTTTGAGGCGAGGGTGACAAAGGGGCCACCACAGATGTATCGTGCGCCGCGCGAATGCTTCCATCGTCACCAGGGACCAGGCTGCTAGCAGAGACGATGGGTGTGTGTGTGGGGGGAGGGAGGTGCTGAGGTGCTAGAAGGAGTGGAAGGTTAGCTAGGAGCAATTATGTTACCACTTGCCACAAACAGCTCCAATACATTTAAGAGCCGCAAAAAGACCTTGGCACGACACAATATGTATTATCTCTGTATGTATCAAGTACTGTATATGCACATTTGTGTCTGTGTTTGTTTGCATGTGTGTTTGTTTGCATGTGTGTGTGTTTAGTATCTGTGCACATTTAAATGAGTTAATCTAAAGAATGAATAACCCAATGACAAGACCTATGCACTATTGCCTGGCAGTAGTAAACTTAGTGACAGCTATAGTAATTACAGTATTATTAGTAGTATTATTTCTGCCCATCTATCTATGAGGACAGAAGAAACCTTGAACCCCCAGGTTTCTTCATTGATAAACTGAGGTCAGCTGAAAAGAGTTGGAGATCCAAAGATCTGTTAAACATACAGTTCGAACAAAAGATAAGTGCCAAAGGAATTAGGAGGTAGGATTGACAGATGCACATTGGGGTTGGACGTGTGCAGTGTGTGACTATTCTAATCGGTTTCCTGGGGTTTTCTTGACTGAGTGTATTTCCAAGTGGTTCCTTCTATTTTTTGACCTGATTTTATGTTATGCGAGTTACAAATAGTTTGAGATAAACAAAAAGCATAACAATTTGAAAAAGTGAGTTACAAGTGGAACCTCAAAAGAGTTGATGACGCAGGACTGCTTCAGTCATCTGCTTGTAAGGCGTATGGTGGAGTATGGTGGAGTGCTAAAGAAAATGTCACCTGATCTTACAGGGTCTAAATATGATTAGGTCATTCTGTAACTAGTGATAGCATCATCCATATGGTGTTGCAATATGCAATGAAATATGAAAGGTGTACATCAGGCACACGACGGTCAAGGACTAACCTGATAGATATGACATTGCTCCATGTAATAATATCAAAATCTATACTCTTCTATGGCCTTTGCAACTTACAGAAACAAACAAAACATGTCTCTGACCTCATCATGCATAAAGCAAACCTGTGTTTACAAAAGGATTAATATAGATCTAATATAGAGTTAAGGGAAAGTATTATTATCGAAATAATATCAAAGGATGAGACTGAAGTTGGAGAGAGATGGTGAAAGAACCTGATAGAGGCTGATTCATTTTCAGTTTGACAGAGTAAGAACGAGGCAGCCATGATGAATGTCTAATATAGTTCATTAGGAAATCAGAGTCTCTGTCACACTCAATAACAGATTCATGGTGCATTTCTGCATTAAACTTCACATAAAGCCGATTAATTACCTCAGGCTTAGGTTTGTTTGCGTACAATGTGCCTCAGTGAAAAATAAAGAGCTTACGCATTACCTCTGGGAGACTGGTGAGCGGAGAAACCAATAAATCAATCAATGGATGAAATGAACCTTGTCTACATTTGCTCCAGTGTATGCACCAGGAACTAAGACTTCATTCATCTGCAGAATAATAATGATAGGCAAAGATAGAGGGAGCTCTACGCAAATTGTTAATCACAATGTGATAGGAAACTCAGCATATTTTCAAAGGGAAATGTCTAAGTACACTTGCAGGGCACATCTACACATTGTCTCTGTTTAATGCAAGCTGTGTACCCCTTCATGAAATCTTTGATGAGTACTGATCAAGAAATGTCTGAGAATGTTTGTTAATGTAATGTTGTCAATACATATATTTTACACTTAATAATGATATTCATTTAATTCTTATTTAGTTATAGTTATTATGCATTTACACTGTTGGGCTTACCATGTACATATTCTAAATGTAAAAGAAATACATTAAAAATGCACCAACTCAGATGGGGTGATAATAAGAGCGGTGTCAGACTGGCCCTGACGGTGACCAGACGAGTCAACTGGAATAAGGAGTCAACTTCCTGTTCAAAGCTGAGAACCATCACATCTCCCCTCCTGTCAGGTGCCTCCCAGGATGAAAACATGCTTCAATGGCCCCCCGGAGCTCAACTGGTAAAACCAGGTGTTGACAATGCTAAGGTCACCGATTCAATTGGTACACATACTGATAAAATGTATGACTTACCTGTCACTTTGAATTACGTTCTGGTTAATTGAAGAAAATGTAAGCTCCCTTATCGGTCACCAGATATACAGTTAATAAACGCCTCCATTCATATGCACATCTTGCGAACTTATTAAATCATGAATTGATGACCAGTTTAAACTACTGTGTGCTTTGTATCAAGTGGTTTTCGCATTGATTCATTGGCTTCATAAGGGTGTCATGAACAAAACAATGCTAACAGCATCTAATTAGCAAATGCAAATGAGGACGGGTATCGTTTTCATGGAGAGGAAGAAGAAGCGCTCCATGGGATAGCTGGAACGTGATCGTTCAGCAACCGCCCCCACGCTGGGGACCAAATGTGATGGTTCACTCCTGCTGCTGCTCTTTACAGGAGAATGGACTGAACCATAAAAATAGTCATAGGGGGTAAGAGGGGGAGGAGGTGACAAAAGGCCTTGACCTTATGGTGTTAAAATCCGCTCCAAACCATCCCTGTGACATTTTTATCGGTAGGTGTGTATCGCTTGTATGCCTGCAAGCATCTGTTGCTAACTGCACTAAGGATGCACAAACTCGACAATAAACACATTTTCCCCTCAACCCTCTCGGTTTTACGAGTCAATGTTTTTTTCTAATTCGAAAAATTGGATAGGTGGAAGAGGGGGAAGGGAATCAACACTTGAAAATTCTGTGAAATCAGGTGCTCCAAAAACTCACCAATGGCATCAGCCCCAGATTTCCTGCCACGGTGGAGCAGAGACTGCGCGGGGGGGGAGAGGCTGGCACGGGTGCGGAGCCAGGCCTTCTGCTATGGCAAAGCAGGACCGGCCCGAGCAGTGGTGGGGAGGTCACCGGCACTTTCTCCCTGCCTGAGAACGCAGCGGGACAGAGTGGCAAGGCATCAGATTGGTCCTTTAGACGTGTCAAAAAGAAAAACGCAGGGGAACCACAAAAGCGGAAAGCAAACTAACACCCTCCTACTCCTCCACATTCTGCCTGACTACCACATCCAACAATCAAACCCCCCTGACACAAAATACCCACACATCTTTCCAAACGTCTACTGATAGAGTCTACACAAAATTCTACAGCTCACCATGGGACTTAGGATGTCAAAAGACGTGTAATGGTTGATAAACAGTTCAACAGGCACAGACCAGTCATGAACTAACACAATGTGAATCAGATCTGGCAAGTTTAACCAAATCCTTATTCTCCAACCACTAACCCAGAAATCTTTCCTCTCCATCACAGTTCACTCATCACTGTGGTTATCAAAAGTAGGAGAGGTTAAGCATTTTTCCCTGTGACATTACAACAAGCAAGCTGTGCACTATCACATTTTCCAATTCAGCGTTTCACCCTGTAAATGAAAGACCTTAACCAAACCCAGGCTATTGTTTATCTATGCAAACTTGAGATGAAATGGAGCGCCATGTGAGGCTGTGTGTAACATCACCCAGACAGATTCAAGACAGAGGATTCCCCACCTAGCTGTTTTGAGAGGATGGGGAGTTAAATTCTTGATCGTGCAAGAGAGACCATTCTCCAAGGAATCCAAACTAAATGTATTCAAGATGCTGAAGCTTTACTGGTTATCCTTAAGGCAAGGTTGAAACTGAAGAGACCGCATTTACGATCTATACCATAGATAACATAAACATGTTTATTAAATATCTTTTAGGCCTGTCTTAAGGTCCCATAGAAATGTGTTGCTATTCTAAGCTTTCTAGGTTATACAAAGAGAATTAAGATATTTGTGAAATGCTTTGTCAAATGACAGCATGCCAATGTGTACAAAATTAACACTCAGCTCGCTCAAAAGAAGGAAAATCCGAAAAGAAAACTGACTAACAAAAAGAAAGGCAGGCTTCTCAGTCACATCAAAGCATTTCGAATTTGAGTTTCCTGTTGTGGTCATGAACATGATCGTATACCCTGAACATTTCAGAATGACACTATAGCCATCTTCTCACACTTCAACTCATTTCCCAGTTTCTTCCTCGCTCCTAATCTGGGTTACTAATCCCAGGGGGCTGTCCTACCCTAAAGCTTGTATATTATTCCTACCCTAACCCCCCCACACACAACGCTGGATAGAAAATAATATGACAGAATAATGAGGTTGATGTTTAGATAATTAGGGAGTGCATTGTTCACTCACTAAGGTTTGGATATGAACTCTTCTTTGTGTGTGTGCGTCACAGATAATCTGCTGATGATGCATTTTAGATACATTGTCTGCCACGCAATATCTACCCGTAATGTAAAAAAATTCCAACATTGAAACTATCCTTATAATAGTAACCTTATGACCATATATCGTATACCCAGTAAAATGTAATCTGGATACTGGCTCTCTTAATTTTTATCCACGATCAATCTTGTATGCATCATGTAATCTTATATGCTTAATGTAATCTTGTATGCATCAGGTATATATGCTGCATGTGTGCTTATATGTTTTAGCCTGATACGTGTAGGAATTAATCTACCTGCTTCTGATTCTCTCTTCTCCACCCTACCACCCCTCCCCCTTTTTTCTATCTCTCCACCTGGTCAGCCCCCAAGCAGATGGGATCCCCCTTATTAGTTGGGTTCTGCTCAAAGTTTCTTCCCTGCCACCGTCACCTTGCTTGCTTGCTTGCTTGCTTGCTCTAGGGGGTTCAGGCAAATAGTTGCTCTAGGCAGGTTCTGCAAAGCTGTTTTGGCGCTATACAAATAAAATTGAATTGAACAGATTTAAAGCCAGACAATGTGGATAGCCTACTGAGCTGAATGAAATACTTTAAGTTAGCCTTGAGATGAACAGTCATCCAAGCGTGTCCAATGCTATGAGTAGGTCATCCAAGTGAAATTCAATTGATGGGAAATTTGGAAACTGAGAAGTGTGTATATAGCACAGAACTATTTCTGAGCAAGGCTCTGTGATCACAAAAACAAAAAAATTCTGACATTCATTTACTGTTGCACCGTTTAGTGCATCTCAAAATGCAAAAAAGACCATGCAGAGCAAGCCACAAGCCCCTGTTCAGTTGTTTCAGTTTGAGGCGTGAATTCTACTCGCGTCACATCTTGCTTTTTCACACCTTGGAAAAAGAGAAGAAAAAACGAGCTACTGCACCAGCAACTGCAAATACTTCCTTCAGGTGCTTTGAGACCAAAAGGAAATTGTGAATAAAACAATGCAAGAACTATCCCAAAAGGGAAATGGTTAAGTTAAAAGGCCTGCAGATTCCTATTTGCATCCTCAGTTCACTGTTGCCTGTGTGGATAGAAGGGTCCAATATTGCTTCATGAGGGGCTGCCAGCCTGCCCTCCTGTCACTGAGAAAGCAGAAACGTGTTAAAATGACACATTCGCACTCCTGACTCACTGATTTAATCTCAGCACAGCAGGCCACACGTGGGTGGGGTGATTTGGTGTGTGAGCACGTGTATGTGTGTATCTGGTGGAAATAAATGATAACAACAAAATCATGAAGATTATATGCATTTATGTTGCAATTGAGGAGTGCAAATACAAAATACACACACACACAGACACACACACACACTTCCATATCAGTGGCAGCAGACTGAATAACACTTCCTTGTCTTCCACTGTGCCATCACAGCAATAGTCTACAGAAGCACATTTACGACATGCATGCAATGTTACAGGAACTATAGAGAGCACCAAACAGTTGGCTGTGTATTTTAGTCCATCACACGCTCATCAGACAGCAGAGAACTGCAGCCTTCCTGTCCCATTAAGAGTTGGACGGTTTCCCTTTTATTTGCTCGGTTGATTATCGACTTTGACAACAATATGGTAAGAATTCCCTCCCCCCGTCGGGTGGCCCCTGTCCCTGTGCCAGCCAAGGTCACTGTAGGCTTCAGGCCCTGTGTTCAAAGGCTGCTGAGCTGCCACACTTCCAAACGTCAATACACATCCTCTTACCTCCGACTCGATAATGATAAACATGAAGTAATTATGCAATGTGAATGGGACCTCTTACCTGGTCCTCTAAACTTAATAGAAAGCCAACTGTGCCAATGAGTTTGGACATTTCTTTTTAGCCTTAACCTTAATGTATTTAACTGTATATAGTTTTAGAATCTGCAGGTACACAAGTATATTTTATGACATTGAAGGTAGGCAACCTTTTAAAGATTGCACTTTACTTGAGAATGAGTCCTGTGGAGCAATTTTGGCTGCTACATGTGACAGTTCACACATTAAACTGGTCATATATTTTCTTGTCCAAAATGTAAACTGGCAAGATGACTGGTTGTGAATAGGAGAATATGTGGGAAACACATTTGATATGGCTTTCTTGAATTTTTTTTATTACACAATTGTTCATATTATTGCATTTAGTCGTTTATATTTACAGTTTTGTACTATCCTTAATTCGACTCAAACAGCATCAAACTATTTAATTAAAAGAATGAATTCAAAAGGGGAAGCACAAGAAACCCTCCGACTATTGATGACGCAAGGGAGCGATGCACTCTCTTCACAGGTCACTCACTATGGAAATAAGACGGGGGATTGCATCTTCAGTTTACGGCCGAGCCGTGAATGAGACACACTGAATAAGTGCCATTTACCGGCACAGAAACTCCGAGAGACAGGGTAAGTAACTATTCGCCGAATAGACAGATAATCTGATTAGACGATTATAGGAGCTGCCGAAGTAGGCTATTGACAAGTCTGACAAGGAAATGTTTTAAAAATATGTATAGGCTAGATGAATATTGACCAAGCGATGAGGGCAATTACTATTTTAACCTTCATGTTTAAATTGAAGACTAAGGGCCACATTTCTTATATTCTAATTGTCTTATTTACATAGTATTTTTAGAGAAGCAATTTTAAAGTTATCCAGATTCCAAGCTGTCCATCCTCAAAAGCAAAACATGGAAAAATGATTGCCCTGTACCTTTTTCTGCTCGAATTTCCATGTATAGCCTACATCATAGCTATGTGAGACTATACACGGACAACAAAGATGGAATTTCAGATGTAAAAGTTTGAACAGTCGCCTGTTAAACATATTTTTTTTTTTTTTTTTTTAAATCACATTCCCAACTTGTGTTTGGGACAGCAATAAATTAAATCCTTTGTAGCCTACTCAAATGCATTTGATGAGTTTCGGAAATTACACAAAAACGGCTGATGCAATATTATCAATAATAATAATAAAAATAATGTGGCAAATAACGAGTTATTTTATTAGGTTAAAGTCTTAAGAAATAAACCTGCATGGGAAATATTAAGGGAGCATAGGGTGACGCCAATTATTTAACACTATTTTGATAGTAAAGTGATAGGCTATTTGTATAAATAAAAACAAAGCAGGACGAACCGTTCTGTACTGCGTTTCCCGAAATCGTCGTTGAGCAACCACCGTGGTAAGTAACCGTATGGAGAGAGTTTTCAAAATGATAGTCTCTCTATCATCCGGCTATGGTAGTTCGGTAACGCTCTCGGGAAACACGCCCCGAATTAATTGAGAGAGCGGTGCAATATAGCGTTCGCACACGTGTCTAAAATCAGGACGGATTGCGTGCTAATGAGGAGGGAACTTGTTAACGCACTTAAGTTGCAAGTGCCGGTGTTTAGAGAGACTGGCCACAGTAAAATGTGCCTGGAGGCAATAGCCTACATCAATTGACACAAACGATTTGTTCTTCATGCCTTTGGATAAAAAGAAATATCGGAAGTCTAAGCGTTCACAAAGTATTTTGGCTCGCAGGCACGCACAGACATTTCCTTCATATGTATAGTTTATCTTTAAAGTCTAGCCTATTTATTATAACCAACTGCAGGACAATTGTATAATGCCGTTCGTTCGCATGAATTAGCCTACCTGAGCTGTCATGTAAAGCTATTGGCGTAAACATAAATAGGCGACACCATGTGAAAGGACTTTCATGAATATTATGCCCTACATCAACATTCATAACGTGAGTTTGGAAACATGTTATACTTGTCTTCATTGCGACAATTATGTTTGGAAAGGTTGTTATTCTCCAGCCCCGCCTACGATTGTTTCAGTAAATTAAAGACCAATCCAATCCAAGGAGGTTACCTGGATTTACATTATTACATGCACGTACGTGATAATCTGTGCTCAATTGAGTTGGAGGTGTGGCTGCTGCGGTCTACCGCATGGAAAAACAGTGTTGGCTCATGTTGAGGAGATCGTCTTTCTCTTCTGTTTTCAGGTGTCGTTGTTATTGCTTATAGGATGCAGCTAGGAGAAGGGCAACTGGATGGCACTCCCATTAACCTACCGAAAGCGTTTTACCATCCGTCAGAAGAGAGTAACAAAAACAGTCCTAGCTCAACACAGATAGATTTTCAAGGAGTTAATCGGCCAGCCTCTCAATTTAAGCACGGAGCGAAAAAGTTATTATCCGAAACTGAAAACGACGAGATGCTTGGGGAGGGACACAGCGATGCTCTGTCATTGTCGAAGGGCTCTAGCGAAGATAGAAAAAGTTCTCTGGCAACGGAGGAAGAAGACCCATCCGACAACAGCAGGCATACCATAGACGGAATAATTCCTGATCGTTATTTTATCTCGGCGCCTTCACACCAGACACAAGACATGAATCCCTGTTCTCTGTTCCCTTACCCGGGTCAAGCGGGAACAATTTACACAGGGTCCGATGGGGCAAGGTATTCAGCGTCGTTGCACTACAATCCAGTACTCCCATCCACGGGCTTTTCGTCTCCTGTCTGCTCTGGACGTGGACAGTGCGGTTCAGGCTACCAGTTCGGACAGAGTCCTGGCTGTATTTATCCATCCTATCAAGGAAGTGGACCCGGCATCAGTTCTATGCCACTCTCGGGTGCAGGCACCGGTCTGAGGTCTCAAGTGTATCTCTGCAATCGTCCTCTCTGGCTGAAGTTTCACCGACACCAGACGGAGATGATCATTACCAAACAGGGCAGGTTTGTTGAATTTGTTTTAAGTTCTGCTCGTTTAATGTAGACATTCAGATTTTTTTTCAATGTGCTTTTAATGAATTTGACAGGAAGCGCAAAACATGTGTGATGCCAATACCATCAACAGTAACACCTGTAGCATCAGAACATAAACCAAGCCTAAATGCAATATACTAATTATCAGTAGCCTATGCGGAAGAATTATGGACAACATGTGGCCAGTAGGCCATTTTTGTTCATATCAGTTTATATTCTATATTTCGAAATTTAACATTCTTTTTTGATTTAATAATTGTTAGGCTTGGAGGCACAGCAGTGCTTTAAAAAGCACACATTTTACCGAAGATATTGGTTTTTATTCACCCTTGTTTTTTTGTTTGTTTAAACTTTTACAGGCGGATGTTTCCATTTTTGAGTTTTAATATCACGGGTTTAAGGCTGAACGCACATTACAATGTTTTCGTGGAGGTAGTTTTGGCCGATCCAAACCACTGGAGATTTCAAGGGGGCAAATGGGTAACATGCGGAAAGGCAGATAATAACATGCAAGGTAGGTTACAATAATAGACCTATGTTTATTTAGCAGGCGCCTTTATCTTAAGCGACCTCAAATAACTAACGTTTAATTTCTTTGTTGTATTTTGTATTTTGTCTATTGCTTATCTTATTCATGGGAGTTCAATTAGGGTGAAGAATCTTTACGATCTCAGATTCTAAACAAATCATATTTCGATTAATAGGAAACAAGGTGTATGTTCATCCGGAATCTCCTAATACGGGCGCTCACTGGATGAGACAAGAGATCTCATTTGGCAAACTTAAACTGACTAATAACAAGGGAGCGAGCAGCAGCAATTCTCAGGTAAAACAGTCAGTCTTGTCTTCTCTCTTAAACAGTGTCTTAAATGAATACAACATTTATAAGAGTAAAACGTGTTAATATTGTCAGTGGATCTTATAGTCTACAGATGCACATTTACACATTTCCTTCCAAGTTTAACCTCAAATCCCCCCCACCCCCCCCCCCCCCAGGCCTCATGAGTAACCTATAATTATTTAATCTTTGATTTAAAAGCTACAGTTTTTGTGTCTTGCATTTGTTTATTTCCATCTTGCAGATGATTGTGCTTCAGTCCCTTCACAAGTATCAGCCAAGACTTCATATTGTGGAGGTTGGAGAGGATGGAGTGGAAGATTTAAATCGCGAATCAAAGACCCAAACCTTCACCTTCCCTGAGAACCAGTTTATTGCTGTTACTGCATATCAGAACACTGATGTAAGTCACAATGGTTTTTGTGTGCTGTATAGCCAGGGAGTGTTGGTGGTTGACATGTTTTTCAATTCACATAATTTTGTTCCCACTTTTTAGATTACACAGTTGAAGATTGACCACAATCCATTTGCAAAAGGGTTCAGGGATAATTATGATTCGTGAGTACGGCTTTTTGTCTCTTTCACCCAAGAAAATATCTGACAGGTGATCTTAGGAAATTTGCATGCATACATTTTTAAGCCAGTTTAAAGCAAATGTTTTGTAAAAAGTCAATAACTCCACTTTAGTTGTCTCAATGAATGCCCTGATGTAAGTAATGAATAAATACCAGCTGATATTTGCATTACTAATACATTCTAGCTGATATCTGCAACATTATAATTGGGCACTGTAAGAAATTGTACACTAAAGCATAGCTTTAGAAATGTCCAGAAACATTTCTTTTTAACTCTAATTTCTAGGATGTACACCGCCCCAGAGGGGGAAAGGTTTACTCCGTCTCCTACGGACTCCCCTCGCTCCCACCAGATCGTGCCCGGTGCACGCTACGCCATGCAGCCCTTCCTCCAGGAGCAGCTGGTGAACAACCAGGGCCGCTTCTACAACAGCGAACGGACAGTGCCCCAGGCCAACGGTCTGCTCTCCCCGCAGACCGAGGATGTGGCCTCTGCCCAGAGATGGTTTGTCACTCCCATGCAGCAGGCAAGTACTAACAAACTGGACCTCAGCTCTTATGAGGGGGACTACTCCAGCGGCCTGCTCTCTTATGGCATCAAGCCTTTGCCTCTGCCGACGTCGCACTCTTTCGGTTACTACTCGGACTCTGCCTTCACATCGGTGGCAGCCGGGTGGGGGTCGCGCGGTGCTTACCAAAGAAAGATGCCCACAGGCCTGCCCTGGTCACCCAAGCCGAGTCCGACTGGTTTCACAGGTGACCAAATGTGCGAGAAGGACAAAATGAGAGAGGATGGCTCCTCAGGTGCGCAGACCCCAGCGTGGCTGGAGACACCCTCGTCCCTGAAGCCTCTGGATGCAGTGGACCCGGGGGTTTACTCCATAGGGTGCAAGCGCAGACGGCCCTCCCCGGGGGAGTCCAGCATGGAGGGCTCTCCAACAGTAAAGAGCGAGGACTTGAACACCCCAGACAACATAGGCAGAGAGACTTCTTCCAAAGGCATGGGCTATTATGCCTTCTATACAAGTCCCTGAAATGCTTTAAAGGTTTCTTTAGTCTTTGGTGAGAGGATTTTCCCATTTTATTATTGTGCTATCACGTGTATTCGTATAAGTTTTGTACGTGCTGCTGTCTTCAAATTCAGGAAATCCAAATCCTCTGAAGATGCTTCTTGCAAACTGTGATGAAATACGTTACACTTCATATGTCGAAGTACATTATTAGAACGTGTTATGTCACCCCAGCATGTCCTATGCTTTGAATATATTTTTACTGATAGGATTTTTATTTATATGACTTAATTCTGTACAATATTTGTGCATTGTGAGATGAGGTGTCTTACACATCATCTTTAATTGTCTGTGTATCAAAGTGTGAAATGACAGGTAATAAAAAGTCCCATGTGCTTTTAAAAACGTATCCCCCCCCCCCCACCCCAACGTGACATGATGTAGAGCGTGAAATAGACAAAGGTCAAGTTTTCTTTCGAAAAGGAAAAAGGCCCACAGTCATTTGTTCCTGTGTCTATGGATATCTGGGTTCGTGCAACAACCTAACTTTCCCGTTTTTTTAATATATCGAAGGTAGGCTATCGCAAAGATGACCTCACTGTATATGTTATGATTTAGATACTTAATATGTGTCCGATGTTCTAGTTCATATTCATATATCAAGTATCAGTTCTCAACAAAGTAGCAGTTCAGCTGCAGGAAAGAAGCATCCTCCTCATATTGTAATATCGGTCTCACTTATTTTGTGGTTTGTTTTCGTAATGTGAGCGAGTTTCTCTGAAGTCTGGTTCTTCCAAGAAATTACCCTGAACTTTACATATAGGGCTGTTTTGTGGACCTGGTTTCATTTTTCAATGGATGTTTAGAAGACAAACGAAAGACTGTTTTATCATCCAACGATAAACAAATGCAGGACAATTAGCAATGTGTGAAATAGCCAGATTATTTCTCAGTTTTCAGAATTCTCAATACGTGCGCGCATACACACACACAGAGATACTGCGTGAAGGCAAATATAAATGAGTTTTGTTAAGACGTTACAAACGCCGCCCTCTACTCGCCGGTCCGCAAGGTCGAACACTTCAAAATTAGGCTACTTGAAATAAATTACTGGATATTTTCGGAAGTAAATTTGCTCAGCTTCAAGTGTAATTTGTTGCCATTAGTTTAGATATACAGGCCCGGGCCACTGCCATCCTTTAGCCTCCTCTGGTAAAATAGCCTATTTTACCAGCAACCACCCTAAATTTACGTCGGGATTAATAAAGTATCCATTTATCTATCTTTCTATCTATCTATCTAGCTACCATACCAAGATCAGGACGCATACGTTTCTGTGTTTAAATGGGATGATTTTTTTTCAATGATTGTTTCACGTCCACTTAGGCTCGTTGGTCTAGGGGTATGATTCTCGCTTAGGGTGCGAGAGGTCCCGGGTTCAAATCCCGGACGAGCCCGCGTTTTAGAATAAAAATGACTGTATTAATGGCCCCATGTCAATTGATAGGTTTAAATGTAATTCAAAAGGTCTGCGTTCGCCGCACGTGGATGTGCCTATTTGTATCTCAGAACCATACAGCAGTTTTGCTATTTGCTGTCTCAGTGCGCAAGGTCAATCACAGTGTTTGAGCAATATCTGTGTAAAACTACAGCAAAAACTTTTTTTTAATAGCATACATAGCGGTTTGTACTGTAGAGCACTTTCGATTGATCATGTAACCTAGCCTTCAGACTGAAAACACTATCTACTTTGAAATGCCACCTAGAGTAGCGTGTCTGATTTATCCAGTCAGTAACGACGTATCAGTTCATCCTCAATTATCATGTGAATGATTTTGGTTTGTGTTACGTTAGCTTGTGATAGGGGTTTTGTAATTAATCGATAGTTTATTAGTCCACCGTATACTTGCGCCACTGCTGCCAAGCCTCGAGTCAATAATATCAAAGCATGTTCTGTCATGAGCACCACTAGGGGGCAGCAAAGACCGTGTAAATAAAAAGTTGAAACGTCAGACATCGGTCCTTCACATGACCATATCATCAGACAAATGTGAAAGTGATCGCAGTTGCCAATACAAACATCTGAGAAAGAAGACCATTGTTGCAAAGTGTTACTTGTGGTGCTAGATATGGCATTCCAAACGTAAATTTAAGAAACATTCGCCATTCGATTTTAATGACATGAAAGGTGAATAAAAAATCACATCAAAATATTTTTTAGTGGCAACCTTTCCCCCTCTGGCAGATTGTTACACAGCTTGTTGGTTCTTTATTAATCAAAATTGTTCAAATCAAAGCCCAATAATAAAGAACCAAATGAAGGAATTTGATTTAGTCACCAAGTATTTTGGCAAATCAGTGAACTTCCACTCAAGGAATACAGGTGGGTAAGTTTCTTTGTGTTCTCTGGGCCAGGAAACCCTGTAAAACGTCAAACATACTCAAGTGTCAAACATGTCCCTGTGGTTTGTGTGCTGCTTGGATATCAAGGCAGCAAGTATTTGAGACACCAAGTTGGTGAAGTGACCCCTGGCTAACACCGCCATGCTAACACATGCTTACACTTGCTAACAGCACAACTTGTCGCTATTCTTACTTATGTTTATACATTGTTAATACTAGCCTACTAGGTAACATTTCTATCTTATTGTTTCCCAAATGAATCGTGTGGTTTGCCCCGAATCGGACACGTTACCTTTGCAATACAAAAAAAATCAAGACACACAGGATCGCTCCTGTAGATGGATGTTATTTGATATACATGTTACAGATTATAAAAGGTACATGACGAGAACACAATAAAAAACACTACTGAAAATGGTCAATTTTGCTCTAATATAAATCTACAGGCGAGAATCGCTTGAATTTTTCCCTTCTCTATTTTATGATTGATTCCCATGATGCATTTATTACACAGTTGTAACTTTGAGTGAGCGTGTGTTGGGCAAGTTGAGAAGAGAAATCAAGCGAGAGAAAGAGATCTATGTTGTTTGAGGAAGTGTGCATTGGAACTTGGAAGTTGCCCACTGCCTGCTCAGGAAAGAGGCCCAACAATAATACCATGTTGTTGGTGTGAAAATCTCATCGTAGCAAATAAAAGCTCATCCAAAAAGATCTCATCATCTATACTGCTTCTAATTTCACTCTGCCAATGCAAATTCCTCAGAAACAGGTTTACATTTTGCCTCAGGTTAATGAAGCAGTTGTAAACTAGTTATATGGTCTGATCTTTTTTTAATGTGCCATTCATCTTTATCCCAGATGATATCCGCATTTGTTTCTACTCATGGTGGTGTTGTCAGGGGCGGCCCTAGCACATTTGGCGCTCTAGGCCAAGCTTCACTCCTGGCGCCCCCTCCCCCCCCCCATTGCAACTTTCAAACGCTATTTTGCCTTGTAAGACTGCAATTATTTCACATAAACACAACAACGATCGCAGCAAATAGACTGTGTTACCGTCACACAAAAAAGAATACGTTACTTTGCGCATAGGCCTATGTGATATTGTTGGAGGAAGTTTGATTTGTAATTAGTTTCAGTAGACGAGGACCTGTCGAGCGGCTGTTCCCATAAATCTGAGCCCTAAGTTGGCGCTCCTTCTATATCTCCAAAATTTTGACATAAAAAAAAAAAAAAATCTGTCATTGAGGTAAAATGAGCCAAAACTCGAAAACGGAGGGCTATGTTCTTCATTGGTGTTGTTAAAGCTTAGGAAGGCATTCGGTGCAAATGTGTGTGTTTTCTCTGGAAAGGATTAACCCCACCGGCATATATGACTATATGGGCGAGATGTCAGAACTTATCGATATACCTCTTTAACGTCGTAAAATTACTGATATTAAAACCCCGCAAGGTGCAGGGTAGTGGACGTATGATGTACAATACACATTAAGGGTTGCTACAATATGTTATCATGAAAACACTAATGATGAACACAGTATTTCAGAGATCAAACTGATTTTGGAGAAACAGTGTATAATGAGCAGATAGACAACACGTGGGAAAACATTAATACAACTTCTTCAGGGGGTTATCAAACATTATTGTGAATGACGAACATGTACATGGATTTATGGGAACAGCCGCTCGACAGGTCCTCGTCTACTGAAACTAATTACAAATCAAACTTCCTCCAACAATATCACATCACATAGGAAGCAAGTTTTTCTTCCTGGACAACGTTGTACTTTGCCTGGCTGAGGTTTGTAAAAGACCATAAGGATTGAACCAAAGCGGAGTCCAATTTTCAGCTTTGCCCAACACATGGTCGTCTGATGGTTAGACGGAGACCTGGAGAGGCCTACAAGCCACAGAGTCTTGCACCTACTGTGAAATTGGACTCATCAGAGAAGACGAACTAGGAGACCGTCCAGTCCGCTTTGGTTCAATCCTTATGGTCTTTTACAAACCTCAGCCAGGCAAAGTACAACATTGTCCCGGAAGAAAAACTTGCTTCCTTTTGCTCTGACAATGTTCCCCAACTCTGAGAAGTGTTTTTTCCAGCAGGGCAATGCTCCATGCCACACAGCCAGGCCAGTAAAGGTGTGGATGGAGTATCACCAGATCAGGACCCTGTCATGGCCAGCCCAATTTCGAGACCTGAATCCCATAAAAAAAAACTCTGAAATGTGATCAAGAGGAAGATGGATGGTCACAAGCCATGAAAAGAAGCCGAGCTGCTTGAATTCTTGCGCCAGGAGTAGCATAAAGTCACCCAACGGCAATGTGAAAGACTGGTGGAGAGCATGCCAAGACACATGAAAGTTGTGATTTTAAATCAAGGTTATTCCACCAAATATTGATTTCTGAACTCTTCCTAAGTTAAAGCATTAGTATTGTGTAGCTTAAAAATGAATATGAGGTTGTTTTCTTTGCATTATTCGAGATCTGAAGACACTGCATATTTTTTGCTATTTTGACCAATTGTCATTTTTCTGCAAATAAATGATCTAAATGACAATATTTTTATTTGAAATTTGGTAGGAATGTTGCCAGTAGGTTATAGAATAAAACAAAAATGTACATTTTACTTTAACACATACCAATAAATAGTAAAACCAGAGAAACTGATCATTTTGAAGTGGTCTCTTAATTTTTTCCGCGGCTGTATATGCGTGCAGGGAGGGATTGTAGATTTTTTGCTTGAAATGCCCATCCCGTATAGCACAACATTGAATAAACTGCAGTTAATACACAGGTGCAGTCAATTCACGTACTTGTTTTGTAAAATAACATGTTATTGCAAACAGCAAAGTAGGCTAGCCAACAAATGGTTATGGGATTCAGGGGTTTATGGAAATGCATCAGTTTGTAAATCTGACTCAAATTTGCCAAATGCATTGGCCTGAAGAGTGGCACATGGCATTCATTTAAGTGACACAGACACACAGAACAATATGACGATAATGACATAGTTTTGTATTGTTGATTAATGGGTTTATTCCTCTCTCTCTGAATAATACGTAAAAAAAATGACTCCCTAAAAACCAACTAATACATATAGGCCTATGACCTGCCTGTCAGCCATGTCTCAAAGCAAACATACAGGGACGTGCAGTCATAGGAGGCAGGGGAGGCAGAGCCTCACCTGTCATTTTGAAAAGTAAAAAAAAAAAATATTTAAATTTTTTTTTTTTTTTGTATAATAATCATATATATTTATGTATTATAAAATAAATATTCATATTTCTCTAGTTATCTGTGTTACGAGTGTCATTTCTGCATGGTTCCGATCATTTCGAGCATTTTTATTATCAAAATCGCTGAATTTGAACATTTCCGGTTCCCAGTGATCAGCCAATGAGCATTAGACGTGCGGTCAAGGGAGGCAGATGCATTGCAGTCTATGGGCAGGGTAGGCAGTGCCTCCCCTAGGATTGCGAAATCACTCCAAACTGGGTTTTACGCATGCGTGCGCAAGCGTAGAACCTTTTGAGTTGAGCTGAAAACGCATTGAAAAATATTGCAAGGGAGGCACGCACTACCACGGATTCAAGAAGGGTGGCGAGCGAGAGGGCACTTGTTGGGTATATAATCTGACGTTGGATTTTCTTCTTCACTTCTCTACTTGAGTTTGACAGCGAAAATGGAAGATTGCCTTGCTAACCTGAGGCATGTTGAATTAACTAAGAACGTTTAAGTATTTTAAGTTAACACAGTAGTATTACACATTTGCATTGGAGTATTTCACGTTTCCCAACGGGACTACATATTCATGCGCAACACGAACCTAAAGAAGCTAAAGGCTGTTGATGCAGGAAAGTTGCCTTGAAGTTGTGAGCAGACTAGGTAGGTGCTAATCCTGAGCTAAACTAGCCACTGACTGCATTCACTCAAGAAGAGGACAACGGATTTCCACTGATCTATACTGATAATCGTGAGTGGATTCATTTTGTTTCACCTCAAACTGACGGTTATGAGCTCCAACGAAAGTGCACCAACTTTAAATTATACTGGCCAGTAGAACATTTTGGTATTGTGTGCTATGTATGCGGTGTTTAACTGTTGTTAATATGTTGTGTAAATAAATATGGAATTGTTTTTTCGAAGCTGTCCGAGTTGGTTAAATGGTAATTTAAATTAGCATCCCACCACCGTAGTTATATTTTCTCCAGACAAAATGAAATGAGCCATATCATTGGTGGGAGGGCTACATACACTAGCTTGCAACTATTAATATCTTATTAATAATTCCTCATAATACAATAAAAAAACAATCGTTTTTCAAATAATGGTATTAGCCAATAAAACAACGTTTTTTCAGTTCTGATCAAATGACAATTTTAAAACCATAGACATATATACATGTATATATACATTTTATATATATAGTTTAAACTAGAGCTCAAAATGACGTAATCACTTCCGGTTTCTGTGCCTCACCAGCTCCGAACCTCACTGCACGTCCCTGCAAACATAATACCTGGAGGAATTATGGATGAAGTGTGATTTGTGTGATTGAAGAGGGTGAATGTCTGTCCAATATGAGTGACAATAGTAATTACAGTTTACATGTATTTACATAAAATATATTAAGGTGTGCATTCAAATGTAAAAGCAATGTGACATTGCATTGCTGCTCAATAAATTGAATGTTACCTTTAGTAGATTACTTCAGTATACACTCCATGTAATATCGATTAGATGTGTTTTACATTTGTGTTCCTAATATGGTACATCAGAGGAGAGGAACCTCTCACTGTACAATATTAGTACTTACCAATAGAGGGCAATGTTACATCACCTACTTTTTTCCACTAGTGCACAACATCAGTAACAACACCCAAGGGACCTGGGAAGCGCTCATCCCTACTGCCGTCGTCAAGGAAGCCAGAGGAGAATACGGTTGAGATTATTGTTTGCGCAGGGCGTACTCAAGGTAACGCTGTTTGTCTGTCCTCACAGAAACATCTGTTTGCTTCTATGTTCAGAGTTCGTCAAAAGTAAGTGTTGCTTTTTTGTTGACTGAATGCGTTAGTGTCAGACAAAGTAAGAGAGTTTGATAAAATGATAAGACAGTTGGCTACCGTTACCGTATGTAGAAAGAACATACGAATTATACGTTGCAGTGATTATTAAAGGATTTTGAGGCGGAGGTAAACATGTGAGCTTTCCCAAAATATGCTACATAAAAGGTGTGTTCATGTCTTTATATTTGTCAGCTCATTTGGTGCTGTGTTAATCAGGTTATTTAGAATTATAATCAAAAGCACCGTGTAAAATGAAAGGTAGACTAAATCAAAAATCGATTACAGATAGGCTATTGATTCAGCCTAAAGTGGGACAAATCTTTGAAGTTTGTAATTTTTTTTTATATATCTTTGCCGCAGTTACTGACAGAGAAGATTTGTAGTAGTAGTAGTGTAAGTAGTTATAAGCCAAACAAAAAGAACGGCCCCATAACATGAGGATAGAAAAGAGGAAGGAAGAATAGGTCAATATTGTGTGTATAAAAGTTCCCCTTCCTGAACATTTTCTCGGTTATAAGTTAATAATGTTTTAAAATGTTATACATCTATGCTTTTCTACCTTTCACAATGTACTCTGGAAACTGTATGTTAGGTTTTAGGTCCATCACAAACGATGAACAACATTTGTCCTTCTTCCAATGGCTTTCTGGTCGTCACCCATGTGTACCCACAACAAGGTACCCAAAGTGCCACTTCACCCCAGAGCGGAGTTGTTCCACCAGTCTCCTCTCGGCTTGGGGAATTCCTAAAAGTAGAACCAGCTGCCCTGGGAGTGAGTCCATGATAACAAATTATTACTGGCTCTTATGACTAATAACTGAATTACAAGAAATTGCCAATTGTTTCTCTATCAACTGTCAAGGAGCAAGGAGTGGTTCTGAATGTATTGTTCGTAATGTTTCTAAAACATTTATTTTTTCCAGACAATTCAAATAATGACTGGTGTGGTTGTATTTTTGTTTGGCATCACAACTGCATTCTATGCATCAACAATATCATCTTTCTCTGGGATCATGTTCTGGGGAGCCATCATTGTGAGATGAATTCAATTATGCATGCCCTATTCCATACCTTTAATTCATGTTCGTTGTTTGAGTAATGCCCATCCTTATTATGTTCATTAATATATAGAATAATCTAATATACATATATCCTGTTACTATATACATTTCAATCATCTATTACTATATAAATAGTATCTACATTTTGTTTTTCAGTATCATGACATTAAGGTTTACTACTGCTTGTCTTTCAGTACATCACTGCAGGCTCTCTTACTGTTAGAGCCAATAAGAAGCTCAATCAGTGTTTGGTGAGTATTTCAACACTCTTCAATACCTCATTATAAAGGACAGTGAATCATATGAGCCATATTTCCATGCATTTGTTTTAGACTTCAAATCTATTGAACTAAAGTATCCTTTGCTTGATGGCCACATGTTGTTTCCGTATTTCTCATGCAGGTCAAGGCATCGCTGTGGATGAATATTACAAGCACCATAACTGCTGGAATTGCCATCATTCTACATAGCTTTGATTTCTTTATCTCAATACACCCTTATTACAGCTGCAGTTATGGTCAAGTCTATGATGATCACTATGACGACTATCTTGATTGTCAGAGGAATAGGTCAATGTTCTTGGTCTGTATAGCTCTTTTACTACATGCAGTCTGTAACATACATGATGTAATCATTTTGAGCAGTCCTGCAGCCGTTGTGTTCTATTTCAGCTTCATATGTTTTATTTCCCCCTACAACAGAGCAGGACACGGGGGATTGCTGGAGTGATGCTGGTGTTGTCGTTACTGGAGTTCATTGTCTCCATATGTGTGTCTGTGTTTGCCTGCAAAGCCACCTGCTTTTCTAACAATGACGTGAGTATATAGCTGTGATAAATATTCCAGGCATCACTTTTACTGCCAACGTCAGTCATATAGTAGACTCCACACTGAACTTTACATGTTTGTATTTGTATCAGGCGGTACCCTTTTCAAGCCAGCTGCCCCCCTCTTTCCCCACCTTCCAACCGTCAGCACCTCCACACAGCAGTGCTGATGGTTGGAGAAGCGGCAAACCTCAAGATCTGCCCCCAGAATACACCACAGAACTGTCTGCACCTCCACTGAACTCCAATGAGGTGCAGGTTAATGAACATTCAAATGAAAAAGATTTCTCATCTTGAAAAACTCTTGAAACATAGATTGGTGTGGATCCTTTTTCATGTGTTTTTCAGATGCCTCTCTTCAGTGTGGCTCCACCTGTTCATTTTAGCAGCGCTGATGGCCTGAGGGTTGGCAAACCTGACGATCGGCCCCCAGCATACCACACTACCCAAGAATGAGTCATGTGACTTCATGTAACAGGGGAGACTTTGGGTCTCCAGCCAATGGTAACCGTGCAAATCAATGAATTTGTGTTCTTATTAAATTCTCAGTGCGTATTGAGTATAAGGCTGAATAAGTAAAGTCTAGTAAATAAATCCTCAAGGCTTTTAGCATGCACTGAGTCACTTCTTTGACTTCCATGTCTTTGAATTGAATGCAATTATACACGAGAGGAGATCATATCATGAAAAAAAAAAAAACAGCCTGAGGTCAAATTCACCCCGAAGAACACCTATGCGTACATCTTGTGTACACGACAATGAAAACATTCCATCACATTCATTTTGTGTTTACCCTGTTGTCCCCATTTAATTAGGAAAAGTTATTCAATATGAAAAAAAAATGATGTCAATCATTTATTTAGAGACTTAAACATTGAGTGGGTTCAAATTGACCCCAAAGATAATATGAGGGTTAAGGCTTCATTCACCTGATTATAACATTTTATATTGCGTTGTCTGCCTATGAATTGTCAGAATGTATAGCCTGTACATACTGGTTAGTGTGTGTAATCATCATCTGTGTTTGTCTGTTATGTGTTAACAGTTTGTTGATGACAAGGAGAAACATCAGTTGCTTGTGCTGTAAAATGAACACCATTATAACCAGTCTGTATCTTAAAATAAAAAATCCAGATCCAAATCCAGATTAATTGTTATTTTTGTGTTTTGTGTATCCTTGTGTGCCCTGCCCTCAAAGGGACACAAATCATCTGGTTAAAAGCTTTTGGTCTGAGGGATATAATACAATATTTCTTCATTGTATTCGTTGAACTGCCAATCAGAGTTGTCTTTCTCACCGGCCCCGCTGCCGATTCAACATGCTCAATCTCAGCAGAAAAAATGGCAACAGGAGTCCTACTAGAGGCAATGGCGAGGACACACATCAATACCTAGATGCTTACTGACGGCCCGACATTTCTGGTGTCACGAGATATGAATCATCATGTGCGGCCCCCCGAAACTAAGGTATGACAGGTTACTGATAATCAACATCAAGTCATGGGTTATACTACTTGGGAATCTCTTTGAGAAATTCCTCCTAATGATATCTGGGTTAACACATGAAGCCTTCTAGTAAACCATAAATGTTTAAGGAGGGAATAAGATAAGAGATTCCAAAGTCTAGCTGTGATATGTGGCATTTATTCTATTTGTAAAAAGATAGTACAGTAAAGAGCACACACTGACAGACACACATTGCTCTTGGCCAAAACCATTTTCAAACAATAGACTCAGAGTTGTTGAGGTAAATGCATTTTCTTGTTTGATATTGCAATACATTTGTGAATCGTGTGTCATAAACTGTACCCCCTGCAAGCTACAATATATTGAATATGAGTTAAATAAGTATATATGTATATGTATATGTCACGCACAAAAAGTTAGAAATGCATGTATTTGGGTATATTTACATTTCCCAGCAGATAGACATTATGGAAGTGTGATTTCCATATTTGAGTAACGAATCATGGAATGGCACAATAGATTTCTACTTTGTATTTTGCAGTAAAATCTGTTCTTTATCTTGCCATTTGTCATATCATAAGACCTCCGTTGATGAAGATGTCCACCAGTGTTGCCTCTGGTAATGGCTTAGTGGTCGTTACACACGTGTACCGAGACCAAGATGTCTTGAGGGGAGATTCTCCACCAAATGTGGGGTTTCCACCAGTTTCCTCAGTGCTACAAAACGGTGCCCGAAGAGGAGCTCCACCACAGGAAGGCGCTGTTGTGCCACTCTTCCATTTGTTACAAACATTTGTGAGAAGACAGAAGACCACACTGGGAGTACGTCTCCTCAAATTCATAATAACGTTATTCACCAGTTTGATGATAACTGAAATCAATAACATATTTTTACAGAATGACGAATAACAATGATTGTGTTCACCTTTCACAGACAGTTCAGATACTGATCGGTGTGGTAGTGTTCATGTTCGGCATTGTGACAGCAGTTGATGCCATTACCATATCAACAATGAGTGGTATTATGTTCTGGGGCTCCCTAATAGTAAGATTCATTCACCCACCTACTCAGTATTATATTAGTAGTGCATTATATGCAGTATTATTCCTCATGATAGTTCATTTAATGGTAATGGCTTTCAGTAATATTTCAGCTTAATATAGTATATGTACATATTTCTAAGCTGTCAACAATACTCTGTGTCTGTCTGTGTGTGTGTGTGTGTGTGTGTGTGTGTGTGTGTGTGTGTGTGTGTGTGTGTGTGTGTGTGTGTGTGTGTGTGTGTGTGTGGTGTGCATGCTCATCTCTCAGCATGTCAATGCTGGCTTTCTAACTGTTGCAGCTGATAAGAAGCACAGTCAGAGTAGGGTGAGCACGAATACACAGCTTATTGAATTCTGCCATTTCTTCGATAACGTAATAATAATAATGGTGCAGGACCAACATTATTGTGAAGCTGTTTCTTTCTGATATACAGGATAAGGCCTTGTTGATTATGAATATCTTCAGCTCCGTAACAGCAGCAGTTGCCGTACTTATATATTGCTTGGACTTCAGTGTTTATGTCTACTGGAGCGATCAGGTACTACAATCTTACAAATGGTACAATGCAGTAACGGCACGTATGTTAAAAAGCTATTTTAAAATGTTGTCCACAAATATGGTATTTTTCTTCTTTACAGAGCAGGGTCCATGGGATTTCTGGTGTAATGTTGGTTTTGTCTCTACTGGAGTTCACGGTCTCAGCTGCTGTATCAGTTTTTAATTACAAAGTCATCTTCCCCTCTACCCCTGAAGTTAGGGTTTGCAAAACAAATTTGTCACTGTCAATTCATCACCCTCTTTTTCTGTGCAGTGTATGTCTTTCAATATCAATAATAATATGTCTTCTATTTATGTTGCACAGATGGCATACGATATTTCAAGTCAAGAGGCCCAGTATGAGGCCCCACCTTATGTTGCTGCCACCACAGTGGACACCTCTGAGGTAAGACATAAACAATAACATTTAGTTGTTGTGACTGTGCTGTTTTACCCAGAGGTATGGATCATTAAGAATGTGTTGGTTGTTTTCCTCTTGTAGACCAAGTTTTTCCCACCTGCCGTTGTTCCTCCTCATCAAAGCAGCGGTGACAAAACTGAAGATCTTCCCTCGACTGCTTAAGAATGGTTCACATAGAAGCTATAGGCAGTTTTTGTGTCAAAAATATCAAACATGGGAGAAGCATCAATGTTTCATGTATTTGTCTACAAAGGGCTTACCATGTAGATCATAGATGATATGGTCATGTGTTGTTGGCGCCACATCAGATGAAATGGTTTATGGTCAACAGGCTTTTCAGTCTCCATGGGACACACATTGCTTGCCCTTTCTATACAAATAGTCAATGAACACAGTAACAATATATTGATTATTTTTTCACCTCATCATGTGTGCAACATGGTTGTGCAGAAATAGTCATACCATACCCTCTGAATTTAGGAAACATGACACAAAGTGCTACCCACTACAGTAGGCATATAGTGGTAGCAAGGCTAAATAATATTGCTTTTGTGATGTTTATAATGTTTCACAAATTTGTCTGATCATTTAGGTAGTGGTTAATATAGTGAAAGGAAGAATTCTGGTCCCTTTCCCTAGGCTCTGTAATGAAAAAGAGAGGTAAAAAAAAATGACTAACAGTTTGTCTAATTAATTAGCACACAATCTCTCTGTCAATTACATCTCGGAGTATAATGCACGTGTTGATGTGATTGAAGAAGGTGAATGTATTTGATATACAATCTATACAGCCGCGGAAAAAATTAAGAGACCACTTCAAAATTATCAGTTTCTCTGGTTTTACTATTTATTGGTATGTGTTAAAGTAAAATGTACATTTTTGTTTTATTCTATAACCTACTGGCAACATTCCTACCAAATTTCAAATAAAAATATTGTCATTTAGATCATTTATTTGCAGAAAATGACAATTGGTCAAAATAGCAAAAAAGATGCAGTGTCTTCAGATCTCGAATAATGCAAAGAAAACAAGCTCATATTAATTTTTAAACTACACAATACTAATGCTTTAACTTAGGAAGAGTTCAGAAATCAATATTTGGTGGAATAACCTTGATTTAAAATCACAACTTCCATGTGTCTTGGCATGCTCTCCACCAGTCTTTCACATTGCCGTTGGGTGATGCTACTCCTGGCGCAAGAATTCAAGCAGCTCGGCTTCTTTTCATGGCTTGTGACCATCCATCTTCCTCTTGATCACATTTCAGAGTTTTTTTTATGGGATTCAGGTCTCGAAATTGGGCTGGCCATGACAGGGTCCTGATCTGGTGATACTCCATCCACACCTTTACTGGTCTGGCTGTGTGGCATGGAGCATTGCCCTGCTGGAAAAAACACTTCTCAGAGTTGGGGAACATTGTCAGAGCAAAAGGAAGCAAGTTTTTCTTCCGGGACAACGTTGTACTTTGCCTGGCTGAGGTTTGTAAAAGACCATAAGGATTGAACCAAAGCGGACTGGAGGGTCTCCTAGTTCGTCTTCTCTGATGAGTCCAATTTTCAGCTTTGCCCAACACATGGTCGTCTGATGGTTAGACGGAGACCTGGGGAGGCCTACAAGCCAGAGTCTTGCACCTACTGTGAAATTGGAGGCGATTTCTTATTTCAGTATAGCCGCACCATTGTGCTTGCAATGTGAATCATTTAATTTAAATATGCTTATTGGCATTTGTTGCACCTTAATCATTTTCTACAAACATGATATGCTATGTATGGTGTAGCAGACTGAGACTCTATTCACTACTGCACAAAAACGTTTGAAAAACTAGACGTTTGCAATGAAGTAGGTTAAACAACTTTCGCCAATATCTCCGTAAGGGAGATGGGTTATGTGCTCAAATTTCCTGGGATCAAAGAAGACGTTAGTATTCATGTGCAAACTAAAAATCACGTCTCAGGATTGCTGCGCATGCAAGTTATTTCGGGTGTCTCAACTGTAACTAATACCACTGTCATATAATTATGAGTCCAGTAAAAGACGGAGCAAACACAGTTTTCTACCGTTGTTGAAACACATCCACGCGTAGACTCGTTTTCTTTCCATCCGAGAGTGGTTATTCAAAGAAAATATTAAGAACTATATGCTGATAGAAAGAAGGGAACTTTAAGCCACTACACTGCCTGTGCCCGATGCGGATCCACGTTGATGTTGTTAGTAAACAAACCAGGTGGGAGCACATCTCCGTGGTCTTTGCGCATGCCCGAGGCAATGTAACAGCTTCACATTTTGCACATGTATACAGGTAACGACAAGAGCCGTTTCCCTTGAAAATCTTCACACCTACACGCGAATACGATACGATAAACTGATCTGATCTCAGTGGTACATGTATAAGGCCCTACTGTTTTTCTCATCTCAGCATTAGCTCTAGTCCTGTCAGACAATGATAGCTGCTTTCGTAGCCTACTAGCTAGCGCTAACGTCACTTCAGAGTTACAGTACTAAAGACTAAGCCCTCAACAATAGCCTACATTTGTCGTTAGTAATAAAACCATGAAATTGGAAGCAATTGTAAACCATGAAACATCCAGGATCCACACCACTTGCATTGTGGTCTCTCATGCTCAAGCTCAGCCTCTCCATAAAGCACAGGAATTTAAACAACTCACAGACATGTCATGTTGCACATTGCTTTGTTCCACTGTTCTAACCTCTTTATTATCAATACAAAATATAATTATTTTTCGCTTAACCTACAGTCTGCTCTGACCACTGATTTTATTAACCACCATAATGTGTTACTGTGCAGATTAAATGTTGGCTATGCGGATAGGCTAAACGTTGCTAGATGGAGCTTGACTACTTGTCACTACCGGATGGTAGTCCTCTACTGGATGGTAGTCGCCCATGCGCACTACTCGATCAAAAGCCACCCGATGGTAGTCGCGCACATTGCGCATGAGTCACTTTGCGGCACTGTCGACTGCATATTAAATATATAACATACCCACATTATGCTTGAAGACAACCCTCATATGTTGACGTTGAACCTTATGCTGAAACCCGTTTACAAAAGTATTCAAAATAACGTTAAATAAACCCACTTTAAACGTTAAAACAAGTAAACCATTTGTGTTTGAGCATGCGCGATGTGCGCGACTACCATCCGGTAGAGGATTACCATCTGGAAGTGACAATACTGTCTTCTGTCACTTTATTAGCGTGCTCCTGTCTTCTTCTCCGTTTTTTCTGTTGTCCGTAGCACCGTTAAAGCGCCACCAACAGGTGTGGGGGATGTACTACAGCAGATTCAATCCGATCCGCTTGAAATTCACCCTAACCCTAACCCACACAAATTCACAAAACAATCTAAACACATACTGTGACCACTAAGTTCTTCTGTTATTTGGGATTGGCTATCTCTCATATAATGCTACTATTAATACACTGTCCAACTTGTCCTTTCTATTTAAAATACAAATGTCCTGCTAACATTTAAGCCTTGTCTCACCAAGTTTTGACTGTGTGAGTTAAAGGCTGGTATAAATGTTGGTAATAACTCAACATTGTATGATTGAAATTAAACTTAACTGAGAGAATCACTGAATAAACTAAAATAGACTTTTAGTGAATAGACATTTTCCAGCTTTGACACTGTTAATCAAATGTCATTCGTGGGCCCCTCGTGTCATAAGGTGATCGTGGGACTCGTGACATGCTTTATCTCTTCTACTCTGTTCTCAGTAATAACACATTAATTACGTGTGAAGTCTCAGAACCTCTGCTTCTCAGAGACGAGCTGACCCATCTTATCTCCCCAGAGACCCAGCTAAAGCTTACAATGTTGCAAAGGCCACATTCCTCTGTCCTGGCCGTAACTGCCTGTCCTTTCTAACTCTGGTCACAGAGAGACAATTGTTTTGTTTGGTACTCATTTCACAAATAAAACTATACTGAACTGATTTTATCTTACAGTTGTCACAATAGTAATGATAGTAAAACAGATTAAAAAACTTTATCAAGTAATAAATGCTTGTCAGTTGTCACTTGTCAGTCAATGGTCATCAGATATAGTTCAGTTTCTTCTATTGAAGGGAAAAATAGGTATATGGAGAAATGGCGGTGTTCTAACATGAGGGTCTGTTTTAGATCTTTAAGGGGAGAGTTAAGCCTAATTTATACTTCTGCATCCCTCTCCGTCCTAGAAAAAAAAATGGGCGGGCGGGGGCAGGCGGTTGATTCAGAAAAAATTGAACGTACTGGTCGGGCTTACATACTACTCCGACGGCTATGCGTCCTAAAGCCTATTCAACCTATTCAACGCCGGACCGCTGGGTGGGGTAACGACTGTTTGTCGAGCCCATAGCTACCACATAACCTCTTTATTGGATGTCATTGATTGTTTTTCCTCCCAACTGTCACTGACATGACACGGATGCTGCTTCAGGACCTGTCGGGCAGGTGCCGTCACATGGGCCTTGGAGACATGTAGCTCAGTTAACATAAGCATATCTAATGCTATATATTCACTTGAGTAGGCAAATGTATCTCCATCGTGGTGGTCATTTTTTTGTGAGAAACATTGCGATTTATAACAAAACGATATGCTTATCTTACATACAATACAGAAACTATTATAAAACGATCCAATAAAATGAATACGTTCTTATTTTCTTTGGTATTTTTGTCACATTCATACTGCAATGATCGCTGGGTAACCTTTGAATAACTACAACGCTATGACAATGCACTCATTGGCCACGAGACGGTTGCCCTTGTCAAAAAGTGGTAACGTGAATGTGTCACTATGAAACAAAGCATGCACACTTCGAACAAAATTACCCCCCAAACTCTGAGGACAGGGCCAGAAAAATAAACCCACGGTATTCATCATACATCATACATCATGCAGTGTTATAGTTATATCAGACACACAGCAAGAACATGCATACCTCAACATACAGTTGTGGGACTGCGATTTCAACCATGAATATGTTGAAAAACACATACATTAGCACACTTACTAATGATCCTCTGCCAGGCTCTCACACACGAAAAGTTGATTCCAAAACTCTCGAATTTAAGACAGAGTGGACTGACAAGTAGGCTATGCATTTGTGCTGCTTGTGGGCAGGACAAAACCGATGTGTTTAATCTGCAACGAGACGGTTGCCCTTGTCAAAAGTGTTAGAGCACACTCACTTATTATCCTCTGCCTGGACACCTTTAATGCCCAATTTTCAAGAAGACGACCTTAGAGAAATCGTTGTGTGTGTGGTAGTCGTTTATTGTATAAATTCCTCCTCCCGGGAATCCTCACAACAGCGAATGATGGCAACTAACAGACAATGGTTGATGGTGGAGCTGGACTAGTTTAAGTTATAAGCAGAGGACGTGCTTGTAGCGATTTGAGCGACAACTACAACAACAACAGAACAGGAGACAGGTGGTACGTACGTTTACTAGATTTTCCGCTAAATCAAGCGTTAGCGTATTCACAATAACTCTCAAAAGTGTACTACTAATGTAGCTAGCCTCGCTACGTTGTCGTGCCGATTATGCTCTCACACGCCACCCTCATTGAGGCAAAAGTAATGTTTGACTCAAATGTCTTTCACTGCCATTTTATGTAAAGTCAGTCATTCTAAATAGGTTCTACACATACATGAAATACATTTCCTATTTAATAGATGCAAAGTAATTATGCTGCCAGCATTACTCCGTAGCAAATTACGTTAGATGTCAGTTGAAGCTGGTTGGAGAAGGCACTTTCAACACCGAGCCACCAGCCAAGAGACCAACAGTGGTCTGGAGAAATGTACTTTTCGAGGGTTTATATAAAATACGGTAGCCTAATGCTGCATGTTGTGCAGCTTTGTAGTTTACCAAAGTCGTACTAAAACATTTTGACAGAAAACAGGAAATGTGAGGTCCTGACATGTGCGATTCCGGAAATGATGTTGTTTGGAAATGATGTCGTAAACTGGCCAATCACAGCCAAGGGGGTCTCCGACTCTTTCCGTCTCTTTAAGAAAAGTTAGAAAAAAGCGTTTGTCTCCGACCAGCTCTCCGACGGCTCTCCGACGGGTCGGATGGGCGTCAACACCTGGGTGAAGGTGTTACCAAGGCGTGCCAAGGCGTGCCAAGGCGTGCCAAAGTGTCCCTCTACGACCAAATCGGAGAGAATCGTAGAAGTGTAAAAATGCCTTTAAGGAACAAAACGGTTTGTAAGAGAATTAAAAATTAATATTCATTTCATGATGTATGACTTTACCTGAAACTCCTGTATGTATGATAATGTATATATGATAGTAAGTTTACATGGTTGAAGAGTTATGTGTTTATTGTTTTCAATGCTTAGTGGATACGTTTTCTTTTGATTCCTGTGAACTGTACGAGAAACTGATGTTTGGAATGAGTCTAAACTCTTGGGTACTTGTCTGCCTATAGACCATAATGTCAGTGGGTTCTGATTGGTTAATATATCTTTTTAATTCTGGTTAGGTTAGAAGTGTGGGATGACAGGGGATTAGGAAAAAGAGAGGGAAAAAGAGAGATGGTGACCTGAGGCGAGCGACGGAGAACTAGAGGCGACAAGGTTCTTGCTGGCACTTTGTGCTTGTTGTATGTGTTTAATCACCAGTAGATAGTGTTTAAAAGGCCAACAAGGCTAAACAATCCAGAATGTGACACTGACAGCTAACCGGAGTGAGACCAAGTTGACGGATTTATACTCGACACTGCTGAGGGAAGACCTGTTCGCTGTAAACCAGGTAGACTCTTTTATTCTTTGATTTGCTCTACAGAGTGAAGCGGCCAATTTTATGGGCCACAGCATCCACAAGCAACGATCCATGTATCAGGGCCGGGCTCGGGAAGCGAACACTGGCCGCTGGTTCTCTGCTCCAGAGAGTGTTCACTGAGCTAATGAAGGAGGTAGGACCCAGGTGCAAGGTGCTTGCAGGAATTGTTGTTTAATCAGAAAATCAAAAACAGAGAACCAAAGCAGAGAAGCTGATCTTAACAAACATGAGACTAGGACAAACAAAAGATTTACAAAGACTGTGACTAGACTGAGAAACTGGAACTAGCAAACGTGATAAACCTTGAGAGCCCTGAGAGACTCAACACTTGAAACACGAAACATGTAATTAAACCTGTTGTTATTAATATTTAAGTGGATGAGCACAGACCTACACCATCCTAAGGCCAGGACGCTAACTGTAAGTGACATGAACCGAGTGCCTGTGTCTTAAACATGTTTTACATTCATCAGAGAGTCCTGACCTTTGATGTTGAGGAGGACGCCATCACTGAGAAGAAGAGGGTGCAGGAGATCCCTCTGGATACAGGTAAACAGGTATCCTTCTCTCTATCCCTCTGGATACAGGTATGTTTAAAATACAGATTGAATGACAAAGTGATTTGGGGGATGTTGTGTTGTGGCATATGAAAGAAGATTATTCATCAGATCTACCAGTGGTTTGTGAAAGAATCAGGAGACTGAATTGAATTTCTTTCATCATGAAAGTGGTAATTTTATACCAGAATCTACAGTGATATTTTTATGGTTACTGCTGAGTGAGGACCAATCATGGCCATGCACTGAACTGTGATTTGAACGTCTTTAATATTTGATTGGCACCGACTCCACCAGCCCCAATCTGTGTAAATTGGGATAGGATCACCAAATGGAGGATGAGGTGCAATCTGAAAACAAGGAAGAGCAGGAAGTCCAAGACATGAACTTGCTTGACCAAGCAGAAACTCACTGGAACACCTTTAGCCTGAGTGAGTCCAACTTTATAATTACCACAGAACAAGACAGAGAGGCTGAAATTCTCTGTGGTAGATTCTCATGATGAATAAGTGTTTATTTTCTTTTATTTAGCTTCCTGTCTAAGCCAGAGTACTATAGTCTATAACTAAGTGACGCTAATTATCTCTTTTTCTTATGTCTTGTAAATTGTGTTACAGGGTGGCTGGGCTCTGTCAGTCTGGAGCTGTGGGCGGAGAGACCGGTGCCTGACTTCAGCCCCTATGACCAAATGAACACCCTCTCCAGCTACATGGACATGATTGAGGTGAGTATACAAATTACTTCAAGGAGAAATAATTACAGAAGGAGGGTGTCTAGGTCGTTAATAGAAACTGCGACCATCTGTGATCATCAGGATGTGTAGGAAGCTTGGGTCATTCCATTGAATTTTGATTAATGGAGGAATCGACTGACTTGAATTAATGTCTGTTCTCTCTGGTATATTATGGCACAGGATATGATGCTGGTGACGGCACTGACATGTCTCCATACGTCACACTTGATGACTGCAAATAGGCAACAGGAGCTACTATTTCACCTTCATTATTACTACTATTATTATCAGCTTTCTTTGTTCAGCATTTATTTTCATCATATTATGAATACAATACATTTTTATTACCCGGTATTGTTCTCACTTTATATTAGTAATATCTGTGACCATCTAGAACATTGCGAAGTCCATTTCTATGCCGATGGTACAATTTTGTATGCCTCAGCGCCCTCTATAGATCAAGCCGTTTCAAACCTTTAACATGCTTTTGATTGTTACAGGATTCCCTTAAGTCCCTCAAATTGTTGCTGAATGAATCCAAGACTAAATTCATGATTTTCTCCAATGGTAGAAATAATGTCCCCCCACCCATAGGATATGCACCCGTTCTGGGACTAATATTGAGCAAGTTCCTTGCTATAAATACCTAGGTATCTGGCTATTGACATTTAAATCACATGTTCTTGACCTAGCTAAGAAGGTTAAAATTAAACTGGGTGCTCCTTATAGAATAAGATCTTGTTTTACTTTTGAGAACCGAATGGAAATAGTGCAATCAACAATTTTGTCAGTACATGTATGGTGCACCCTCTACCTTAAAACTCCTGGGGCCCTATCTTGCACCCAGCGCAATTGACATTGTCACCGACGCATGTATCATTCCTATCTTGCACCCGGCGCACAGCGCGATTTTCCCTCCAGAGGCGCGCTTCGAAATGAACTTGCGTCGACATGGGCGGGGGCGGAACAGAGAAGGCGTTTCTCTGGCGCAAGTGGTATTTTGCAGTTTCAAAACAACGCCGTGTGCTGTGCGCCATTGACCACAAAAAAGCTGGTCTAATGTCAGAGGCGCAATGTCTAAAGTCTGTAACGCGTATTCAGAACGCTATTTTAAGGGCGCATGTGCTTGCCCGCACAGTATAGGACCTATAGGCTACACTTTACTTCTGTTGTCTACAGGAGAGATTTACACCAATTTTTTGGCAAGCCATATATAATTAAATAAAGTATTTACCACATGAGGAAATCATTGTGATATCCATATCCAAGATATTTTAAAAATAGGCATACATCTAGCGTACACATTGACGCAAATGATTCAGGTTAATTGTAATGGCGGTTGTGATGTCTGCCATCTCCTGGCAGATGAGCTGGGGACAGACGCACACTGTCCCTATTACATTTCTGTGGCGAGATAAGGAGAAAAGGGAGGGAGAGGGAGATATCGGTAGAGAGGAGAGCCTGATCAGTGGCTGGCCGCACGAGCGCGCGCGCACACACGCACACACTCACTCGCTCTCTCTCTGGCAGATGAGCTGGGGACAGACGCACAATGTCCCTATCACAGTCTACAATAAGTTCGGCTATACATGCAGTTACGTCAGGTCTAGTCCGACATGCTGGGGAATTCATAAAATTTCCCGTAACACCCGACAGCCAAGAGCGGGCTAAGCAGGCGTTCTGGGAGAAGTTCCCTGGCGTCCTTGGCGCTATAGACTGCACCCATATTCACATACGTGCCCCCCCAGTGTTTTACACAACATTGCCATGAATCATGGATGTGTAAATGAGGATAGATTAGAGGACTTTAGAAGACGTGAGGTTGAACTGCATGTGCCGATGGATGCAATATTATTAGTACCATGCATACATAACCTAGTGATTCAGTGAGGGTGAACCCAAAACATCGGAAAGTATGTTTTTGTGACTTTTATTTAAAATATGTTGCCACCAAAAAACGAATGCTAGTAACTGAAAAAATACAAACGAGAAATGAAAGTAGAAAAATTTCTCCAAACAAGCATGGGAAAAATATTGCAGTGATTGTTTCTGGTAACACACGGTCTTCCTCCAGGTAATTCCGCCATTATAATAACAAGCCGCTATGCGCTTCTCGCTCTTAAAGGGAATGTGAGATGACGCTCTGATTGGTTTATTGCATATTAAGCCCAAACCACACCTATGGCTGAGTAACCTCCTTTGGACCAACCCTTTTGCGCAAGTGTGTTTTTTCCGCCGTTAAAATAGCAACTGCGCCATAGAGCCGCCCACACAGCTACTTGCGTTTGGCGCCGTCCTACTTGCGTTTCTGATCGGCAAGATAGGGCCCCTGGACTCTGTTTACCATAGTGCTACTCGCTTTGTTACAGGAGACACTTTCAGGACCCACCACTGTAACTTATACAAGAATGTTGGTTGGTCCCATCTAGGTGACAAAAGAGAAAAACACGGTCATTTATTTTATTTGTTTATAATGCCTTAGTGGGAAAACAGCCTAATTATCTCATGTCACAAAGCCTCATCTCCCTTGAAATCCCCCTTACAAAAACTAATCTATCTATAAATCCAGGAATCTCTGTGTGTCAGTCAGTCTGTCTAGGGCGTATCTCCCTGACGGTAGTTACGTTAGTTATGAGATTTCGCATGTAGCTTACGCATGTCATGAACCTGTGCATCCTTGATTTTGAAGATTTTTGAATTTATAGTTTTCGAGATATTTGTATTTTACCGTTTCCCGTAGGAAACAATGGGTTATCGTCTCCCGTCCCGTCGGCACTATGGGTAGTGACGTCACAATCAAACGCGTAGCGTTATTAAACTATCCTGCCTTCACTCAAAGTTCAGAATACCGTTGGATATGATACAGGAGGATATGGATATGATACAGGAGGTTCGCATTCAAATTCTTCTTGGTGAACAGATACAGACTTTTGCTCAGGTAATTTTAAGACAGTGATTGATTTTATCTATTCGTTTATTTTTAAGCTTCTTTATATTAAGTTTCAAAGTAATGTCAGTTGTACAGTCGTCTAACAGACAGGGAATAGTAATCCATCAAAAATATTCATATTGTTTATTAGTATACCGTTTGCCGTGCATTGAAATGCATAATTCCTACGGGCACTGCACTAGTATAGGTAAAATAGCTTTTAAGTTCTTTGCTTCCCATAAATGGAACACTATTCAAGTGGATTTGAAACTAACAAAGTTTTTGTTTGTCAGGCAATTTAAGAGCCTTTTAGATGCTAAGGATATGCCTCAATGCTGTTGTTTTAAATGATTCTCTGATTTAATTCTTTTACTCTTAATTTTTGAGTTTTTTTATGTGTTTTGTTTATCTGTTTTGTCTGTTTTGTTATGTTTTGTTTATGAATTGTTCCTCTGTATTATGTAGCCTCAGTCAGGGCATTGCTGCAAAAGAGCCCTGTGCTCAGTCAATTCTCCCTGAACAAACAATGATAAATGAATGCATTGAAAGAGTAAGTACAGTGGGGAAAATAAGTATTTGAACCCTTTGCGATTTCACAAGTTTGGCCACTTGCAAAGAAATGTGTGATCTATAATTGTAATGGTAGGTGTATATTAACAGTGAGAAACAGAATATCAACCAAAAAATCTTGAAAAATGCATTTTAAAACACTAGTGCAGTGCCCGTAGGAATTATGCATTCTGTAGTGTTAGCAGACGTAGGTGTAGCTGTTGGGTAGTGTAATAGCAAGACATATTTGCACTCCACATAGGTAGGCTACAGGTTACACTGAAGTGTTATTGTGATGCATGTTTCCTTTTCATTAAAAAATGTTTTAATGTTAGCCTTTTTGGAGATATACCAACAAATAAAGTTTGAGATTATGTAGTGGATGCAGTTGAATATAGATGTCAACGTTGCTGTCTAAACCATAAACTAAATGTCATAAAGTGTCATGAAATAGGATCACTTCTTTATTGTAAGAGTAAGTGTAGGGTAAGAATGGTCATGCAGTTGGACTCAAATGTAGGTTCATTTTATTGAATGTATGTAGCCTACTGTACTGTATGACTTCGATGATGCTAGCTTTGACAGCCCACTCTCAGACAGATCGTAAGCTAATAAATGTCCTTACAATGGGAACACAGTTTAAATACTCTGACTGGAGATGGCGTTACTATCCCCCACCCGAATTCAGTGCAGGACTGGGAGGATAACATGACAACATGGGCCAACATAATTTACAGCGAGATTTGCGCTGACTGGAGATGGCGTTACTATCCCCCACCCGAATTCAGTGCACAGTGCACGTTCGATGCACGTCAATAGGCTAGCTAATTTCACAGCAATTAACGTGAACAGGTTAAATTTACTTACAGATGAGCAGGCCTACTCCAGACATCGAAGTGTGTGTTCATCGAAGTGTGTGATCCTCATTAATAGCCTACACACTATAGGACATTTTACGCCAAAATCGCTGGTCTATGTCACAATGTATTGGCTCCCGTTGAAATGCATTGGGTTTAGAAATCGCGTCGCTAAACGCATTGCATTTCAATGCACGGCAAACGGTATACTAATAAACAATATGAATATTTTTGATGGATTACTATTCCCTGTCTGTTAGATGACTGTACAACAGACATTAGGCTACTTTGAAACTTAATATAAAGAAGCTTAAAAATACCTGAGCAAAAGTCTGTATCTGTTCACCAAGAAGAATTTGAATGCGAACCTCCTGTATCATATCCATATCCTCCTGTATCATATCCAAGGGCGTAACCACGCATTCTTTGGGGGGGACGTGTCCCCCCCAATACTGAGAAAGTACCAATCTGTCCCCCCCAATATACAACAGAGAATATGTTAAATATTTGTTCTCCTTTTATGAACCCTGTCAATGGATCGGTCTTCCGTTATGTCCTATTTATTTTCAATGTATTTCCGTTTGTTAAGAAAAACATAAGCGTGTGACTCCCCCCTCCTCACTTGTGTGAATTTGTTTGAATCCACCTTGCGTCGTTCTGCGTTGTCATGGTTACCTAACACTTTTCCAGATAGTAAGGAAGTTGATACAGAGCTTAATGTGTAAGCAGATAAAACATGTAGCCTCATAAAATCAGAATATAAAATGATAGATCATAAACCAGGGGCACCTTGCAACCGATTTAGTGAACTTATTTTGTTTAATTTTAAGAGTTAGAAATGAAATAGTCCCGAGAAGCACAGGACTCCCGCCTGTATGAGATTATTGTGGCAAGTGCACGGATTTGGTCGTGAGTGAGCCTCGCTAGCGTGCAGTCAGTGATAACGTCTAGTAAACAGACTTAGGAGACCTGACCCAAGCTGGTTAAAGCTGCCATAACCAGATGCTGGATATAAAGGTAAAGCACATGAAGTTTAACATAGTAATAGAAACTAAATTGTTAAATCATCACGAGCAAATGGTAGATGTCGTTGCTCTCTTGAATCCTGCCTACTCAGTAGCTATGCCAGCTATAACTAGCTAGTGAACTCTAGCCTACAACGTTAACCTACTCACTTGAGCTGCAAATCCCTATCATGCTAAAGTATAATTAGCACCTTTCTAAGCAGATGTCTTCAACATTTGTATTGTTATAAATGTGTTAATTTCTCCTTAAAACCCACTAGAGGACACTATTTAAAAGGATATTTAAAAAAAAAAAAAAGCATGCCCCCTGACCCCCCTAGTTTTGCTGGGTAACAGGAAAAATAATAGGTTTTATCTAGGAGCTTAGCCGACCCAAAATATGGGAACCTAGATTTGCCCATGCCATGAAGGTTAGTCGCTGTTCTTCTGATAAAATGACAAGTGGTAACAAGACAGGCATGCTGAAAGCATTTGCCAGACTAGACAGGGACATGCTCTGGACATGCGGGTGATCAGGTGTGAAATTTGAATGTAAGACTAGATTTACAACATTAGTTTTAATCTAGGCCTACTTTTCGCACATTTAGAACATAATATCTCAGAGATATTACACTATTCCTTTAGATGTGAATTCAAGTGGTCAATGTAGTCCTCGAAAAACTATGTTCTAAATGTGCGAATGTTCATATATAAATATAGAATTGTAGGCAATGCACGTCATTTTTATTTTTTATTTTGACCCCCCCAATGTCTATACCATGGTTACGCCCTTGATCATATCTGTATCATATCCAACGCTATTCTGAACTTTGAGTGAAGGCAGGATAGTTTATTATCTCCCTCTGGAACGAAATACTGTTTTCTGATTGGCTAATGGGGTGTACATTAAGTTCGTATAACCGGACACCTTGGACGTAGTCCCAGTAGAAACGTTAAATCGCCGTTCCATATCAATGCTCATGAATGGTTACCATTGACAACCAACGTAACGTTTTTTTTTTTCTTCAAAAAACGCACTACTTTCTCTAACGGGAGCACTAGGCTTCAAATCAAGAATTCATCAGGTTATTATGCATATTAAATTTCCTAAAGATAAAGGAAATTCTAAATAATAATAATAATAATAATAATAAAAACATTTTTGGATGTTGTAAACGGGAGATAAGCGGGATAACGGCCTCCGAGCTGTCCAGTTCTACGAAGTTAATGGACTTCTGCGGAGCAAACACCACTCCGCTCCGCGTCGTGGTGTTCTTTGCCCCGCAGCGTCCATTAACTTCGTAGAACTGGACAGCTCGTCGCCCGTTATCCCTTACATAACGCTACGGGTTTGATTGTGACGTCACTACCCATAGTGCCGACGGGACGGGAGACGATAACCCATTGTTTCCTACGGGAAACGGTAAAATACAAATATCCTGAAAACTATAAATTCAAAAATCTTCAAAATCAAGGATGCACAGGTTCATGACATGCGTAAGCTACATGCAAAATCTCATAACTAACGTAACTACTGTCAGGGAGATACGCCCTAGACAGACTGACACCCTGACACACAGAGATTCCTGGATTTATAGATAGATTTATGACTTTATTTGCATTTGATGCAAAAAATAAGTATTTGAACCCCTAGCAAAACTGACTGACAAAAATGACTTAGTACTTGGTGGAATAAACCTTGTTGGCAAGCACAGAAGTCAGACGTTTCTTGTAGTTGGTCACTAGGTTTACACACATCTCAGGAGGGATTTTGGTCCACTCCTCTTTGCAAAGCGTTTTCAATGGGAGGGAATGAAGGAATGAGGTTCAAGCCCAATATTCCACGTTACATGGCCCCATCCATAGTCCCCTTGATGCGGTGGAGTCGTCCTGTACCCTTGGCAGAGAAACAGCCCCAAAGCATAATGTTTCCACCTCCATGCTTGATGGTGGGTATGATGTACTCTTGGGGTCATATTCAGCATTCCCCCCCTGTCAAACATGGCAAGTCGAATTGATGCCAAAGAGCTTGATTTTGGTATCATCTGACCACATTCTGTCTTCCAATCCTCCTTAGAATCATTCAAGTGTGCAATGGCAAACTTCAGATGGCCCTGTACATGCGCTTCCTTGAGCAGGGGGACCTTGCGAGTGCTGCAGTACTTCAAAAAATTACGGCGTGGTGTGTTGCCAATGGTTTTCTTGGTGACTGTGGTCCCAGCTGCCTTGAGATCATTCACAAGCTCCCCCTGTGTAGTTCTGGGGTTATTCTGCACCTTTCGAATGATCACTGATACCGCACAAAGGGATATCTTGCATGGAGCCCCAGACCTAGAGCGATTAACATTTGTTTGGTGTTGCTTCCATTTACAAATAATCGCACCAGTTGTCTGCTTCTCACCAAGTTGCTTGCCAATGGTTTTGTAGCCCATTCCAGCCTTGTGCAGGTCTACAATCTTATCTCTGACGTCCTTGGACAACTCTTTGGTCTTGCCCATGGTGGTGAGGTTGAAGGTGTGAAGTATGATTCTTTGGACAGGTTTCTTTTATAAACGTCACCAGTTGAGATCATGTGTACCTTGTTAGACCTAATGAGGACTAATCGGTGTGCTTCTTGGGCACATAACTGGTCATTGTGAGCCAGAATTCTTGCTGTTTGCTTGGGGGTTCAAATACTTAGTTTTTGCATCAAATGCAAATAAAGTCAAAAATGTTATAAAATGCAGTTTTCTGATTTTTTTTTTTTTATATTCTGTTTCTCACTGTTAAAATACACCTACCAATACAATTCTAGATCACACATTTCTTTGCAAGTGGCCAAACTTGCAAAGAAATGGGGTTCAAATACTTATTTTCCCCACTGTATGTACAGATTAAGCGTCTGCATTATGATGTCATGACCAGGTGCAATGTCACAGTTCCAAGCATGCTGATGTCACTGTAGCTAGGCAACTTAGAATCTCAACATTCTAAAACACTTCAGGGAATCATCAAGACATGCTGGATGCAAACTAATGGTAAGCTATCTTCATTAATTGTAAATGTATTAATTAATGTTTTCAATTCAATTCAATTACTTTAGTTCAACTTCCATTTCACAATCTCAGGTAAACATTTTGTATGTAAAAAATCCACATAGTTTTATTTAAAATAGCTACTAAGCGCTTAAATTGTCAAAATGATATAGCATACTAATTCATTTGATTAATAAAATCTAAAATATTCTTAAAATGATGTAATATATATATATATATCAATACAATTCCACAGAAATGTTTCACATGCCATTAATCCATTGACAAGAGTGAGATACGTAGATCTTCATGTCAATCCAGGATAACTCATGAACAGACACAAACGTACATATGTTAGCCTAATAACCACTCTCTCTTTCCCCAGATGACTTTGCGTCTTAGCGAAGACAGCTGGGAGAGATACCTGGGCTCCAGGTTACAGAGAGCACAGGTGGAACTAACAGACCACATGGAGGACATTGAACAGCAGCTGGACACAAAGTTTCAATGCATGGAGTTGGAGTTCCATGCCAAATTTGATAACGCTTTCTTCCAGCTGAGTACCATGGCCAAACCTACCAGGAAGGTTATGGCTGAGAGGCAGCAGGTAAAGTTCTACCATATTCCTAAAATATTATTTATGAATGTATTTGCTTTTTTATTTGTTGTATACTTCTACTAATATGACTATAACTACTTCTACTAACTATAATAATAATAATAACAATAGTAATACTGAGAATGAGAAAAAATAATAAAATAATAGTATTCATTTTGTATGTGCATGGCTAAATAAATAGCCACAACTATGGCCAAGAAAGGCAAAGCTCATTGATAATTAGTTCTATAATAATGGTCAGCTCTCTGTGCAGAAGGACAATGAAAGAGCAGAGGAGGAGAGAAAAAGGCAAAAGGAGGAGAGACAGACCGAGAACGAGGACAGGCCACTGAGAAAGAAGTTGGAAAGGGAGATAGAAATGAACCATCGGAGGCAAGAGGAAGACCTTTGGAAAAATGAGAAAATGATGACAGACACAGAAAGACTAAGAGAGGAAATAAGACAAAGAGAGCTGCAGGCCGAGGTTGGCAAAGAGAAAGACACAATGATTGAAGAGATGTTGAATGTGAGACAGCGAGAGGAAGAAAGACTGAAAGAGATCACCTCACAGATCGCAAAAGAGAAAGATGGACTGATGGCAGAAGAAATGAGACTAAGAGAAAGGATAGAGATAGCGATAAAGATAGTGAGTAGACTGAAAGAGTTGGCCAAAGTACTTGAGAAAGAGAAAAAGAGACTGATGGAAAAAGAAAGGAACATGGAAAAACTGCAGACTGAGAGACTGAGGAAAGAAGACAGACTAAGAGAGTTGGCCATGATGCGTAAGAAAGATAAAGAGAAACTCATTGAAGAAGAAAAAAAGAGAAATAAGGAAGAGACCAAGAAAGAGTTGCTTGTAGCAATTGAAAAGGAGAAAGATAGACTGATGGAAGAAGAAAAGGGACAAAAGGTGGAAATTGAGAGAAAGAAAGAGGAGGACCATTTTAGAGATTTGATCATAGTTATTGAGAAAGAGAAGGTCAGACTGAGGGAGGAAGAAAGCATGAGAGAACCAGTGACAGATGAAAGAATGAGAGGGGAAGAACAATCAAGGGATTTGGCCACAGTATCTGAGAAAGAGCAACTGATGGGTGAAAAATGGAGGAGAGGAAATATGGAGAAAGACAGAAAAAGAGAGGAATACCCTCTAGCTGAATTGAAGAGAGAGAATGAGACATACAGAATGAAAGAAGTGATGACTACAGAAATAGAAAAAGACAGAAAGCAAGAAGAAGTCCAACTGGGACATTTAGAAATTGAGAGGTACAAAGAAAAGGAGCAACTGATTGAAGAACAGAAAAGAAACAAAATTGACACAAAAATGGAAGATGGGAAAGTTGGAGATTTGCAGATAAAAAAGAAACATAATTTAACAGAAAAAGAGTTGGAAATGGAGAGGAAGAGGGAAGAGAAAATTAGATGGGTGGAGCAGATGAAGAAAGAGCTTGAGATTTGGAGCGTAGAGACGGACAGAGAATGGCAAGACAATCTGCAAACGCAATGGCGAGAGATAGCAAGAGAACAACAAAAACAGGTAGAGAAAGAGCTTGGAATGGCAGAAAGAGAAGTGATGGAGAGACAGAAAATCAATGAAGGGGGGGCCCAGGGGACACAAAGAGTAGAGATAGAGAAACAACAAATGGGAGCAGAAGTAAAGTCTCCCCACTCACAACCTTCAGGTGACTCTGCAATTCACAATGTGCAGGGTCAGGCTCAATCTGATCAGGAGGTCCCCCCTGAGAAAAATGCGAAGGACAAGACAGACAAGAAAGGGTCCTTCCTCAACTCCATGAGGAGTGCCTTAAAAAAGATTAAATCTTACAGATTTAAGAAACTAACAAATAAATAAAAATTTCAAATACACCTTTTTATTGTGAATTTTTTAACCCCACAATAGAGTTTATTATAGGAGCAACAGACTTTTTGGGGGGAGTATTTTGGCCATCAGACATCTAAGTATGTGTGTAGATATCACCCATAGCAACTGTCCTGTTCATGACAACACACTATGGTCAAAGCTCCACAGTTAACCTTGCTATTTAGGGTCACGTAAAATGCTGATACCTACTACAGCCTGTGCCTACTGTACTGTTCTATCTATGTGTAATGCTGCCTGAGGATATTAGCCTTCTTGCCCCTTTATTGACATAGTCAAGCTGACAACATTGAATGGAGTGAAACTACAAATAATAACAGAAAGTAGAAAAAAGTGCTTAATTATAAAATACATAACAGACATGAATTAGCTAACATGCTAACGTAAGCAAGTGACAGTTATCGTGCAGTTGCAGCGATTGATTTGACTAATCACAAACTCCATGTCAGAGTTACATTGCCAACTTCATAACAAGTCCTAGCTGGTCACTGCTGATACATCTCTAGGGATGCCAGTAGGTGGCAGCATCAATGAACTTCATCATTACAGTATATCCTAACAAGATGTCCAGGGCCTTTGGAAGAAAAACAGCCCCACAACATCAAAGATCCGCCACCATACTTCACATTGGGTATGGGGTGCGTTTCTATATGGCTATCTTTCTGTCTACGCCAAACCCACCTTTGATGTTTGTTGCCAAAAAGCTTTATTTTGGTATCATCTGACCATATAACTCGGTCCCATTGAAAGTCTGACTTACATTTGGCGCCTTAGTTTGTTGTTGATTGACAGCAGAGGCTTTTTTCTGGCAACCCTCCGAAACAACTTGTGGTGATGTAGGTGGTGTCAGATGGTAGTTTTGGAGACTTTCTGACCCCAAGACTCAACTGACCACTACAATTCTCCAGCTGTGATCCTTGGAGATTATTTTGCCAGTAGACCCATCCCCCTCACTGTGCGTGGGGCAATGTACAGACACGTCCTCTTCCAGTAGTCCATGGGCCAGAGGCCAAAATTTCACTTGTCAATACCACTCAAGGGGGCAAAGGTTACTTATCATTTTTGAAAACATCCATGTCTGTTGATGATATTTTAGTATGATAACCCTTCCTGAGTCACAGCTAAATTAGAGTTATCAGCTGTTGAAGTTAATGCCCCCCTTGGAAAAAATGCATTTTAGACACTGGTACATATCTTGGTTTAGACTCAAGTTCAGGATATTTGTCAGTGCTTAAAAACATTGTGTTCGGTATAATTTTAAAGGTACACTCTAAGCTTTCATTCAAGCCCTTGTATGATTATGTATGACAAGTACATTGGTCACTGGAGCTCTTCAAACTTTTAATCACACACATTTTTCCACAATTTCCGCCTAAATCATATTGTTTCTTAGTCTTGTGACATCAAGGAACAATGGAGACACAAATCACTAGCACTAGAATACTCACATGACTCCAAGGATTCAGGAAATGTACAATATACCCATACTGCTTCATTCTGAGGGGTGATTTTCCAGCCTTATATCAAAAGTGCCGTTTTACTCTGAAAGTTACTAAACAAAAGTCAGTTGGGTCACAAACTTGTCTTTACTTCAAAAATGGTAAAGGATACAGGAAAATGTACAATACATCCATACTGCAAGTAATATAATCAAAATGATTACACTGTACACACACTGTTATTCATCAAACTGGTCATCGCTCTCATCATCAGACCCCATCAGTTCAAATTCTGGTTCTGTATCATCTGATAATTTTTGGTTGCTACAGATCTGTAACCTGCACATGTCTGTGCAGGTCAGCCCATTTGACAGACATGTGCAATTTGGCAGCTTGCATGACCGCACACACTTGCATGAAAGGAGCTCCAAGACCGCAGGTGGGGAACGCAACCAGTGAATGTCCAACTTGCCATCTTTGTCTGTCCATCCATATTGAGTAGGGCTTGGCACTGCAGGAGTAGCTTGCAGACAGCATTTCCAGACTGCTGCCTGAATAGCTCCTCACTCACATTCCATGACTTTCCCAGTTGGCTGAAAGTCTCTTGGCAGGACGTGTCCTTTCTGACCATCTTCAGGGCATTCAGCTTTCCTCGACCAGCGAATGCACTGACAGTGTCACAGCCTGTGAAGGCGTGTAAGCCAATAAGGCTGTCACAGATGCTGCAGATTCTTCAGTCTTTCTCTCACACTTTCAATCCCTCTCAATCTTTATGTAACTTATAACATATAACTCCTCAATATCTTTAAATGCCCTGTCTCTCTGTTTTGTTCACTCTCTCTATCTCTCCATCTTTCAATACATGAAAACTGTCAACTCATTTTTAATACAGTTAATACAGTTTCATCTCAAAGCCACTGTGTGTTTTTACACCAGAGCTCTGAGTGCTTCTTAAAACATTTTCTTACAACATCTTAGTCAACATGAGAAGTTCGATCTGGTGAACCACAAGGGTTTATGGAGGAAAGGAGAGGGGTCAAGGTCTAGCTGTGATGCTCCCATTTGTACAGGTAAGACTGAAAAGAGATTTGGACACAGATATGGAAGAAGTATGTAAAGTTCATATGCATTCATTTTTATATAGCATACACAATAACTTAATTATGGCCCTTTTCATATGCAGTTACAGGAAAAATGTTTTATATTTGACCTACCTTGCATGTTGATGGGCATTATGCTATAGTATGAAATGTGTATGAAAGCTCTTTACCACAGATTCATCATGCAAGTATTGTCCACGACATGTGTGATTCCTTTTAACAGACCTTTTCTATCAGCAGTAAAAACAACAGAGAGAGAAAGCCACAATGCTCTGTGCAACAAATATTTTCAAATTATCCACAATTTCTTTCTGAGGACACAGAATCGTGCATGCAAGGAAGTGGTTGATTGACTGAGGAGAGTATTTAACCCCAATATAAAAAAAGAAAGTTTAGTCAGTTATTATTGTATTTATGTAAAATTAATTGAAATGAAATTAAATGAAATGTCACTGTCAAAAGCATGCACGGCGGCAGGATTTTTTCTCTCCCGGTGCTAAGGGGGGGCTTGACCGATACGTGGGGTAGCTAAGAAAATAATTTATTTTCATGACGTCACTTACTTTATTAAGGGGTTCTTGTTTTTTTTTTTCAATAAAAGCAGCTATGATACACAGCACGAGAATGTAATACAAGCGGCAATGGCGGAAATGTTTCACGTGCGTGCAAAGGTGACATTCAGCTCCGGACAGCGACCATGCGCCTGCCCATAACCAGACAATACATCCAACATGCAACAAGTATTTATTCCATATGCATAATAAATGAAAACAAACAACTATGCATTGACAATATTGTCTCGGATCACAACATCATAACTTACATTAATAGTAAAACTCCAAAGCTACAAAGTGCAGCCGCAACGAGAAGTGCGAACAGCTTGTTTGAATGAGTCCAAAAAAAATAAATAAAAAAAAATCACCAGAGTTGTTTTACAGTAGGACAATGCGTCTGTTGCTGTGGTTAAGTGCAAATGAGTCCATGATCTTCTGGATCTTCTGGACATCCAGAATCGTATTACGCTCTGAAGTTCTGCATAAAACAAAGACGTATCGACAATCGACTGGAACTTCAGCGACGAACTTTTTTTTGGTAGGTTAGCAGGACTCCTTCTTATTTATGAGCTAAAGATTGTGTAGATGCCAGACAGTGGAACGGGTTGAAACGAAAACAGTGTTCACCTTATGGCCTACTCCCCCCTCTTGTCCCCTCTCTCTCTCACACACACACACACAGCACAGGGTAAACGGGGTACAGGCGCAGTACAAACATGCAAGCATGGATTGTATTGGAACAGAATGCATACGTTACGTATGAACCTTTATAGTTTTTCTCAGTCGCTTTGGTACATTTCTCAAATCATCCTCGACATTTGCAAAACAGTGCTTAAATGCTAGAGGGGCTTAACTGGGGCTACACATTTTTTTTGCCGGGGCTATAGCACCCCTTAGCCCCGGTGTAGCGCCGTCGCTGCTAGGTTACGATTCACAGAAGATCTACCTGCTCGTCCTGGGTTTCCATCAACGTGACTCAGCAACAAGGCTTCAACGGCCCCGCGTGAAATGAAACCAGCTTGAGAAGACTACCTCAGCTGCCAAGAACAAGACACAAGGGAGCAACAACGCAACACTATGGACAATTCAGTGAGTGAAGATAAGCCCACGGATGTAAGGTCTGATTAAGATATTTCCTATACTAATTTGAAATGAATATTTCTTGCATCAATATATAATGAAGAGAGAAATGTACATTGCAATTAGATTACAGTAACAGGTGTAATTTTGTTTGACAGTGCTTAATTCATTTACTATTTTGGTTTCCTGTAATATAAGTTTGCATTCAAAGAATTTATATTTCAATAGTATTGTTTCTAATTAGGCCATAGTTAATACAATGGATCCACTTGTATTAGAGGGAGTAATGCAGGCTCTTGAAGATGAGAAAACTGAATTAGAGACTAAGCTAGAAACTGAAATAGAAGAATCTGTTGAACAAGTTGAACAACGCATAGCTGATATTAATGAAGATTTAAAAATACATAAAATAAAGAGCCAGAAGCTAGCTTCTGAAACTGAACAAGCAGTGAGGCGATCGGAAAGAGAGCAACATCCAACAGAAAAGAGGCTTGAGTACATAAAGGAAGAAAGTGCTAAAAAGAAAAGAAAGTTTATGCTTATATATGTTACCTTCAAGGCTGAGGTTCAGTATGTTAGGACTCAACTAAAGGAACAATGTAGCAAATCAGACTTAGGGAACATGATAACAGCATTGGACAAATATGAGTCAGACTTAAAGCAAGAATATGAGAGCTTACGTGCACTGACTACACCATTTCAAGATATAAGAAGGAAAATGGATAGCTGTACCGCAGTTACTACAGAGGTAATTGCTATTCTGAAAACACGTTACTCAGAAGTTGAAAAAGAGTTTGATCCAGATGCAGTTAAAGAAACACTCTTGAAATTGCTCCAGAGAGAAGATGCCAGGTCAATTTATGGGTCAACTGTATCAAGAGCTGGCATGGATAGCTTACCAGGTAGTCAGGTGTCAATAAAGAAGGCAGAAGCTGCGGCACGCTTGGCATCTAAACGTGTTGAAATAAGCAGAGAAACAGATATAGCCAAACAAAGGAAAGAAGTGCTAGCCCAGCAAGAGAAACTTAAAACGATGGAAAATGAAAGGGATCTTAAAGCTATGGAGGCTGAATACAATGTTTATGCTGAAGAGGAATCAAAATTGATTGCTGAAATAGGAGAAAATAGAGAAAAAACGACTCTGCCTCCACAGCAGCTTCCAATATCGCATAACAAAGCTCTGTATGCCCATGTCCCTACAGCCATCTCACCTTCTGAAAAAATGAATGAAGTTTCGCTGGTTCAAGCCTTAAAAGAATCTTTGGTAATGACAAGACTTCCTGCACCAGAGCCATTCATATTCACAGGAGACCCACTCAAATTCACTGAGTGGCGCACCTGCTTCAAGGCCTTAATAGAAACAAGTTGCTCAGATCCAGCACATAGACTGTTTTATTTGAAAAAATATATAAGTGGAGAAGCACTGTCTGTGTTGGAAGGAACGTTTTATAGGAGTGATGCAGAAGCATACACACAGGCGTGGGATGCTCTGAACAAGCGCTATGGTCACCCCTTCATAGTTCAAAGAGCCTTTAGAGGTAAACTGAGCAACTGGCCCAAGATTGGACCGAAAGAGGCACTGGAATTAAGAGAGTTCAGTGATTTCCTTATCTCCTGCAAGAATGCCATGCCTCACATACAAGGTCTGAGGGTTTTAGACGATTGTGAGGAAAATCACAAATTGCTTCAGAAACTTCCTGACTGGGCAACGACCCGCTGGAACCGGTATGTCACTAGGGCATTGGATGAAGGCAAACCATATCCAGGCTTTGAGGATTTCTCCAACTTCATAGCAGAGGAGGCACGCATTGCATGCAATCCAGTGTCTTCTCTTCTTGCATTAAAACAGAATGACAGAACTGATGAGAGATTTGGCAAGGAACAGAGACGTGTCAAAGCAAGCACACTAGCGACATCAACATGGGTGAGTACAAGACCAACTTATAAGGACTCAAGAATATCAGATGGTTCTACAGCTAATCCTGCCACTCAAACCAAAAGACAAATAGAATGCATTTGCTGTCAACAGAATCACTTCATTTTTAAATGTGAAAAATTTACAGCAATGCCTCTTGGTGAGAAGAAAAAATTCATCATGAGCAACAACATGTGCTTCGGTTGCCTGAGAGTTGGCCATGTTGCGAAAAATTGCCGGAATAGGGCTACTTGTAACATCTGCAGGAAGAGCCATCCGTCTCCGCTTCATGAAGAACGCTTTCTAGAAAGTAAGCCTGAAGTGTCATTACAAACAGAAGGTCCCACTACTTCCTTATGTAGTTCAAACAAGGACAATACCGACCGCACTTCAATAATTGTCCCAGTTTGGCTCTCTCGTGCTGACAAGAGTAGCCCAGAAATGTTGGTGTATGCATTGTTAGACACACAGAGTAGTAGTACGTTCATCAACCAAGATGTGTGTGAAAAAATTCAAGCGTACTCAGAACCTGTCAAACTGAAGCTGTCAACAATGACAGACAGAAGTTCAATAGTGAAATGTCACAGAGCTGTTGGAATAAAGGTGAGAGGGTACAGCTCACAAGAGTGCATTGAGCTACCACCAGCATACACCCAAGAATACATCCCATTGGAGAAAACTAGCATTCCAACTCGTGACACAGCCAAAAGGTGGAGCCTACTGCTTAGCATAGCGGAAGAGATGCCAGACCTATTGGACTTTCCTGTTGGACTCCTAATTGGCTATGACTGTGCAAGGGCTCTTGAACCAAAGAAAGTGGTATCAGGGGATGAGCATGAACCATACGCTGTCAAGACAGATTTAGGCTGGAGTATAGTTGGTGCCAAGATACCTAGCACTAGCAGAAGGGATGAAACAAGATTCTGTCATCGTATCTCTGTGAAAGAACTTCCGCCCATCACACCTGCGTCTGTGATTAAAGCACTGGAGGCTGATTTCCAGGATACAAACTCGAGAGAAAAGACAATAGCTCAAGAGGGTATTCAATTTTTGCAATTTTTGAATGGTAAAATTCACCATAAGGAAACAGGACATATGGAGATGTCTCTGCCATTTAGAGAGTGGCCTCAACTTCCCAGCAACAAGCATCTGGCTACAGTCACACTGAAACCTTTAAAAGTGAAGATGGAGAGAAGTCCCGAGGACAAGGAAGACCATGCCTCTAAGGGTCTCAAGGTGGCAGACCTAGAATCAAGTTGGTTTAGAGGACCCAAGTTCTTATGGGAACAAGAAGTTGTCTTTGGCAAAGGATCCCCAGAGCTTCTTTTAGGTGACCCAGAGGTAAAAGTCCTGAAAACAGATGCCATTGAAAGAGACACTATCCTCAAGAGGCTGTCAAGATTCTCTGATTGGATTACATGCCTCAACGTCATTGCTCGGATTCAGAGACTGGCACATAAAGAGAGATCTGGGCCCATTATTGTGAAGGAAAGACAGGAAGCTGCTCTTGTGCTCGTCAAGGCAGCGCAGACAGAAGCCTTTGAAGAAGAGCTGAACTGGTTTAGTCAAGAATCAAAAAACAAACTAGGGAAAACTCACAAAATGTTTCAACTTGACCCTGTTCTTGAGAAGGGAGTGCTCAGGGTTGGTGGCAGGTTGAGAATGTCATCAGCCACACTTGAGTTAAAGCATCCAGTGATACTTCCTAAAGAAGGCATTGTCACACAACTCATACTTGATCACTGTCACAAGAAAACACAGCACCAAGGCCGAGGTCAAACCTTGAACGAACTTAGAGCCAATGGATATTGGATAATGGGTGCCAGCAAGGTAGTGGCTAAGCATATCAAGAGTTGTGTCACTTGCAGAAAGGCCCATGGTCCTACCCAAGAACAGTGTATGGCTGACCTGCCAGTTGACCGAGTAGACCCATCTCCTCCATTCTCATACACAGGAATTGATTGTTTCGGCCCATTCTATACAAAACAAGGTAGAAAGGAGTTCAAGAGGTATGGTCTGTTGTTGACATGTTTAAGTTCAAGGGCCATCCACATAGAGATGTTGGAGGATCTTACGACTGATGCATTTCTAAATGCTCTGAGAAGCTTTATAGCAATAAGAGGAGCAGTTAGACAGATCCGATCTGAACAAGGAACGAATTTCCTCAGAGCACGGAATGAGTTGGAAAGATGTCTAATGGAACTTGACAAAGAAAGGATTTCAACTTATCTTGCAAGAAAGGAATGTGACTTTGTCATGAATGTTCCTGAAGCAAGTCACATGGGAGGTATTTGGGAACGCCAAATACGGACTGTTAGGAGCGTGATGAGTTCTGTTCTGGCTCAAGCTAAAGGAAGGCTGGATGACTCTTCTATGAGGCCATGTCGATCGTGAACAGTCGTCCGCTTACAACAAACACAATTAATGACCCCAAGAGTGTTGAACCTTTGACACCCAACCATTTGCTCACAATGAAGCCCACTGTGCCTCTCCCGCCTCCTGGAAAGTTTGTCCAAGAAGATTTATATGCTAGGAAAAGGTGGCGGAGAGTGCAATACTTATCAGAGCTATTCTGGAGCAGATGGCGCAGAGAATACCTGACCAATATAAGCCTCAGACAACAATGGCATGTGCCCAGAAGAAATATGCAAGTTGGGGACATAGTTATTGTCAAGGATGACAATATTCCAAGAAATGAGTGGAAACTAGCCAGAGTTGTTGAAGCAAGTGATGTGGCGAGAATAGGATCTCACTACACATTTTCTTTCAATCAGAAGACCAGAGGCAGGATGTAGAAATCTGGAGGTTTATTATTGTAATCAATAAGCTACAATAAGGAGATGGTCCATGTATTAGCTCGATCTCATTGTATGAATGGTCTGCAGGCCATTTTAAGGCCTGTACATTGTGGGGTGTGTTCTAGCTGGTTGTCTGCCAAAACCAATCAGAAATAACTATTCCCTCTTCTCTAACTCCTCTGAACCCTCCTAGGTGTGTGTGTGTGTGTCGTGACAGGCACCCCCCGGGACCCCCTCCTTTCTTGGAATGTGCCTGTGTAGTAACTTTATTGCTCCCTCTAACATCAGTGAATCCTTTCTAAGGCTAAGTTACTATTTCCCCCTAGTCTGTCTTTCCTAAGTGAGACTTTCATACAGATGAGTTAATCCATGTTCATCTAAACATAAAATAGATCCTACACAAGAGAAGAGGATGATGGTCTTGTGCGTAAAGTCAGCATTCAAATAGGACAAAAAGGACTAATTTAGGAAAGAAAGGTGAGCACGTAACGCAACCTTCATTTCTTGATCGTCCAGTTCAAAAATTAGTTGTTTTAGTTGAGCAAGATCTTATGAAGATTCGTATTACCATATTCAAATGAAATTTGCATGTATCTTGTAATTTTCCCATAACTTTGGAAATGAACCATTAACTTGTTTTTAAATCAACAACTTCTTTTAAAGTTTTTAGAATATATATTATGGTGTCAGTGTAGCTGTCGCTGAAATATACACATATTTTCTTTCTTTATTTATTACAATATGTTTGTGCTTGTTTCTTGTTTGTGTGCTTGTGCATACTTAATTGTATTTTGCTGATGTGGAATTTTGATATTACATCGTAAGGACACCTGTACTGTACTGTTAATACGTTAATTGAGTCAAATAGGCTACCATAGTCATGTGATCCACTTAACTAAAAGCAGGGAAAATGTAAGTTTCGTTCTTTTGTAGCTAAGATGTGCACGAAGAAGGACGTGCATGGATACAAAGAGATTTAGCTGACCTTAACTTTCTGGTTCGAGGGCGCACACGGTATGTTTGTATGTTTTATTTGATTAGTAATGTGTTAAAGGTGTTGAAGGATAATTTCAAAGTGAATTCATAATATAATTACGTGACATATGCTGATGTTAGAATGTGATACATTTCATTTCAGTTTTTCACGGTGGTTTGGAGTATGAAAGAGAGTACGAAAGCAAATAAAAACTCATCAACCATCAGTTGGAGGCGCGTGGTTCATCTTTAACCAGGAGAAAAGTTTAGGGGCAGCTACACACTGGAAGATTACGCCTTCTTCAGCAAGACAGAGCCACACTTCTTCCTCTGTGCAGACCGTGGGTGCTTATGGAACGGGATAAGGCTACACATCTTGCACACCTTCTCACCATCACGTCCCAGGTCATAAGCTTCAGATAGCATGTACCGTCTTACATTTTGGACAAACTACAAACTGTGTGAAATTGTCCCGGCAGATGCCTGTCCATTTTCTCAAGGTAAATAAAGTCTTTGGAATATTGCCAGAAAAGGTAGTGAGAGGATCAATACAGAGAACATTCCCAATTATCCACATGAACTGCTTGATGCAGAGCAGAAGTGACGTGACAGTATTGTCTGAGATCTTGTATGTCGCTTGCCATGACAAAATCATCATGGCCAGAAGTCTCATCATCAAGTGGTCTGTTTTTTCTGCAGACTGTTCACTTCCATGCCCATCCTGCATGTTGGGATAGGCTTCACTCTGGTCCTCTTCCAGACTTTCCTCCTCTTCATCTCCCTCAGCCACATAACTCATCCTATGCAAGTACAGAGTAAAAAGTAAATATTATCATACAAAGTCAGAATATGGTTATGAAATAATAAACAACTTCCAACTATTGCTCATCGCAAATTATTAAGGGCTCATGCCTTTCCGTATTTTTTTTGGTAACACAGTTAAGTATGCAATGCTCACCACAAAAGAAATGTTTGCTTCTTCATCTTCCATTGAATCTGAATCGCTGGATGCAAGGTACAGGTGAATGCTTTGGTCCTCTGTTGCTACATCTGGAAAAGAAGCCAAGTTGTGATCGAGATGCATAATGATAATGTTACCGTGTAAAGCTTTTTATCTTATTATTATAAAAACAGTCAACATTGAAAACCACAACAGTGAAGCAAAAACAAAGCAAGTACAAAAAATAACAATAAATACCGTTGTCTGAATTATCAGTCGGTGGGTGTAGATCTTCGTTTGAGCCAATTTCTCCCCCCATATAAAGACTTTTGTCACCTGTTTCTTCTTCAACAAAAACGAAGGCCACACATAGATTTGATTAGTGAGGCAAAACATTATGTGAAGTATCAGAAAAATGTTTACACCGCTTAAGCGCATTTACTGTAGTTATCAAAACATTGCAATTCAACCAAATTCACTATTGGTCACATCCAAACTAACAATAACGTTACTTCTTACCTTTGTTGTTGTTGTCGGCCGTTAGGTTAGTTTCTCCAATCTTTCCAACCGAAGTTAAATTATCATCAAAGTTGGGATGATCTTGACTGGGTAGCTGTTTCAGGTCCTGTACCATGTATGGTCCAGTTTGATCGTTTTTTCTTTGCCAAACCCCATTTCTACAATACCGTTTTTTATGATCATAGTAATGTGAATTAGAGAGTTTGTGATCACAGTGCTCACAAACACGCCGAAGCCGTTTCCTCTTCAGTTTTTTGCCGTCCATTCTGCAGGTCACAGAGTTATGCTCATTGACACATATTTGTAGGCCTTTATACAGAGGTTACATTGGGCAGGAGCACTCTGGAGCTTAGCTCCGCCTCCCACAACAAACTCTTTCGGAGCTCATCTCCGCCTCCCTCCCTGTAAAATAATTATATACTGCTTTTAATAATAATTAATTGGAACGTGTCAGTCAGGAGTTATTGAAAAGAAGATACATCTCACTAATGTGGGAGGATGTGTGCATTCGACAGATGCTTAAGGATTCACTGTCCCTTTTTTATGTATGATGAAATAAAAACATATATCTTTGAATTATTTTAATAAGTTGTTATTAATTGTTAGCTCAGAGTTGTTTGCAAGATGTATGTATAAATAGCAGTGGCACGGCCACCCTGTACCTTTCATGTTGTTAAATGTTTAATTAAATTCAATGTTAAAAAATGTTAAGTTAAATTTGTTGTTCAAAAATGTCAGGTTAAATTCACTGTTGAAAAATAAAAATGTTGAATATATTAACCTTTGTATAGTATTGAATACACAATAACAGGGTAGATATGTTTATTTGGCACTAGGCCTATTATATTATAAACAAAATTGTATGCAATTTATATAGTAAGGGGTCCCTGCACAACTCGCCATCAGTTTGGGGGTCCCTGGCCTGAAAAACGTTGAAGACCCCTGAATTAAGCAATAAGCCCTGCGAGGCCGTGCTTTGCGCTGATTTTAGTACAGGTAAGGGGAGTTGTTAGGCACGACGCAAAGCGGATTTAAGAAACAACAGTTTAATGATAAACCGCCATTCTTCCGCCACTACACACCAAAATAAATCGTTCCACGCAACCCTTGAAGCAACGCAACAGCCAGATTGTTAAAAGAACATTAGCCTACACTTGGATGTTTCGACTGGTGTTTTTATAGTTCATATCAGCATTCTTCACATAAGCATAAGGTAGCCTATGCGCTGAACAGGTTATGTTAATATGTGATGCCCATGTGACATCCAAATTCATGTGCATTCGCACCTTTGCTTAGTTGATGGGCCAGCAGTTATAATTTCATTATCTCCCTCTGGAACGAAATACTGTTTTCTGATTGGCTAATGGGGTGTACATTAAGTTCGTATAAGTTCGAATATTATTTGTAGGCGGCTGTTAGGGCTTAGAAAAAAAACCCATTGAAACAGATGGTAGCTCACACGGCTAACTAGCCGGCTCGATTGTGAGACTTCGACCAAAATTACTAAACTTGACCTCCCTGTTGCTCTGTCCAACTTCACCATCAACGGAAACGTGGAGTTCAACTGTAAATAGTAAAACCTTATGAACAATACCTGTGTCCGTGTGTCCGTTTACTTTACAGAGGTGAGCTCATGAGTGTCACTTTGCAGCAACGCCCGGGGAAACTAAAGGTCCAGTTCCACGCACTACTTTCTCACTACTTTCTCTAACGGGAGCACTAGGCTTCAAAAAGAATTCATCAGGTTATTATGCATATTAAATTTCCTAAAGATAAAGGAAATTCTAAATAATAATAATAAAAATAAAAAACTTTTTGGATGTTGTAAACGGGAGATAAGCGGGATAACGGCCTCCGAGCTGTCCAGTTCTACGAAGTTAATGGACTTCTGCGTCGTGGTGTTCTTTGCCCCGCAGCGTCCATTAACTTCGTAGAACTGGACAGCTCGTCGGCCGTTATCCCTTACATAGACACGATGTTACCAATCTGACATCCAAATTCATGTACATTAGCACCTTTGCTTAGGTAAGCTACATAATTGTTGATGAGCCTACAAAAGTTATAGTTTCAAAAGCTGCGTCATGGCCTTCAAATTCCTGTTCGTTATCACCTGCTTATGTAATAGTTGATGAGCCTACAGAAGTTATAATTTCAATAGCAATTCCACGGACTTGTAGCATACACTATAAAAAGTGTTTAACCAACTTAAAAAAAAGTTAAGGCAGCGTGCTGCATTACATTATTTTACGTTGGTTCAACTTTATGGAGGACCAAACCTGCCATAATAACAAATTAATGAATTAATAAATAAATGTCCACATCCATGCATTTAGACAGAAATAAATGAATAAATGTATTTATTTATTGTAATGTATTCCTTCCAATTCCTATTCCTATTCCTATTTCTTTTCCTTTTTCTATTTCTATTCCTATTCCTATTCCTTTTTCTTCTTCTCAATATGTTAATGAGAAGTGTCAATCAAAAATAGGTAGGCGGTATTTGACACACCATTGGCTAATCGTTTTCAATGCGTTGTATCAGATTATGTTAGCCTTACCTTGCTGTCATGGAAGAGAATTGGGCAATTGCCAGAGGCCAGGCTGGCGGATCTCGTTGAAAACTAAAATGTATATCCAATCATACCTTAGCAACCGCTACTAAGAAAATAATTAAGGTCCGACAACTTTGAGGTCTGAGTAGCATGGCGAAAGTGTGCCTACGAGACTTGTAGATCTGACACAAGGTACCCTGAGAGATTAGAGGGACACGTCGTTTTTGTTCACATTTCCAAAGCCCAAAACATAGGAGGAAAGTTGCCAGCTGTGGATTAAACAGTGTGTGAGACCCCACTCCCAACTCAATACATCGCAAAATACACATACAGTATGTCTGCTCCAAATCAAATTAAGCTGCTTGCAGTTAGCTACCTATCTATCTAGCAAGCTGCGCTTTCGCTAGTTATGATGACTTATCTAGTTGAGAGAACATCCCCTAACATAATCGAATACAACGCATTGAAAACGATTAGCCAATGGTGTGTCAAATACCGCCCACCTATTTTTGATTGACACATCTCATTAACATATTGAGAAGAAGAAATAGGAATAGGAATAGGAATAGAAATAGGAATATTGTATTGTTTTGTGTTGTGATGTATATTTGTGTAATATGTGTAAGCACACTGAGAGCCAAGACAAATTCCTTGTTTGTGCAAACTAACTTGGCCAATAAAAGCTGATTCTGAAATAGAAATAGGAATAGAAATAGGAAAAGGAATAGGAATAGGAATTATTTCTGTCTAAATGCATGGATGTGGCCATTTATTTATTCATTCATTCATTTGTAAATATGGCAGGTTTGGTCCTCCATACAACTTACAATACTTTTTAAATGCAATTAACTAACATAGGCTACCATTGTTGAAAACATCATTTTATTAAGTCAGGGCAACTAGAAACTAACACATTAGTTTAACTTAATTTCTCTTTGTATCAAAACCTAGAATTATCGGGTTGATATAACTAGTTTATTTGAGTTGGTTCAACTAATTATATATAGTCCTGCCAATTGAGAAAATCAGCATAATAAGCATTGAACCAACTTACTCAAATGAAGGCAACAGGCTGCATGGAACACTTAAATAAATCTAGATCAACGTAGTGAATTTAGGTAGGTAGTTGCCTGAACTAAATAGTTTAATGATAAACCGTAATTCTTCCGCCACTACACACCAAAATAAATCGTTCCACGCAACCCTTGAAGCAACGCAACAGCTATATTGTTAAAGAACATTACACTGAGATATTTCGACTGGTGTTTTTATATTTCATATCAGCATTCTTCACACAAGCATAAGGTAGCCTACATGCGCTGAACAGGTCATGTTACAGTTTTTACAACTGCTAAAACACGTTCTTGAAACTAGTCACTCATTTTCTCTAAACTCTAAACACAAAACCCCTGAATCCACTTGCAAAATGAAACTTTCGCCTCAAGACAGTTTTACCTGTGCTCAAAATCAAACACTGCTCTCAAATCATAAACAAAGTGATCAAAATGATATACACTTTCAAAAAATAGACAACACATTGTTCAAAACATATAGTTCTCAGGGAGAAGTAAAAAATGTTTTATCTCAAAACGAATTTCATATTTATCTATCATTGTCTTTTGATGAATGAAAACATGTTCTCTCAAAGTAGCTAAAATGTATCAGAAATGACTACTCTGCTTTGCTCTAATTTGTGCTGGTTCTTTCTCCTTCTTGTACCCCTATAGTACTGTACCCTGTATCTCACTACTCACAAATCACTCTTGTTCTTTGTTGATATGAACCTGCAACCAGTCAAAATCTATTGAGCAGTCAGAACTGTTACTGTACCAAATAGAAAGCACAATGTTCAGGGCCATACAACTTGTTTATTTTACATTATACAGCCTACAATGCACTGTAGGCCTACTACAGTACACACTACTACAGTAAAAGGGACAAAAATCAAAGGAGTCAATGTGGTGTTCACTTGTCCTCGTCCTCTCACATTGTTTCTTCTATCAATTCAAAGACTTTCTCCTTCCCACCTTCAACAACCTGTTTGCTCTCTAAACTGGCTTATATTGGTTGTGTCACATCATTTAATACAAGTTAAATCAATTTTGAGTGGTTGAGTTTAATCAAAGACATTTGTTCTCTATTTGTATTTGATTGTTGCCACTTGTGTTCACCAGTATGGATGACATGTGCATTGGAGTGCAGAATGTGTTTTGAGACTGAGAATGTGTTTAGAGTTTTGCTGAAAAGCTGAAAAATTCATATACATTCGCACCTTTGCTTAGGATTTATTTGTTGACTACCAAATAGCCATCGTCCAATCACACGCGTAGTGGGCGCACGAACGGTCTTGCGAGACAAATACCAGATAAATCAGATCACTCCCGCCATCGGTTTCATCCTGAACCGCGGAATTTAAACAGCTGCCAGAATGCCAATGCCAAGACGTCTCCAGTTCTCCACTCCGGTTCCCTCTCAACGGGGATCTCCTACCGCCGCAGCACCAAGTCCTGCAACAGACTTCGAAAAGAGAATGCTGTCTGCCCTGCCCAGCACTCACGCTCAGGTCACAGATCCTCCCAGGTCACAGACAATACACAGAATCAGGAGTAGTTTACAAAAGTTTATTTTAAACACAAGACAGGACTGTGGCACAGGGCAGATGTACTTGGAACCTCACTGGGTGCTAGGCATAAATTCCCCTTTTGGCCAGCTATGCCTTAACCATAGAGCCTCCCCACAGAACCAGGTCCACCCCACAGCAAGGTACCTGCTAAAGGTACTATGTATACATGGTTTAACCAAAAACCCACAGCAAATCACAGCAACACAGATATACAGCACACCACCGCACAAGAGGGAAAGCTGTCTTAAGTCAGATAATAGCCAGTCACTAGAGGTCTCTGCACTCACACCCAGCAGTCCTTTGCCCGTCCCCAATAGCCTGAGGAAATGGAAAATACAAGTTGGTACTGGTCGGTCTGTCCCCACCGACCAGTATTAAAAGCAATGAATAAGGCAGTCCATCCATTCTGCAACGTGGTTACTGGAGTAGGCGAGGCTTACAGTCACTACCGGCCAGTATGGCAGGCACTCGCCTTCTCCCGTTCAAGCACGGAGCCCGGTCTGCACGCAGTCTGTCTCTGGGGAACACTCCCTCAATGGCACCGGTGACGTGCGGCTCCGCCCACCTCCCGGAAGTATCAGACCGCAGGGAAGACAATACAATGCACGATGCTTAAGCAACCTTCCGCGGCATTAAGCAGACTGATCTCGTGGCACATAAATACGTGGAGTAAAATAGCAAACTTCCCTTTGCAAGGCAGTCATCAAGCGGAAAACAGTCAGCCTCGGAACCAGCCAATCCACCGCGTCCGGAGTAGAAACCCGTATCCTTGCTCGATCCGTCTCCGTCAGCTGTGAACACAAGGGAGCTATACCAAATATGCCATGCAATTGGCGATTGGACTGGTCGCAAGTGTTTGCAGTCTCACGTCCCTCTCATAACAATGCACACGATACATAAAAGTACATCAGTCCATAGCATAGTCTTATGAACCCCGTTCCCCAAGGTCCCGCACAAGCAGTCCAGTTCATAATACATTAAATACAATATGAAATACAATACATCATTCCCATTGCCCAGTACACGTGACAGTTTGTCTCGCCAGATGGCACAGGTGATTACTTTCTTATGTAAAATTGTATTTATTGTTACACTAGGTCTCTATTGCTTGTTGCTTGAATGTTATCTCCTTTGACTATGACTAAATTACTTAATATTAATGTAAATGTATGCGGAACACTGCTGAAGTCAAGGCCGAAATTTGCTGAGATGAAAGCCAGGATGCATTCGCTGGAAGAAACCGTGTCGGAGTTGGTGTCCAGCTCGTCGAGCTGCAGCTGCAGCCGTCCAGAGGCTCCAGAGCCGCCCAGGAAGCGAAGGGGGCATAATCCAAAAATCGCCGTAAGTCTATTTATTTTTAGGTGATTTCTTCTTACAGATATACAAGGCCTCAGACTTTGCCCGCAAGCCATGTAAATTATTCAGGGAAATCATTGTGAAACGTGCCAGACTGTCCATGCCTGTTGCTTAACTCTGAAAATGTGTATTGTACTACTACAGGAAACAGTGAGGCGCTTACACACCAGAGAGGATAACGCCATGCAATATGACCCAATGCAAGGGTGAGATTTAAAGACAAATACTGGATCTGTTCAGCTAAAGTCAGTGTATCATTCTCTATCATTCAACTAAACTATTGACATTTTGTTTTTCACAGATTGAGCTCACCACATAACACGGCATTCACAACGGATTTGGTAGCAGCCTTGTCCCAATGTCCGGACATGAGCGGTGTGGACCCTGGAATTATTTTAAGTAAGTGACCTTACATATTACTTTTGTTTTCAGTTTGTTGTTATCTGTGGCATCTGAGGTAGCACAACGATGTTATCTGTTATTTAACTTTTAACTTAACTCTAACTTTTAACTTAATTATTTATTTTCCAGCGGCCTGTAAAACGTATGACGAGACTGTCCGGAGAAATTACCGGTAGGGCCAGCCATGCCTTGCAGCCCAGGCAGCGGCCACAAAGTCTGCAGCCCGTCTTCGCCCAAGAAGAAAGAGGGTAAGATTGATAAGGATTAGATCAGCTGTAGGATACAGTTATTGCAGCGCATGGTCCTATGTAATCGTGTTAATAAAATGTGACGTTTTTGCATCAGAAACAATGTCCGTTAAAAGCAAATGTACATCCCAGCCATTAAACACATTTGATGGACGAAGTATAGAAATATGCGTTATTGTTGTGTCAGCACAGCGGCACTAATTTGGTTTATTTTTACAGCTGTTGGAGGCGAGGATGACTGTCTTGACGAGGGACGAAATGGACCTATGGGAGGACGTAACTCTGGACCTGATGTCCAATGAAGAGGATGGCACAGACGAGGGGGAAACTGGCTGGATCGTCCGGCAGCCAGTTTTCAGAAGCAACGAGCTCTCTGACCTGTGTGCAGGGAAGACTCGACCTGGACCCGAGATATGCGCTGACGCACCATAGAAGGCTTCGTGTCGGCACACCGTCGCGAAGACTACCACCACCGGTGTATGAATCGGAGGCTGCAAAGAGACATTTCCGCCACTATTAAAGTCGTTGCAAAAATATTTAGTCCCAGTGCTGTGTTGCTGTTATTGCTGCTGCTGTTTTTTTTTTTTTTCTCTCTGTTTTTCTGTGTAAATAAAGCTTTGGTTTTCAATTCCTGACTAAGGTCTTCAATGCTCGATTGGTCTAAAGCAACTGCCTTTCTATTAGGCCTACTATGATTATGATTATTTAAATGATTAATAAGAAATTCATTCATTTCATATATAACCATTATTAGTAGCCTATATTATTATAATATTATTATACATAAATTATTGATTGAGTTTTTATGAGGCAATAGCTGTTAATGGGAGGGGCTACGATTTTGTCGGTTGAAAGTGGACCAATAGGGAAGAATCTCTTTCCCCAATCACAAGACGGTTACATTTTAAATCATGGTCATTTTCAACCAATGGCTGCATTGTGTGTGAGGCTACAGTCAATATGCTAATAAGAGCCTTTCACACCTCTGTCAGCGGGAGGTGAGAAGTAACACATCGCCCCCCTCTCCCCTCTTGGCCTGTATGCGGGAAATTCGGTTAATTTGCGGCAGACGAAAATTTCAGAGGAATGTCCGCTATCAACCAGGAATGCTTATCATTCGCGGCAGTATCACAGCGTTTACGGGCCCGATAATCTTGCTTTTCGTGCAGTGTTTCCAAAACGCCATTTCCAAGGTAACATCACAGCATTTTTGAACACTTACCTTAAAGAAGTAGCAAAGCATAAACATTAGTGCTGTGAAAACGATTAAAATATTTAATCGCGATTAATCGCATTTTTGTCATAGTTAACTCAAAATTAATCGCGATTAATCACAAATTAATTCATCGCAAATCTATTCTAAATGTCCCTTCAAAAAAATGTTTACATCATTTTTATTTTATTTTAATGCTCTTATCATGGAAAAGTGGATTGGCTTGCTTTATGCAATGTTTTATTTTATTGTAAAACAACATTGCCAAACAGGGCGGTACAAAATAAACATAACATGATAAACAAGGACTCAGCCTATAGTGCAGTTAAACCATGGCTCAATATTTTCTTTTTTTCAAGTTTGCTGTGAACATAGAAGTCAGGCCTCTTATTTCAAAAACAATGAACCGTAACAGTTAGGTTACCAATAAAAGGTAAGCCTACTACTTCTGTGCTTTCAGCCAGCTGCCTGTTGACATTTTCAGACAACAGTGAAGCTCGCTTCTTTTGCACAACACAACTTTTAAAGGTATTCAGAAGCTTTTTATCATCCATTTCGCCGTATTGCGCTCACCATCACTCAAACCGTAACGTTAGCCTACTACACAGTTTGCGAGGCCAAAAATAACTTTAATCTAAATAAAAAAAAACGCGTTAATCGCGCGATAAAAACATTTACGCCTTTAAAAGGGGTTTGCGTTAACGCCGTTAATAACGTGACAGCACTAATAAACATACTCTGATTTGTCGACAAAAAATAAGGGTGACCTTAGAAAACTGTGCTACAGTAGAAGTTTGGCCTGCTTGGACCTTAATGAAGTCTTTATTTGTGACTATTGGTAACTGGTCCTCATCTTCCACTCCACTAACATGTGGTGTTCCCCAAGGGTCCATCCTGGGTCCTCTACTATTTAATCTGTACATGCTGCCACTTGGACAGATTATTCGAAAGTACCAGATTTCATACCATAGTTATGCAGATTAATAGAATATTAATAAGCACACTAAAGTTGAAGAATGGACCGGAGGCAGAGTCAGTTTTAGTTGGTTTGTATTTCAGCGTGGAGACCCCTCTCGGTTGTTGGTTCAAGGAAAGTCTAACCTGATAGCAGTATGCTATCGCATTTATACAATTCAGGTTACAGTACAAAGGGAGAGGGGAAGGGCCACACCCTTTTAGGTGAGAGAAGGGGGGTGGGGATTACAGTCAGAGGTTCACCTATGGGGGGATGATGCCAGGACACAAGGCCTCTAGCAGGAAGACGGGGAGGGGAGGGTCACATGTCATTTGCATTGGATCTCAGTGAGAGACAGACCTAGTACACATTTAGAGTGAGTTGTAGATACAGAGAAGTACATCTTTACCTATAATAATAACAATAATTCCAGTTCCATCAGTCCCCCAATTGAGCATATACAGCCGCGGAAAAAATTAATAGACCACTTCAAAATTATCAGTTTCTCTGGTTTTACTATTTATTGGTATGTGTTAAAGTAAAATGTACATTTTTGTTTTATTCTATAACCTACTGGCAACATTCCTACCAAATTTCAAATAAAAATATTGTCATTTAGATCATTTATTTGCAGAAAAATGACAATTGGTCAAAATAGCAAAAAACGATGCAGTGTCTTCAGATCTCGAATAATGCAAAGAAAACAAGCTCATATTCATTTTTAAACTACACAATACTAATGCTTTAACTTAGGAAGAGTTCAGAAATCAATATTTGGTGGAATAACCTTGATTTAAAATCACACCTTTCATGTGTCTTGGCATGCTCTCCACCAGTCTTTCACATTGCCGTTGGGTGACTTTATGCTACTCCTGGCGCAAGTATTCAAGCAGCTCGGCTTCTTTTCATGGCTTGTGACCATCCATCTTCCTCTTGATCACATTTCAGAGTTTTTTTTATGGGATTCAGGTCTCGAAATTGGGCTGGCCATGACAGGGTCCTGATCTGGTGATACTCCATCCACACCTTTACTGGCCTGGCTGTGTGGCATGGAGCATTGCCCTGCTGGAAAAAACACTTCTCAGAGTTGGGGAACATTGTCAGAGCAAAAGGAAGCAAGTTTTTCTTCCAGGACAACGTTGTACTTTGCCTGGCTGAGGTTTGTAAAAGACCATAAAGATTGAACCAAAGCGGACTGGAGGGTCTTCTAGTTCGTCTTCTCTGATGAGACCAATTTCACAGTAGGTGCAAGACTCTGTGGCTTGTAGGCCTCTCCAGGTCTCCGTCTAACCATCAGACGACCATGTGTTGGGCAAAGCTGAAAATTGGACTCATCAGAGAAGACGAACTAGGAGACCCTCCAGTCCACTTTGGTTCAATCCTTATGGTCTTTTACAAACCTCAGCCAGGCAAAGTACAACGTTGTCCCGGAAGAAAAACTTGCTTCCTTTTGCTCTGACAATGTTCCCCAACTCTGAGAAGTGTTTTTTCCAGCAGGGCAATGCTCCATGCCACACAGCCAGGCCAGTAAAGGTGTGGATGGAGTATCACCAGATCAGGACCCTGTCATGGCCAGCCCAATTTCGAGACCTGAATCCCATAAAAAAAACTCTGAAATGTGATCAAGAGGAAGATGGATGGTCACAAGCCATGAAAAGAAGCCGAGCTGCTTGAATACTTGCGCCAGGAGTAGCATAAAGTCACCCAACGGCAATGTGAAAGACTGGTGGAGAGCATGCCAAGACACATGAAAGTTGTGATTTTAAATCAAGGTTATTCCACCAAATATTGATTTCTGAACTCTTCCTAAGTTAAAGCATTAGTATTGTGTAGTTTAAAAATGAATATGAGCTTGTTTTCTTTGCATTATTCGAGATCTGAAGACACTGCATCGTTTTTTGCTATTTTGACCAATTGTCATTTTTCTGCAAATAAATGATCTAAATGACAATATTTTTATTTGAAATTTGGTAGGAATGTTGCCAGTAGGTTATAGAATAAAACTAAAATGTACATTTTACTTTAACACATACCAATAAATAGTAAAACCAGAGAAACTGATCATTTTGAAGTGGTCTCTTAATTTTTTCCGCGGCTGTATATGCTCACACAATAATAACCAGGCAACAGCCAATCAGGGCAGGACACATCGGAATATGTTACAGATAGGGATGATACAAATTAACAGTGGAATATCTATTTTGCAGTTCCATCAGTAGTTATCTTGTAAACACCCACAGCCCACATGCAGAGTCCTTCTGCCATGTATTCTGGGTGGGTAGTCTCTACCATGGCAAGACGTGCTGAATCAGGAACACCAAGCACGTGGATGGCCAGTTGATGAGTTCAGGTTTCCATTGTGGTCACAGGGTTGTCAATAGTACTTTTGTTTAGGCTGAATGTGTGTATCTCTGAGGAGAGCTGAACAGTCCATGGCCATCTCAGGGTCCTGAGATTCTTGGCTGCGGGTATTTATCAAGTCTCACATGAGAAGCCAACAAAAGCATGAGGTGTTTGGAGAACATTAAAGCATTTGCATTTGACTGTGATATGGGGGAGGGGGAGGGGTGTTTGGTAACAGGAAATGCGAGACTACTTCATGAGTGAAGGCACAGGCATGGTAAAATAAAATGGAAGGTTGGACCAAACAAAGACAAATAGCACAAGACATTGACAAAATAAAATAAAAAGGAATACAGGAAACAAAATAGCACAAGACTTTGACAAAATAAAATAAAAAGGAATACGGTTGTGACAAACAAAAGACAACATAAAATAGTGCAGATAAGTCACAACAAGCCTTCAAATCCCCTATATGATAGCTTGGAAGCTATCACCTTTGAAAAGTTAAAGCAAGGCATTGTCAGACTTAAATCATACCAGACAATAAACAAAGCAGTCAAAAGTGGTCAAAAGTATGTCAGTCTATATTCTCACTCAGTCAGTGAGTGGCATTGAAGTCATTCATTGGCTAGGAGTCGTGTAAGTACATTCATTCATCGGCTGGCCAGCCCACACACACACACACACACACACGTACACACACGCGCGCTTGCGCAGTTGTTCGCTCAGAACACGCGTTGTCTGACTCGCGGGGAAACAAAGACAAGAGAAGTTAATAATCTGGTTACAACATGTAGGCAACACAGAACACAGAGAGTTAGCAGAAGTCTGCCTCCTCAACATTCACTGGCTTTATTTGACTACCAGACAGCGACAGATCACTTGAACAGCGAGCTCATTTGATTTTACTTAAAAGGGGCATTCCAACATATTGTGGGCCCAGCTAATGTGTCTATACATTTACGTATGTTTTTCCGAAAAGGCATCTTATTTCCATGTATCTTAAACATATACACCCAGGATGAAGGCTTTGTTAAAAGTCTTCACTCCTCTCCTTCTAACTGGCTAAGTTAGATCAATTTAGACAATGGGCTAGATGGTGCTGTTTGAGTCGCTACTGCTAGTCAAGGCTGGCCACTTTAAGAACAAGAACAACACAGATGGACGCACACAGGCTTACACAATGAACATAAAACACGGAACAGACAAACATATATCACGCTGAAACAAACCAACCGAAACCGACTCGTCCTGGTCCTTATAATGAATAGTATAAGTCAATTATAGCGAACGGGACTTTTTCTATGTGCAAGAGGTTTCTATGATGTGAGAGGTCCCTATTTCATCCGAACAGGTTCAAGTTAGCTATCCCGGTTTTAGAGCGTTCACGATGGTAGACTTCTAAGTCTGCACAGCGTAACAAACAAAGTCCACTGCTGCTCTTGGACGCACTAGTGTTGTCTAATCACATACGCCACTTTAACAAGTCCAACGCGGTGTCGTTTTAAAAACCCGCGTCTGAAAGCTTGTTCTGAGTATATACAGCCGCGGAAAAAATTAAGAGACCACTTCAAAATTATCAGTTTCTCCGGTTTTACTATTTATTGGTATGTGTTAAAGTAAAATGTACATTTTTGTTTTATTCTATAACCTACTGGCAACATTCCTACCAAATTTCAAATAAAAATATTGTCATTTAGATCATTTATTTGCAGAAACATGACAATTGGTCAAAATAGCAAAAAAGATGCAGTGTCTTCAGATCTCGAATAATGCAAAGAAAACAAGCTCATATTCATTTTTAAACTACACAATACTAATGCTTTAACTCAGGAAGAGTTCAGAAATCAATATTTGGTGGAATAACCTTGATTTAAAATCACAACTTTCATGTGTCTTGGCATGCTCTCCACCAGTCTTTCACATTGCCGTTGGGTGACTTTATGCTACTCATGGCGCAAGAATTCAAGCAGCTCGGCTTCTTTTCATGGCTTGTGACCATCCATCTTCCTCTTGATCACATTTCAGAGTTTTTTTTATGGGATTCAGGTCTCGAAATTGGGCTGGCCATGACAGGGTCCTGATCTGGTGATACTCCATCCACACCTTTACTGGCCTGGCTGTGTGGCATGGAGCATTGCCCTGCTGGAAAAAAACACTCCTCAGAGTTGGGGAACATTGTCAGAGCAAAAGGAAGCAAGTTTTTCTTCCGGGACAACGTTGTACTTTGCCTGGCTGAGGTTTGTAAAAGACCATAAGGATTGAACCAAAGCCGACTGGAGGGTCTCCTAGTTCGTCTTCTCTGATGAGTCCAATTTCACAGTAGGTGCAAGACTCTGTGGCTTGTAGGCCTCTCCAGGTCTCCGTCTAACCATCAGACGACCATGTGTTGGGCAAAGCTGAAAATTGGACTCATCAGAGAAGACGAACTAGGAGACCCTCCAGTCCGCTTTGGTTCAATCCTTATGGTCTTTTACAAACCTCAGCCAGGCAAAGTACAACGTTGTCCCGGAAGAAAAACTTGCTTCCTTTTGCTCTGACAATGTTCCCCAACTCTGAGAAGTGTTTTTTTCCAGCAGGGCAATGCTCCATGCCACACAGCCAGGCCAGTAAAGGTGTGGATGGAGTATCACCAGATCAGGACCCTGTCATGGCCAGCCCAATTTCGAGACCTGAATCCCATAAAAAAAACTCTGAAATGTGATCAAGAGGAAGATGGATGGTCACAAGCCATGAAAAGAAGCCGAGCTGCTTGAATTCTTGCACCAGGAGTAGCATAAAGTCACCCAACGGCAATGTGAAAGACTGGTGGAGAGCATGCCAAGACACATGAAAGTTGTGATTTTAAATCAAGGTTATTCCACCAAATATTGATTTCTGAACTCTTCCTAAGTTAAAGCATTAGTATTGTGTAGTTTAAAAATGAATATGAGCTTGTTTTCTTTGCATTATTCGAGATCTGAAGACACTGCATCTTTTTTGCTATTTTGACCAATTGTCATTTTTCTGCAAATAAATGATCTAAATGACAATATTTTTATTTGAAATTTGGTAGGAATGTTGCCAGTAGGTTATAGAATAAATCTAAAATGTACATTTTACTTTAACACATACCAATAAATAGTAAAACCAGAGAAACTGATAATTTTGAAGTGGTCTCTTAATTTTTTCCGCGGCTGTATATTGGGACTAAACTTGAATTCCGAGGCCTTCACGCTGTTCGCTGCAGCGCCGGGTATATATATATATAAACTACTTTACAAATGGTGTCTGTCTCACTCTCTCTCTCTTTCTCGCACACAGTCTTTCACTTCACACACACAATTTTCTCTGTCTCTCACTCTCAAAAATTCTGCACATAGAATTAGCGTAATTCGCTTACCAGTCTCCGTTCAAAGTTTTTGAAGCGTCGGCTTGTATTCTCTGCTGTTTCATAGAGTTAATAACTCCCGATTCGAAGGACCATCTAACAGAATATTAATAAGCACGCTAAAGTTGAAGAATGGACTGGAGGCAGAGTCAGTTTTAGTTGGTTTGTATTTCAGCGTGGAGACCCCTCTCGGTTGTTGGTTCAAGGAAAGTCTAACCTGATAGCAGTATGCTATCGCATTTATACAATTCAGGTTACAGTACAAAGGGAGAGGGGAAGGGCCACACCTTTTTAGGTGAGAGAAGGGGGGTGGGGGTTACAGTCAGAGGTTCACCTATGGGGGGATGATGCCAGGACACAAGGCCTCTAGCAGGAAGAGGGGGAGGGGAGGGTCACATGTCATTTGCATTGGATCTCAGTGAGAGACAGACCTAGTACACATGTAGAGTGAGTTGTAGATACAGAGAAGTACATCTTTACCTATAATAATAACAATAATTCCAGTTCCATCAAGATGATACACAAATGTATCTATCTCTGTCACGCAATTACCAAACCCCACTTCAAGTCCTATATCAGTGTCTTGCAGATGTCGACATATGGATGTGTCAGAATTTTCTCCAGCTTAACAATGAGAAAACTGAAGTGATTTTATTTGGCAACAAAAAGGACAGGCTTGAACTAACGTCACTACTTTCTAATAACGGACTCCAGGTTAAGACCACTGTAAAAAACCTTGGAGTCCAAATTGACAGTGACCTCACTTTTAACAGCCATATCAAGTCAGTTTTCTATCATTTAAAAAACATTTCAAAATTAAGAAATCTTATGACAAAATCAGATCTGGAGAAGCTCATTCATGCCTTTATTTCTAGCAAGCTTGATTATTGTAACGGTCTCCTCACAGGCCTACCCAAAAAAAATATCAGGCAGCTCCAGCTGATCCAGAATGTAGCTGCTAGGGTCCTTATGAAACCTAAGAGGTCAGACCACATTACTCCCCTGCTCAAAACTTTACACTGGCTCCCTGTCAGTCAAAGAATAGATTTTAAAGTATTGTTGCTTGTTTTTACATAACTAACTGGAATGGGGCCCACTTATCTCGTAGACCTCCTCCAATACCACACCCCCGCTAGACCTCTTAGATCTCAAGACCGACTGTTTTTATCAAAACCAACTGTTAGAACCAAAAGCGGTGAAGCTGCCTTTAGTTTTTATGCTACTCAGCTGTGGAACCAGCTGCCAATCTCTTTTATATGCTCTCCCTTATGCATAACCCTTTATTCATTTTATTTATGTATTTTATCTGATTTTATATATTTACATTTTTTATATTTTGTCTTGTCTTCCTTTTATTATGTAAAACACTTCATTTTATTTGTGTAAAGCACTTTGGGTTGCCATTGGCATGAAATGTGCTATATAAATAAGAGTGCCTTGCCTTGCCTTTATTTAATAACGGCAAATCGCCCACCAAAAGAGAACGGACAGAGTGTTTCCGCCAAGAAAGCCTGATCCTTAGAATGGGAACACAGTGACCACTAGAGGGCACTATGGCAGCATGTCTGCCTGAGTAATGGTACTGTGGCAAAGGAATCAGTCAGACTTATGGCTTGGCTCCACGATGGACTGTCACCTACCTGTCAAAATAACTTTGCTGTAGTGCACTCAGTGCACAGCATATCAGATAATAATTGACCAAACACTGTCACATGCCTTCAGGAAAATGCTTTATTTATTAAACTTCATATAGAAAAGGAATATCTGGAATTAGGTCTCTAGAAAACGTAGGCCTACATATATACATAATATACATTACACAGGTGAAACTCGTAGCCCTGAGGCCCATGTGCAAGAAGTGTGAGCATTAACTGGACTAGATTGAAAGGGGAAAACAGGAGGGACGCATCTACTGACAGAATGGTCGGCGTCAACAACCCCGCACTGGACCTTCAGACCAAACCTGTTAAGTTGTGTGGGTGCAAGCAGTAGGGCCAGTGGCGACACTGAAGTAGAATGTCTTGAGAGAGAGAGCGAGAGAGAGAGAGAGAGAGAAGAATGAAGCTCCAGAACACTATCGTGCTCTAGAATCTGCATTAGAACACTATAGTGCCGTCAAATCTGCTTTAGAACACTATAGTGCTCTAGAATCTGCTTCAGAACACTATAGTGCTCTAGAATCTGTATTAGAACACTACAGTGCTCTCAAATCTGCTTCAAGGCTAACTTGCGTTTGTTGCTTAGTCTAAATCTACTGCGTACAGGCACCATTTCACTTTGAAACACACCAGACACTGTTTTCTGTTTTAAGGTGTTGGTTTGATTGAGCTTAGTTTGTGCAAAGATGAAGGTTTGGATATATTTCGGTTTGGCATATGCCACGATGATGAACTTACTCACTGCACTACAATGTTTGACAAATGACATTTTAAGAAGAAGCCACAACATGGACTGTGCAGACGCCTCAGCAGCCTTTCTTCGAGCTTCCGCGTTTGATAAAAGCACCAAACGTTTTTCAGGAGTTGCTGCTGCTGATAAAAAAAATATCATGACAATCTTTTATTTTGAAAGCTACTAATAGTTTCTGACTTTAGGGCAACAAAAATATATCTTTAATGATTTAGGCCATTTGAAACTGATTTAGGCATTTATAATTCTCTTTTGTTCTCCTTCTTTCGGTGTGATTGTATCTTCCGCCTATTTGCACTCATCTTCCTTTGCAGTGGACCTTACAAAGCACGTCTGACTGGTTTGAGATACATTCATATGACTGTGCCACGACACAGGGGAGTGTGTCACCTTGCTGCGGAACACGGGGCTCAGAAAGTGTCACAAATGATTAGCCTTACAAAAAAAACATCCATGGAGGAACGACAGGGAAAAAAAGTACAGTCTTGAAGAAACTTCAACACAGAATAAACACATCAGGGGCAGATATCGATTCATGGAGGAGTACAATAATAATTCCTCAACTGCCAGGAAGTCATATACACTGGCTTGCTCTTTGTAGCATTGTAAAGGAACTCAACACCAACCCTCCCTAAGATGCTCTATCAACATGGCAAATATATATATATATATAAATATATATATTTAAATCAAAAGGATCACAATTGTTTTTTAGTTATTGTGAAAGATTTGTCCTCATTTGTCAAAGGAGTCTGTGCTTATTCATCTAAACGTGATTAAATCATGTTTGTTTGCAGCCAAGTTAAGTTGTGATTAATGGCGCTTGACTGTCAAACTGACTGCATGAATTCTAGCGTTATCAATTGAGCATTTGGGTGTGAGGGAGAGAAGGAGTGAATACGTCCCAGATTCACTGCTCAACGTGCCACTTCTCTCCAGGCACGCCTGCCACAGCTCTTCCCATCTCCCTGCCTAAACTCATCTGTACATAGTGGGAGTACATCAAGTGGAGGCCACCAGGAAAAGGCATCTTTAATTAAACAGACTGGGGGAGGCCAATAGTAACTCACAAAAACGTCTTCCCTTGAAGGTCATAAAAAAAAATAACACAGTAATCCACTGGCTTTGTTCCCTGTATAAAGAATATTTCAATGCTAAAATAAATACAGTACATTTATGAAAAAAAATGAATAGTTTATCACTCAATAAATAAAACTTAAAATGTCATTTCCAGCGTCAGGGCATCTTCTCCCCTGCTGGCTGGTAAAGCTTCTGTTGTGTGAGTGTGTGTGTGTGTGTGTGTGTGTATGTGTGTGTGTGTGTGTGTGTGTGTGTGTGTGTGTGTGTGCGCTTGTGTGTAATGCTGAACACCAAAACCAAGCAAACACATAATCAAACAAAACAACAGAGTCAATGGATAGGGATCGCTCGCTTCTCTTCACAAGCTACCCTGATCATCATTTCAAAACCAGAAACAAACCAGCACAACCAAGGACGGCTACACAACAGTCCTGCACACAAAGACACAAGCCCAGCATTATAGTTGCTGCTCCTGCCGCCCGTGACCCTGGCCACGGCCCTGGGTTGGGGTGGGGCTCCGCACGGCCTCCCGGTAGGTGCCGAGTGGCAGTTCGGGCCGGCGGTACAGCTCAGTCAGGCCTTCGAACTTGGGCCCCCAGTGGCGCAGGCTCTCGTAGCTGAAGTCAGCGTCGGCATTGGTGTCGGCAAGGGCCGAACCCAGCGAGCTGAGGCTGCCGACGCTCGACGCGCCCTCGCCCTGGCCCTCGATGCAGTAGACACGGTACGTGTCCAGCGGGAGGGCCAGGCTGTCGTTGTCCGCCTCCCAGATGATGCGTGAAACGTAGCTCTTGAAGTCCATGGGGCAGTGGTGGTGGTGATGGTGGTGGTGCGGGTGGGGGATGGTGGCCACGACGTGTGAGGCGTAGGAGGGGTGCGGGGCAAGGCCACCGGCGCTCACCGTTAAGGGGTGCACCTCCTCCTGGGAGCCCTGGGAGGACTTGATGAGGGGCGCGGTGGTGCAGGAGGACGACTGGGACAGGCTGGAGCACAGCGGGCGCTTCAGCTCGGTGATGTCGTAGGCGTTCTGGTGAACGGGGAAAAATAGGTCAGTCTGTCATGTCCTTCATTTCACTCCACAGACACAGTATATCATACAAACAGCTGTGTACACACACACACACACACAGGTGTTTGTGCGTGCATGTGTGTGTCTCTAAGCACACAAGCTCAATCACAGTGTTTGAAATGATATATCTACGTAATGTGAATCTGCAGCAAAAACTTCTGCCCCTTCAGAACCGTTTACTCCTCAATCTGAAGAATGGATCAACTATGATTCGCTGAAGCCTAAAATAAATTAGTCTCCAGTAGTTGTAGGTGTATGTTGTATGAGAAAATGTGCACCTGTACTGTAAGTTACTTTGGATAAATGAATGCTAAATTAATACATAGATTTGGTTTTCTCTTGACCCTGAGCATGTGCTTTTGAACGTGTGCAGTCCATGTGCTCCGGCCTGCATGTAAACGTTTTTGGTGCCGCACAGGCAGTCCGCACACTGGTGACGGTGTTTGCATCATGTGCAGACCTAAACCTTGCCGTGTTCACGGCCGGCAGTATACTTCAGACTTAAGGATGTCAGCCTAAGCGCTGATGTGACCTAAAGTGATGGCAAATCAATGCTGACCCTCCCTGGAGCCCCAGAGCATGACTGCACTAATGGCTGTTTAAGTGTGTAAAGTGTGCTTGTGTGTGAGTGAGTGTGTGTGTGGGTGGGTGTGTGTGTGTGTGTGTGCGTGTGTGAGTGTGTGAATGTGTGGGAGTGTGGGTGTGTGTGTGTACATGCGTGTGTGCGTGTGTGAGTGTGTGTGTATGAGGGGCTGTGTAGGCCATAATTCAAACTTGCCTCTCATACACACCATTGAAGACCTTTTGCCTTTTTACAAACACTACTGAAATACACTCACATTCACTACTGAATACCTCTCACGTATACTAGTGAAAATGGAACCTCACACAATGACAACTGAAAACCTCACATACTCATGAGTGAACACCTCTCACACATACAACTGAAAATGTAATCTCTCACACGCACAACCCAAAATGTAACCTCTCACATATACAACTGAAAATGTAACCTCTCACACGCACAACTGAAAATGTAACCTCTCACATTCATTACTCAAACTTGCCTCTCATACACACCATTAAAGACCTTTTGCCTTTCACAAACACTCCTGAAATACACTCACATTCACTACTGAACACCTCTCACGTATACTAGTGAAAAAAGGAACCTCACACAATGACAACTGAAAACCTCACATACTCATAAGTGAACACCTCTCACATACTATTGAAAATGTAACCTCTCACACGCACAACCCAAAATGTAACCTCTCACATATACAACTGAAAATGTAACGTCTTACACACACAACCCAAAATGTAACCTCTCACATATACAACTGAAAATGTAACCTCTCACACATACAACCCAAAATGTAACATCTCACATATACAACTGAAAATGTAACCTCTCACTTTTACAACTGAAAATGTGACCTCTCACATATACAACTGAAAATGTAACCTCTCACACATACAACTGAAAATGTAACCTCTCACACGCACAACCCAAAATGTAACCTCTCACATATACAACTGAAAATGTAACCTCTCACACATACAACTGAAAATGTAACCTCTCACACGCACAACCCAAAATGTAACCTCTCACATATACAACTGAAAATGTAACCTCTCACACATACAACCCAAAATGTAACCTCTCACATATACAACCCAAAATGTAACCTCTCACATATACAACTGAAAATGTAACCTCTCACACATACAACCCAAAATGTAACCTCTCACTTATACAACTGAAAATGTGACCTCTCACATATACAACTGAAAATGTAACCTCTCACACATACAACTGAAAATGTAACCTCTCACACGCACAACCCAAAATGTAACCTCTCACATTCATTACTGAACAAGTAACCTCTCACATATACAACTGAAAATGTAACCTCTCACACGCACAACCCAAAATGTAACCTCTCACATATACAACTGAAAATGGAACCTCTCACACGCACAACCCAAAATGTAACCTCTCACATATACAACTGAAAATGTAACCTCTCACACGCACAACCCAAAATGTAACCTCTCACTTATACAACTGAAAATGTAACCTCTCACACGCACAACCTAAAATGTAACCTCTCACATATACAACTGAAAATGTCACCTCTCACATTCACTACTGAAACTGCAACCTCTCACACACAACTAATTATAGGACCATTTACTAAGCAAGATAAGACAATTGTATATATGCTTCATACTTTGTGTGCACAAAAGTTTACTGTACAAAATACAGTAGATGCACACAGTTTTAACAATTTAACTGATCATTTTGTCTTATAATCCCTTAAAATAAGCTATCTAAGCTATATATTGTTTTACAATTTTATTTCAGCTATATAACTGTGTTATATTAGGCAATCAACTGTTATTATATGACTAAAATTATATTATTATTTATATATGTTTAATAATATTTTTTGAAAATATGGAATTTTTGTACACGCCCAGCATTCAATGGCCTATGTAAGCATATTCAAATGGTAGCAAAAGGTTAGTATATGACACTGAGCTTAAACTGCACAAGATGCTTTATTTGATTAATGTTAAATTGTAAATTGTCACACTTACGCATGCAAGTCACTCCATGTAAAGTGTGACTATTTTGGATGAAATAAATCAAGGTCGTTCATACTACATACTATTACACCTCTTAATAGGTATAGCCCCAAATATTAGCTCTCTACTCCCAATAGTTTTGTCACAAAATAATGTTTTATAGGGTGATGGGGTGTCTGTAATTTTAGCAGGGTTTTCTGGAGTGCCATTTTCAAATTGCTATAACTAGAAAAGTAATTAAGCTAGCTCGGAAATTTTACTCTATGCTGAAATAAAATTGTAAAACAATATAAAGCTTATTTTAAGGGATTATAAGAAAAAATTATCAGTTAAATTGTTAAAACTGTGTGCATCTACTGTATTTTGTACAGTAAACTTTTGTGCACACAAAGTATGAAGCATATATACAATTGTCTTATCTTGCTTAGTAAATGGTCCTATAATTAGTTGTGTGTGAGAGTTTACATTTTCAGTAATGAATGTGAGAGGTGACATTTTCAGTTGTGTGCGTGAGAGGTTGCAGTTTCAGTAGTGAATGTGAGAGGTCACATTTACAGTTGTATGTGAGAGAGGTTACATTTTGGGTTGTGGGTGTGAGAGGTTACATTTTCAGTTGTATGTGTGAGAGGTTACATTTTCAGTTGTATGTGTGAGAGGTTACTTGTTCAGTAATGAATGTGAGAGGTTACATTTTGGGTTGTGCGTGTGAGAGGTTACATTTTCAGTTGTATGTGTGAGAGGTTACATTTTCAGTTGTATATGTGAGAGGTTACATTTTGGGTTGTGCGTGTGAGAGGTTACATTTTCAGTTGTATGTGTGAGAGGTTACATTTTCAGTTGTATATGTGAGAGGTTACATTTTGGGTTGTGCGTGTGAGAGGTTACATTTTCAGTTGAATATGTGAGAGGTTACATTTTGGGTTGTGCGTGTGAGAGGTTACATTTTCAGTTGTATATGTGAGAGGTTACATTTTGGGTTGTGCGTGTGAGAGGTTACATTTTCAGTTGTATGTGAGAGGTGTTCACTTATGAGTATGTGAGGTTTTCAGTTGTCATTGTGTGAGGTTCCTTTTTTCACTAGTATACGTGAGAGGTGTTCAGTAGTGAATGTGAGTGTATTTCAGTAGTGTTTGTGAAAGGCAAAAGGTCTTCAATGGTGTGTATGAGAGGCAAGTTTGAGTAATGAATGTAAGAGGTTACATTTTCAGTTGTGCGTGTGAGAGGTTACATTTTCAGTTGTATATGTGAGAGGTTACATTTTGGGTTGTGCGTGTGAGAGGTCACATTTTCAGTTGTATGTGGGAGAGGTGTTTACTCATGAGTATGTGAGGTTTTCAGTTGTCATTGTGTGAGGTTCCAATTTCACTAGTTTACGTGAGAGGTATTCAGTAGTGAATGTGAGTGTATTTCAGTAGTGTTTGTGAAAGCCAAAAGTTCTTCAATGGTGTGTATGACAGGCAAGTTTGAATTATGGCCTACACGGCCCCTCATATGTGTGTGTGCCTATTTGCATGAGTGTGTGAGTGTGATTGTGCGTATATGTGTGTGTGAGTGTGTGTGTGTGTGTGTGAGTGAGTGAGAGCGTGAGTGTGTGTGTGTGTGCGTGAGTCAGTGAGTGAGTGAGTGAGTGAGTGAGTGAGTGAGTGAGTGAGTGAGTGTGTGTGTGTGTGTGTGTGTGTGTCAGTGAGTGAGTTTGTGTGTGTGTGTGTGTGTGTGTGTGTGTCAGTGAGTGAGTTTGTGTGTGTGTGTGTGTGTGTGTGTCAGTGAGTAAGTGTGTGTGTGTGTGTGTGTGTGTGTGTGTGTGTGTGTGTGTGTGTGTATGTGTGTGTGTGTGTGAGTGAGTAAGAGCGTGAGTGTGTGTGTGTGTGCGTGTGCGTGTGTCAGTGAGTGAGTGTGTGTGTTTGTAAATGTGTGTGTGTGTGTGTGTCCGAGAGTGTGTGAGAGTGTGAGTGTGTGTGTGTGAGTAAATGTGTGTGTGTGTGTGTGTGTGTACCTGGTCCTGTTCCCCTCCCCCCTCCTCGTTGTAGTTCAGGATGTTCTCCCGGATGTCCTCCCAGCTCTCGTGCTCCGCCGGGATGTGGTAAACGCCGTGCTTGCGGAACTTATTGCGGCTGCCCTTCTGGTTCCACACGGTCACGGCGACCAGGACGGCTGTAGGACAGCAGAAGAAGTGGGTCAGAGAGGAAGAGAGAGAGAGGGGGGGGGGGTGGAGGTAGAGAGGTGCAAAGAGAGGATAGACTATCTCCAGTGTACCCTGAGGCATTTAAAGGTATAGATGCAGTGTGTACATGTGTGACTTTAATGGTGTAAATGTATGTGTGTGAATGTGTGTTTATGTGGACTTTGAGTGGGCCTCAGGAAACGGAGCTCAGAGCTTCACCCCTGCTCCCACATGCTCCTCTTCCCATGCTCCTCTCCTCCTGCTCCTCTCTTTCTGCTCCTCTCCCACATGCTCCTCCCCTGGGCCCCAGGCCCCCACATACATAGGAGCAAGAACCGCTTACAGTCTACACTTACAGCAGAAGGCTGCAAAGAAGCACTCCCTTCTTTCTCTAGTTCTCTGGGTATTCTCATCACTGCTTTGTGTCTCCCACAAATAAAATGTTTGCCTTTTCCCTTTTCCCCCCTTCTTTTAGTACACCATACACCCACCCCCCGACCCATCTCTGTTCCCCCCCCCCGACCCATCTCTGTCTAGCTGTTTTCCTATCAGTCTATCATCTTGTTTCCCTCTCACCGATTATCACCTCCAGCAGAGCCGTCACTCTGTGCAGTGTAAAACCGATGTTCATAGAGTCCGTGTGAAGACTAAGGTCATAGGGCGTGTGTGCATCTAAGAAAGTTTGGCGGTCATGAAGGCCGGGAGTTGAAGGGTAGCTATCTGATCAGTGTGTACACATGTGATGAAAGTGTGAGTTTTAGGGTAGCTATCTGATCGTGTGTTTACATGTGCTGAAAGTGTGAGTTTTAGGGTAGCTATCTGATCGTGTGTTTACATGTGCTGAAAGTGTGAGTTTTAGGGTAGCTATCTGATCGTGTGTACACATTTGCTGAAAGTGTGAGTTTTAGGGTAGCTATCTGATCAGTGTGTACACATGTGATGAAAGTGTGAGTTTTAGGGTAGCTATCTGATCAGTGTGTACACATGTGATGAAAGTGTGAGTTTTAGGGTAGCTATCTGATCAGTGTGTACACATGTGATGAAAGTGTGAGTTTTAGGGTAGCTATCTGATCAGTGTGTACACATGTGCTGAAAGTGTGAGAGGCAGTGAAACATATACGTCTGAGCATTTCAATTTAAGCGCATACCAGGTGATACGTATAACAGGTTAGATATGCAGCATAACGCATTTGTGCCTGACTCCAGTGTACGCACAGTGGTGCATGCAGCCCAGTCCATCCCCACTCACCGAGGAAGACCAGCAGGCACATGCTGATGGCCAGTATGGAGCTGGGACTGAGCGAGGCCAGATATATGGCTTTGGCACGGCCAACCTCGCACCACTGGCCCCGGAAGCCATCGGCGCAGCGGCACTGGTAGCTATTGGTGGATTGGGCCATACAGGTCCCGCCGTTCCGGCAGGTCGAGCCCCGGCACGGGGACGGGCCGCAGCGCTGCATCCCGGATGACTCGTCCAGCACCAGAACCTGACCCGACGGACACCTGGTCAACAACAATCAAACAAACAAACAAAAACAAACAAACACAGTGGACTTTAGAAACATGGAGCATGCCTGAAACAAATTGCACTTTATGTCTGTAAGTGGATGGAAGCAGAGTCAGGATTTAAAGTGGTCAAATGGCAATTCTATTGACAGTTTAAAAGCAGCCAACTTCAGTCCTTTTACCATTTAAAGTGTTCCTAGTCCACTAAAAGTGTACTACTTTGACCAAATTGGCTGTCTTTAGTATAGTTAGGTATGACATTTCTTGACAGTAAGTAACACATAAGAAATGTGTGATGTCCAACATAAAATAAGATAATGAATAGTAGTTATATAGTCTAAACACACTTTAAGCCACTTTACAGCAGAGTGACATTCTAAACATGAAAAGAGATGCATTTATGTGTTTAATGCATTTAGCATTCTACGCATGTGTGTGACATGGCAGTACGTTTATGTGAAGTGTGAGGTAGTGTGTGTGAGGTGACCGTAAGGTTAGGTAAAGTGTGAGGTAGTGTGTGTGAGGTGACCGTAAGGTTAGGTAAAGTGTGAGGTAGTGTGTGTGAGGTGACCGTAAGGTTAGGTAAAGTGTGAGGTAGTGTGTGTGAGGTGACCGTAAGGTTAGGTAAAGTGTGAGGTAGTGTGTGTGAGGTGACCGTAAGGTTAGGTAAAGTGTGAGGTAGTGTGTGTGAGGTGACCGTAAGGTTAGGTAAAGTGTGAGGTAGTGTGTGTGAGGTGACCGTAAGGTTAGGTAAAGTGTGAGGTAGTGTGTGTGAGGTGACCGTAAGTTAATGTGAAGTGTGAGGTAGTGTGTGTGAGGTGACCGTAAGGTTAGGTAAAGTGTGAGGTAGTGTGTGTGAGGTGACCGTAAGGTTAGGTAAAGTGTGAGGTAGTGTGTGTGAGGTGACCGTAAGTTAATGTGAAGTGTGAGGTAGTGTGTGTGAGGTGACCGTAAGGTTAGGTAAAGTGTGAGGTAGTGTGTGTGAGGTGGCAGTAAGGTTATGTGAAGTGTGAGGTAGTGTGTGTGAGGTGGCAGTAAGGTTATGTGAAGTAGTGTGTGAGGCAGCAATAAGATGAGGTAGTGTGTGTGTGTGTGTGTGTGTGTGTGTGTGTGTGTGTGTGTGTGTGTGTGTGTGTGTGTGTGAGCTAAACACTGCGGTCCCCTCACCGGCACTCGTGTTTCCTCCACAGGTCCACGCAGTAGAGGGGGCTCTGGCAGGGCCTGGCACTGCAGGCGTCTGAGTGGCAGCCAGGGGTGACCCCGCGACGCTCAAGCACCGTGCTGAACTCTGTGCTCTGGCCGTCCAGCGGTAGTGTGTGCCCGTTTAGACGCATATCACGCATGCAACCTGCACACACACACACGCACACACACACACACACACACACACACACACACACACACACACACACACACACACACACACACACACGGGAAATTAACATAAGGATCCTAGCTGACCCCCTCTGACATGTTCACCCTGAGTTCACCCAAGACTGTACACCATTATGGACATAAAGACCCCTTTGCACCACTCACTGATAAAGGTGATTATTGTAAAGGGCACTGGGGAAAATACACATAAGGGGACAGGAGAGAGAGATGAAACGGTCTATAACAGGAAGACTGGGAATAAACGAGAGCATCTAGAACCACTATCAAAGTCAAAGTGAGAAAAAGACTAAAGAATAAATCAACACTGGGCTGGGTCTGACCTTGGAAGTCTACGCGTGTGCCGTGGGTGCCGCCATTGCCTAGCAGCACGCTGGACGGGTTCACCACAATCTCCCTCCTCTGTCCCAGCGCGGCAGTGACCTCCCGTGACCCGCCGCCCCGATCCAGACGCAGTGTGAAGAGGTTGTCATGGCGAAGCAGGCTGACCAGCAACCACTGGCCACCGTCAACGCGCTGACCAATCAGACGCAGGGAGTGGGCACCGTCGCCAAGGTTGGCGCGAACGCTCAGGTGTCCGTCTGCTATCTGTTCACACCGACACAGGCACAAGTCCTTTCAAGTTACATTCATACATTTGGTAATTGACCAAGTCAAGTTTGTTATATCTCCGTAGCATCGGACATTATAGTGGTCTGGTTTGCTATCTGATTTCTAATGTCAGCCAAAAGCTTCACAGCAGTTGTGGATATGAGTTTCAGATTCAATACAGCCATGTACATCAGCACAAAAGGGAGAAACATGTAAGCCAGTAATACAGTACTGTATGCTCTTCACTAACATTGCACTGTGCAATCTGTTATTTGGGGTGCTGTTGGGCCGGGTGGGTGCAGTGAATCGTGGCTGTGTGTAGGGTGTGGAGTTGACATGTCACTGACCTCCAGGACGATGTACTCGTTGGCATCACGTGAGGTCATGCTGAGCAGGCTGCCCGAGGAGGCGCGGGTGCGCAGCAGGAGCTCGGCGTGGGTCGAGCGGGGACTTCCACCCCCCCGCAGCTGGTAACGCAGCACACTGTCCGGCTCAAAGGACCAGTCCGGCAACGCTAGGGTGGGGGATAAGACCTCACGTCAAACTCAAAAGAGATTTTCAGAAACAGAACAATGTAAACTATTTCCCCCCAATTAATCTAATAGCCTTTAATAACAATGGACCTCATTCTGGAACATTTTCGAAAGTGTCTTCTTAAATTAAGTTCAGTGGACAGCTTCTTACATTCTATTGGCATGACTGTAGATAATGAGGCCCACAAGTCCATTGTCACATTTAACACTTTACAATGTTTTAGATAAAAGAGTGAGTTTTGTGCCTTTCTTTCACCTTTCTCACACTTGTGTCCGCTGTAGCCGGGGTGGCAGTCACAGCTGAAGGAGCCCCACTCCCCCAAGCACCTTCCGTAGACTCCGCAAGAGGGACCCCCGGTCGTCAGACACACCCCGTCAGTCAGGGTGCACCCTGGGGTGCTGTTCACGCTCTCTGCTGGGTTACCCAAGTCATACACCTGACAGGACACATACACACACATTAGGTAGAGGCACACACACACACACACACACAATAGGTAGAGGCACACACACACACACACACACACACACACATCTACACACGTCTACACACACTGTATACACACATACACACACAATTAACACACAAAGTATAGAAACACACACAATAGCACACACACACACAAAACCAAACATAGTGAGGTAGTTTTCCTTGTCAGCAGACTGGGGGTCTTGGCGACCTTATTGACTTCCTGTCCTGAGGTGCCCTGGGTCACCAGCTCACCTGACGCAGCACTCAGAGCAGCTGCCACTGCTGACCCCTTATCCCCTCCTCCCCCCGTGGTCTTTCACCCTCCCCGGTCTGATTGCCACTGGGCTGCAGGGGAACATGTCTGGAGCTGGGGAGAGGTTCAGCCTCTGCAGGGAACAATCCCGGCCTTATAATTGCTATAACAGTAACATGAGTTCAGCAGCTGCTTAGTGGAAATAGGAAATGTGGGAGAAGTAAGATGGGGTGTGAATGTGCCCATGTAGAGGGGGGGCATGCCTGTGTGTGTGCATCCTTATCCTTAAATTAGGGTTTTGCCCTGAGTCTGCATGGCTAGCTTTAGCTCTGTGTTTGTGTCTGTGGTCTATCTCCTCCTCTATCTGTCTGTCTGGCAGCACTGCACTGTTCAGCTGCTCTGTCAGAAACAAGCAGACAGATGGTTTTTGGGAGCAACCCCAGAAACCCGAGCCTAATCTAAATAGACTCCAATCCTCAGAAGAAGACATGAAGAAAGGACTGTTTACTCAGATGGTATGGTGTGTTTCAGGACAAAGCCAAAGATGGGCTGTTCAGTTCTGCAGAGTCTGGACAGCCCATTCCATCTCACCAAGCTGTACTTCCCAGTCCTTCATTTCTATATTTTTCAATCCATCTATTTACTGGAAGCCAATATGTAGGTTTAAACAAATTGAAGGGTGCCCAGTTCTTCAGGAGCGGTTCCACCCATTGCATTGTGCATTGGCGGGCCAAAGCCAACATTGAGAAAGAATGCCTGGCCCCCTGGTGTGTGCATGCGTTGGAGAAAAAGGAGAGGAAAAGGATGGTCCATACCTGGCTGTCTACTACCAGGTTCTTCAGACATCCCACAAAGCCCTTGTAGTGGGGGGTTGTGCGCCGGTGTGGGTGTGTCTCTTTCACCCCTCCCACCTGTAGGGGCTGGTTCACGTTCAAGAACCTGGAGACAACATGCAGAACAACATGCAGTTCAGTGCCCTGTGGTCAGGAGAGCCTAAAATGCTACTGCTAGAAGCTGATATGGGAACACACATGAAATCATCCAAGCGGATTGCCTCAATCTAGGTAAAACAACTACAATTACAACAATAAAGAAAAGTAATTGGCACACATTTGTGAAGTTTATCAATTGTATTCCATCATCAAGCTAAACTGTATTACATCACTGTTTGTCCTTTACCTCTGACTGCCTGGTGTTTCTGCGGAGGTCTTGCAGGCCGACTGGTCCATCTCCAGCATATCCACCCCCAGGCCCTCCACCTCGTTCACCGCAGCCCCAGTGCAGTGGTCCAGGATCAGCTGCACCGTCTGCAACACACCAGCATCACTTAGTCTCTCTCATCTACTACAACCACCACAGCAACCACTGATATCACTACAACATAGAGGACAATTGTGAGGCATAGTTGATGATTCTTCATCTGTGATTTAAAAAACAATATTCAGAGGAAGATGTAGTATTGTTAAAATAGTAAGTCCTTCATCCTTCCTCAAAAGTGATTTGGTGAAAACAAATGGGAAGGAGGTGTAGAGTCCCACCACTTCACCTGGAGACTAGCCATGAGGGGAGATTGCTTCTTAACATTTCTGTGATATCGATAAATTGGACATAATGGATGTGAGTGAGGAACTGTATTCTACCCAGACCAACATCAGTGGGCCTTCAGCAGCCTCATTGGAAAGCCTCCCACCCTCTGCCTTCCTCTGTCCCTCCTCCCTCTACTCCGCCCCCCCCCCTCCCCCCGGGGCAATCCCCAAGGCGCGTTCTCCTAACCTTCCCGTCGCTGACGATGTCAAGACGATGCCAGCGGCGGTCTGTGACGGCAGTCCTGGGCTGGAGCTGAAGCGTCAGCGTTCCAGAGCCGTGGTTCACACTCAGAGATGGGATGCCGTTCTTAAGCTCTGGAGGAGGAAGAAGAAGAGGAGGAGGGGGAGGGGGAAGGAAGAACTTAGAGCTGTAATCAACACTTTTCTACAACGTTTTAATGACTGCTACTTTTACAACGGTTTCAACAGCAGTGACGCTGCAACTACTACTAACGGTGTAACTTCAACTACAACATCTTTATGTAATCAGGAGAGGCTTGTTAAATTGAGAGGATGTCTGCGGCTGCAGGCATGGTGGGGAGACATCAGAGGAGTTTGATAAGTGCATCTACATGTGTGTGCCACGTTTCTACACTGAGAGCAGAGGCAGTTCTACACCATGTCAGGCTGGGCCTGCAGTTGATTGGGCTTCAGGTAGGAACATGGGGATTCCACACTTAAAGGAGGTTTTCCCCTCACACAGAAGGAAGGTATTCTAGGTAACATCACCGCCTCCCCGCCCCCCGACTGCTGGCAAAGTTATTCAAAACAAAGTGCCTCAGGCATTTAGGTCCAGTACTAATGACTATTGTAAAACCCTGATCAAGTCCCCATGCGTCATCTGGTGTCATGCTCATGTTTTGACTAAATATGAGCAATATTGCTATCAATACATCTATACAACCTGGCCCCATCGACCCAAAACACTGTTGGCACACACTGTATTGAACAGCATCCATGAAAAATGCTTCTCGACAATCAATTTGTGGTCAAGTTCGATCTTCTTCTCATGCAGGGAACGCTTGGGCCCCAGCTCAATAATCACACAACTAAAAGCAATGTGTAGCAAAGTGATGATGTAAGCGCCAACTGGGCGGGCTATTCAGTGAAACGGCAACAAAACCGGTTGTGGGACAGGCACGTGTGTGTGTGTGTGTGTGTGTGTGTGTGTGTGTGTGTGTGTGTGTCTGTGTGTGTCTGTGTGTGTGTGTGTGTGTGTGTGTGTGTGTGTGTGTGTGTGTGTCTGTGTGTGTGTGTGTGTCAGTGGGGCTGCACTATCTGACCTTCAGGAGTGACCCCAGTATCAACCTCTCTGCTGACCACAACCGATTCAACATTGTGCTGACCACAGCAGCACAGGTCTGCACTGAGGAAAACCAATGCATGATTGATGGTCACACTTTTGACGGTTTCTGACACTTATTGAGCTGGCTCTTAAAAAAAATAAGCCATGCAATTAATCGGTTGGATTAAATTAATTTCTGGCACAGGTGATTTAAAAGCCTTAAATCATGCCAGTATTGACTGCCCTTCTAAAAATGTGGGAGTGGATATCTGAATGTTAAAATCATTTCTCATTTTTAAATTTTGAATCTCATGTGTGACATCCATACTAAGCGGAGCAGGTTTAGTGTAGACTTAAGGCATCTGCATGGTTATCCAATTCACCTCGTACGACTTCACGAGAGACACGCCCTTTCTAATCTGATGATCGTACGACTCACCTCTACCTGCATGGTTCTACGAGGGGCTGTGGAGATTACCAACAGTTTATTATGATGTTACAAGGCCATTACATCATCATCAACAACAAACTATAAAATAAGAAATCGTTTGTTTATATCCCGTGTATTTTCAGTTAATGATCAGAGGCTGTTGTTGTGAAATGAATTACTAACGACAATGACCAAGCTCGCGGTTATTGCCGAATATTTTCTATTATTATACCACACAAACAGTTCTGCTTTTTTACGTCTACAATTCAGGTTATTTTACAATTTAATCATTAACACTGCATGCTCTGCTAACTCAAACACAAAGAGGCTGTTCGAAAACCAAGAAATGTTTTTATTATTGCTGTAATTAGACGACGTCTCCCTATGCTTTATATGCGGCGAGAGCCACGATAGAGCAAGGAAGAAGGGAGATGTCGGTTTTCCTCCTGCATCGCCGCTGGTGCCCTTCATAGTTTTTTTCATTTTTACAAACTTGTCCCTGATCTTCCTCCAACTCCTAATGCACTCCTGGACCTCCAGCCCCATGTTCCCAGCGATCTCTCAGCGATTTTTTAAAAACGGCGGTGCTGTCATATAGGGAACGAAACAGGAAACGTGATTTAAGCCAGGGGTGTCGGACAGCTCGGATCGGATAGTGAGAAAATTCAAGCGGTGCTCCAGAGGCCATCCGAGACCCTCGGATGGCTCTCCGAGGTGCTCAAAGGTGTGGTCCCACTTCAAGGAGGGCGTTTTAGGGCGTGCCTCGTGAGATCGGAGAGCACAATCGGATAAGCATGTGGGGTCCTTTACACCATAACATTCAGTCCACTGCAAAACACTTCTCCTTTGTTCCAATGGCTTATTAACAACAATCACCAGCATGAATAACTCTTAACATAACATGCCCGTTCAGACCACCGTTATTTATGTTGCCCTTGATGAAAGCCTACAGTATAGGCTCAATATATCACTGAACTAAATCCAAATGCTATGCAAACATATTGACGGGAGCCGGTTTGGGCATTACCGAGGGCGATGAAGTCCTCTGGGTCTCCGGGCTGGGGGGCGGCCAGTGGGCCGTTGTAGAGCAGCAGGCCGTTGGGCGCCTCGGTGATGAACTCCAGCGAGATTTGGCTCTGGAAGCAGGGCCTGATGGGAGGGAACCAGGCATAGCCATGGCCGTGGAAACTGTGCTTGGTCTGCTGGCACTCGGGCCCGTCGAACATGGGGGCACATTTACACCTGAGACCAGAGCAGAGGAGGGGAACATGGGGGCACATTTACACCTGAGACCAGAGCAGAGGAGGGGAACATGGGGGCACATTTACACCTGAGACCAGAGCAGAGGAGGGGAACATGGGGGCACATTTACACCTGAGACCAGAGCAGAGGAGGGGAACATGGGGGCACATTTACACC
>NC_137917.1:1637845-1645345 GCF_963457725.1 Sprattus sprattus | reverse complement strand
GCATTGGGGAGCTTAAGATGGTATTGGAATGGGGTTCGTAAGGTTGTAATGACTTTGCATAATTTATGAAGGGCATACTTTTAATGAATTAATGGATTCAGCAGTCAGATGAGACAGGAAAGCCCTGGGCTCAAAGGTGCCTGGCCTCTCAATGAGCAAAACAGAGGAGCAGAGCAGGGAAGTGGCACTTCTCTGTCTGAGCCGTGATGCTTAAATTAAAGTTGGCCAGTGCTGTAATATAACAGTTCTATTGGAACTTAGGCTGGAGCCATTGTACTCATCTAGAGCCCTCCCCCAACACACACACACTCTCTCTCTCTTTCAAACACACACTAACACACACACACACACACACACACACACACACACACACACACACAATCCCGCCAGAACCTCCCCTGCAAGCACACCAAGGTCAGTGAACCTGCATTGGCCCGCGCTCAAATTAGATTTTAAAAGGCGCAATCATGTTCACATAACAGGAATCGAGTTCTGCTCCGCCAGTGACCTTCAGCTTCCCTGCCAAATTAGGTAATTAACTGTCCAGTAAGCAAATAAAACACTGGGCCTCAATCGAAGGTACAACACAGGCCAGTGCCAAGCTCTTGTCAAACTAGCCGCTGCTAAAGCGCTAATATATTAATACAGTAATTATCCAAATTAACAAGGGCAAAGGCAGTACGTGGCACTCAGCGGTGCGGCTCAAAACAAACAGCAGCTTTGGATGGAAATTACTGTAAAGTGGCTGATGGAGAAGTGTGAAGCTAGTTGGGTGTGTTAGCCACGCATAATGTGTGTTTTTGTTCTGCTATCCCTTCCACTTTTTTTTCTTACTGTCTTTCTTCACCCCTCCCCCCCTCTCTGTGGCTTCTTTTAAGAAGGTATCATGTTTGTCATTGTCTGGCACTGGAGCTGTAGTTCTTCCGAACCAGATTACTGGCTGTTCATTACAACAAGCCCAGGGGCGAACACGAGTCTTGCTATCAAATGCAAGAGACGCAGGTTGATTTTTTTTTTTCTCGCCTTGGAGTAAATTCTGGATACAACTCCTTATGAAGTATTAATAACTTGGCTCCAAAAGACATGACAGCATCCCATTATACATTCTTTATCATTTACTTTCTCTTTTTTAATCCCTTGCTCTATCACTGCTTTGCCACCTTGTCAAAACTCCTGTTTTCTCTCTTCCCTCTCTCCATCTCAGGACCAATCTCTCTTCTCCTCCTCTCCACTCCACTCTCTTCTCCCCCCCCCACTCTCTTTCTAGTTAAATGGCAGATGGCTTGGCAGCCCCCCCCCCCCCACCCTCCCACCCTTTGGAAAAGACTCTCCCTTCAATAAAAAAGGAGATGAAAGTACCTGGGGGGTTTGCCTTCAAACTGGTACACCTTTTCACTCCAGTCGTCAAGGTCAGGGGATTGAACTTGTCCAAGTACAGTGGTGGGGAGTGAACCTGGGGAACATACAAAATAAGGTTAGAGAGACACACACACAGCCCTGACATTGCCTGAGGCTATGTAAGGGAGCATACAGATATGGAAATGGGGCTATGAGTGAGACGTGTGTGTGTGTGTGTGTGTGTGTGTGTGTGTGTGTGTGTGTGTGTGTGTGTGTGTCTGTGTGTGTGTGTGTGGGGGGGGGTGTGTGTGTGTGTGTGTGTGTGTGTGTGTGTGAATGTGTGTGTGTTTGGTGGGGAGCAACTCCCTTTGAGATAAGGAGAACATGTGGCCATGGCTAAACAGCTCAGTAGGGGGCGCTAAGCAGTTAGCATGTTAACACTCCTGTTTCTCTCTTCTTCTCTCTACCTTATCCTGTTAAGCATGAAATCAAAAGCGTGAGAAAAAAAACATGCCCCTTTTGAGGTACCTAGAATCTGGGACATAACTTAAGTAAATTGTCTGCTTCATGCTACATTTGAGCTACATGATGATCTCTTATTAGAGGTTTAATGCCTCTCCATTCACAAAAGAAAAAATAACTAACCTGCTAGCACTCACTTTAATGCTAAAAATATCACGACTCAAAACCGTTCTTTGTCCTGTGAATAGTATACAAGGTGACAGATGGCATAGATGCTAAGTAAATAAATGATGATGAGTGGTGGTGCGATATGTAGTCTCACTATGAGGAGGACGTTTCCTCTGCGTTTCCTCAGAACACGTACCCTCATAGCTGTACACAATGAATTCAGTGTGGCCCGGCCTGTGTGGGTGATCGTTCCTGTCGCCGATGACAACAGTCAGAGTGGAGGTGGAGCTCATTGGTGGAGAGCCGCTGTCAATCATGAGGATGGGGAGGAGGTACTGCTTCTGCTGCTCCCGATCGAAGGTGCGCAGGGCGGTGACCAGGGCGCTGCCATTCCGCAGGTCAGTGAGGTTGAAACTGGTGGCGTCCTCGGTGAGCATGAGCAGCCGGATGGAGAAGGGCCTGCCATTGGGGGAGGAGTCGCGATCGACGGCGTGGAGGAGAAGCGACGTTTCGTTCATGTGCACAGGCTGAGGGGTGGCTGAGTTTTCCCAAATCACAGGCCGGTACGGCGATTCAAACTCTGGGCCGTTGTCGTTGATGTCCTGCACCGTTACCATAACAATGGCGGTCCCGGTGAGGGCAGGTTTGCCCATATCAGTGGCAAGGATCATAAGTCGATATGCTGGGAAACCTTTTCACGGTCGAGGGAGTCTGCTACTACGACCCATCCACTCTTATCCACCACAAACTGCTGGTAGGGGTCAGACTCTGGGGCGATGCCGTATGAGAACTTCCCGTTTTGGCCTGAATCCAGATCCAGGGCAGTCACCTGGGCCACGATGGTTCCAGCTGGAACGTCTTCGAACATGGAGCCGGCGTCGTAGAACTGTGGGAAGAAGACAGGCGCGTGATCATTGGAGTCTTCTACCTGGATGACGCAGTGAGCCAGGCTGTAGAAGTCAGCGTCCTCCACTTTGAGCGTGAGGTTGAAGGCCCGCTCGTGAGGCTTCTCGAAGTCGATCTTCTTCTGCAGGCGCAGAATGCCGCGCCTGTTGGCCTTGTCTGTCTCCACGAAGAACTTCCTCTCCTCGTCGCCACTGATGATGCTGAAGGTCACCGCTGCATTCTCACCCTCGTCCCCGTCAGTTGCTGCCACAACTAGCACCTCACTGTTCACCTCGAGTTCCTCCGGGATGGATGCCACATAGAGCTGCTGTGTGAACGCCGGTGCATGATCATTCACATCCGAGACCAGGATGGTGGCCGTGCCTGTTCCTGAGAGACCACCTCCATCCACAGCTTCCACCACCACCAGGTAGCGATCCTCCACCTCTCGGTCCAGGGATCGCAGCACGGTGTAGATGGTGCCCGTGGAAGGGTTGATGGAGAACAGGTTGAGATTGATTTCGTTGCGGACATTCTGGACGATGCGGTAGGTCAGCACGGCATTCTTCCCCACCTTTGGGTCGTCCAAGTCGGTGGCACGCATCTCCATGATGGAGGTATCTGCGGGTGAGTTCTCGGGCACGCTTCCGACAAAACACACATCTGCCGAGCACAGGAAGGCAGGGGCGTTATCGTTGATGTCGCGCACCTCCAGGAGAACATCCGCAAAACCTGTTAGCCCTGCTCCGTTCTCATCAGTGGCCAGGACCAGGAAGCGCCACGCAGACCGCTCCTCCCGGTCCAGCCGCTTCTGCACGTAGATCCGACCCGTTAGCTCCTCAATGGTGAACTCACTACCAGCACCCTGCCCGTGCAAGGAGTAACGCAGGGCACTCTGGTCAGCCTCCTGATCTGGATCAGTGGCTGAAACCTAATTAAAGAAAGACAAACACAGGCATTACAAAAATTTGAAAACAATGCCAATCATGAATCTTTCCCTTGCTGAATTAATGACTTGCTTTAGCGAGTAGCCTGGTCTGCCTGACAGAGGCAGAAGCGCTTTGAAGGACAACATGCACTGGTGGATTAGACACATCCGTCACAGAACACGGGAGACAATTAAAAGTTAATAGACAAAGAAGAATTCCACAATTTTCTCCCGTCTCCCCACTCACTGGAAGTGTTGTTTACAAAAGCCTTTGAAGTTTGTCTTTTTTTCTCCCTCTCCCTCTCTCTTGACAACACGACGTAGCGATATTGAGAATCTAGAGACGGACGACAGCCGAGGCCAGGTGTGTCACAATAGTCATTTAAATGCCCCCCCCCCTCCCCTCTTCCTTCTTCCACTCTAAAACTCGGAGCGCATTAATAAACATAACAAAACACTTCAAGGGAGCCTGCCACAAACCCGAAACACTTTCATGCATTAGGTGCCCGGCGCACATCAAATCAATTCCACTCGGAGGCGACAGCTGTATGCAAAAGCCTCCTTCACGCTTGCACACGACTGCTGAGTCTCTCCGGAACATTCTGCCCAGGTAACATTTCACACTCTACGACAGGAGACAAACCCTTTGTTTGGTTATACACTTAGTCAATTAAACAAATACTGTTTACAATCCCCCGAAAGCATATATACGCTGACCAGGACAGACTTGTTGGATGCTGACATGCTCTCCTTAGTGTTGTGACCTCTGTTATGTCTAGCTGCACAGCACCAAAACTTATTTTGCTGGATGTGTAGCTAGACTTTTTGCAGGTGCTTATATGCAGAGGTTAAATTGGGCCCGGGGCTGTCCGGGGCGGAGCCCCGGCACATAAGCGGCCGGGTCTTGCGCTGATTTTATAACAGGCAAGGGGAATTGACACGACGGGAAGCGAACTCTAGGCCTAATAAACATATGCGTAGCAGTCGCGCGTCGGAAAATTGCCAGCTTCACTTTGAAAATCAGTTGTCACTCAGCTATTAACACAGACCAAAGCCTTTCAAACGTAGTAACCTACTAACAAATACTTTCCATTTCCCACCACTTGTTTGTTATGTCATCCATTCATATGGATGTGAATCAATCAATACTAATACAACTTTAACGGTGATGTGTTTTTAGTTTAATTTGGCAATTTATTTACTGCATAATCCACGAAAGATTTGTGAAATTTGATGACAATCAAGTGACAGATGGATTAGCAGGTGCCCGTTCGTAACTTAAGCAATAAGCCCCAAGAGGCTGTGCTTTGCGCTGATTTTATAACAGGCAAAGGGAGTTGACACGACGGGAAGCGAACTCTAATAAACATATGCGTAGCAGTCGTGCGTCGGAAAATTGCCAGCTTCACTTTGAAAATCAGCTGTCACTCAGCTATTAACACAGATCAAAGCCTTTCAAACTTGGTGATAATATTCACAACTAATTTGTCCTTCATTCTACCAAATACCGCGAAAGTTAATTTCAGAGGAAATGTCTTCCTAATGGCGGTCGAAACACTCAGCGAAATAAAAGAGCTAAATCCTAGGAAACCTGGATTTCAAATTCAGCTTGATACTGGTATCTTCTTCTGATTAATGGCAGGTCATAAATGGCAAGCCATTTTAACATTTAAAGGCTGTGCTCGAATATCCGAAATTGCCATTGTAGATATCAACAATGTCATTCTGACTAGTCGTAATTATATTTCGGATAGTCGTAATAGTCATTGGAGATATCTGTAATTCCATTTCGCCTAGTCAAAATGATAGTTATAGATATCTGCAATTCTTTTTTGACTAGGCCAAACTGATTTACAGATATCTGCAATGACGCCATTGAAAACGACATTCAACTCGTCACATATCTAAAATAACAATTACGGATATCTGTAATTCAGTTTTGACTAGGCAGAATGAAAGTTAAAGATATCACAAACGTCATTTTGAATAGTGTAAAATATCCTCCTTGACTTAGTAAAACGTCGATTGAAAACTTGATGGTCGTTGTCCATTTGAACCAGGCACAGGTGCAACTAATCACTCACTTAGCGAAAAACTAAAGTGGTTGGCTGAAGCGAAATCGTGGAGGTGCTCCCGCCTAATGTGGGGGGAGGGGGGTTGGTGTGTGCATGGGTCATTTGCATACAGATACTGTAAAGTCATTTCGCCTAGTCAAAACTTTAATTCTGGATACCTGTAATTTCTCTACTAGGCAGAATGAACATTACAGATATCTCCAATTTGAGATATCTCTAATCAAAAATCATTTCCAGATATCTATAACTTCATAATGGATATCTACAATTACATATCGACTATCCATAACTCCAGTATGAGATATCTCAAACGCCATTTTGACTAGTCATAATTCCAGTTACAGATATCTGCAATTTAATTTCGCCTAGTCAAAACTCTATTAAGGATATCCGAAAAGGAAGATATAGATATCTTGAATTAGTAGGATTTGAAGATATCTTGAACTGACATTTTGACTAGGCGAAATTAAATTGCAGATATCTCAAATTGTAATTAAAGATATCTGCAATTCAGTTGCAGATATCTGCAATCTATGTTGTGGATATCCGAAATAGAATTGCGGATGTCCAAAATTACGTCACCCATAGAAATGAATGGCAAAAGTGACGTCATTTGCCCTATACAGAATTCTTTATGGATATCTGAAATGACAATTATGGATAGGAGGAATGTAGTTGCGGATATCTGAATTGCTAATTTTGACTAGGCAAAATCGAATTACAGATATCTGCAACACATATCCAGCCTGGCTATTAAATGTTAAAATGGCTTGCCATAGGTCATATGTCACTTGATACGGGTATAATTGGGAAACGGTGAGTTGAACTGAAGACTGTACCATTTCAGGGAAGGAGACGGGGGGGGGGGGGGGGGGGGGTAACTAATTTATATAATTTCTTTAATGTACTAATATAACGACTATCATGGATTTTTTTTTAGCAACCTTAATTTTGGCTCTGCGTACTCTGCGTATGGGGAGCGGCGGCCCCTCTGGATCAGAGCCCCCCCACATAAAAAATCCCAATTTAACCCCTGCTTATATGGGCATACATATCAACTGAAGTTGTAGTGAATAAGTGACCTTACTGGGGTTCCGCTTCAGGGACGCATGTTTCTCACAATGATTAAAACCTACTGGAGAACTCTCCTCTCCTCTCTGGTCTCTCTCCTCACCTGCAGTGCAAGAATGGGCAGGTTGGTGAGCTCCTCTGTGATGCTGGCGTAATACTCTGTGTGGTCGAACATGGGCACCTCGTCGTTCTGGTTGATGACGTTCACCACCACGGTGGTCTGGTTCTCCCACTTGCCGTCGGAGGCAACCAGCCGCAGCTCGTAGCGCTGCACACGCTCGTAGTCCAGCTTCTGGGCAATGTAGAGAGTGCCTACCTCAGGCTCCACGTCGAACGTGCCCATGGTGTTGCCCGCCGTCAGCTGGTAGCGTAGCTTAGCATTGGCACCTAGCGATGAAGAGAGAAGAAGAGATGGTTTGTCAATGCTAGAGAACTCACACAGTTGAAAAAGCAAAGGAAATAAAAGCGGAAAGAGGAACACACAGATATACTCAAGTGTGTCTTACTGGAAGCTTGTAGAGTTGTGGTTGTGTGAACAATCAGCACAGACTGTGTGGACAATGGGAACACTGT
>NC_137917.1:1620077-1637645 GCF_963457725.1 Sprattus sprattus | reverse complement strand
CACATCTGTGTGTTTGCCTGCTTCTGCTTCTGTCGACCTGGCCCCACACTCTGACCTTCGCTACGGATCCAGCAGAGCCTGCAGAGCAAAGCTGGCTCCTAGAGCAGCATGCTTAATCAGGAGAGAATGAGGCAGTGTGTGTGTGTGTGTGTGTGTGTGTGTGTGTGTGTGTGTGTGTGTGTGTGTGTGCATGTAAAGTGGGATATTTTAAGTGCAGTTGTGTCCAGGTGTCAGTCCCTGTTCCCATCCATAGACTTCCCTTCCATAATTTAGCGTATGGCATATGTGTACAAGTGGGTGTCTGCGTAACGGTGTACGATCATGGGTATGGAGGAGGGGATGGGGGAGGGCCTCACAAAACTACTCAGAGGCACGCATGTTCCTTGCCTTGCTCGGGCTCTGTCCGCGGCAGATTTCACCAGACAAACACCATCTGGGCGGGATATGTTAGGGCTTTCATTACGAAATATCAAGTGCCCGTGCTGCTGTTTGGCTGCCTGGCTTGCACTGGGGCTGACTGGCACTGGCTGAGCTGGGGCTGGGGCTGAGGCTGGCATCGGGGGCACGTCCGTCAGGAGCGTTCACCGCGATGTGCCCTGACACTCCCAGCGGGGGATAGAGGTGCTTTTTGCCCCTCAGCGGCCATCTTAATGAACAGCCATGGCCATATGGTGCCCCGCCGGGCCCAGCTGGGTCGCTGTGGGGCTGGGTGGTGTGGGCTAAATGGAGGGGGGGGGGTGTCAGGAGCTTTTTGCCTTAGTGTTACAAGACCTCCAGTGTGCCAAGAAGGTGCCAGTTCTCCTTATATTAAGCCTTGGATAGTTGTAATTAAGCGTTAAGAGTATAATAAACACATATACCAGCTTACACACATGAACACGTACACACACACTCACATGCACACCTTCCTCTGTTTCCCCTGTTAACATCACTAACTCACAAAGAGGCCCAGATGCCCTCATATCTTATAAATTATCTGCACCCTGTTCATCTCACCAAAAAGTTTTTTGAGTGTGTGTGTGTGTGTGTGTGTGTGTGTGTGTGTGTGTGTGTGTGTGTGTGTGTGTGTGTGTTTGTGTGTGTGTGTGTGTGTGTGTGATTTTGTCTGATTTTCCGCCCCAGTGAAGCAGTGTCCTTGGCTAAATGGGCAGATTTTGATAAAGGAGGGCAAAGCTAATCAGCTTTCAGAAACATTTGAGAGGATCATAAAACCCCCTCGCCTCCCTCCTCTGACGGCTGCCTAATTATTTCCATTTCCCCGTCTCCATTCCGCGTGTAATAAGAAATATCCAGGTTTAATGGGAAAGCCATTTGGCCTCGCCTCCACATACTGAGCTCCTCAGTATGTGTGTGTGTGTGTGTGTGTGTGTGTGTGTGTGTGTGTGTGTGTGTGAAGGAGTGTGTCTGTGTGTGTGTCTGGTGTGTGTGTGTGTGTGTGTGTGTGTGTGTGTGTGTGTGTGTGTGTGTGTGTGTGTGTATGTGTGTGTGTGTGTGTGAAGGAGTGTGTCTGGTGTGTGTGTGTGTGTGTGTGTGTGTGTGTGTGTGTGTGTGTGTGTGTGTGTGTGTGTTTGGTTCATTGTGATTCTAGACTCTTGATTTGCATTTCCTGTTTGTAGCAAAAACAGAGATATCAGAGTTGTCAGGTCTTTGTGTGTACCTGTGTACCTTGTGTGAGTGTGTGTGTGAGTGTGTGAGTGTGTGTGTGTGTGTGTGTGTGAGGAATATGCCATGTGTGGTGGTCTCTGACTGGCCGTGAGGCATGCTGCCCCCCTCCTACTTTCTGTGGCACAGGAGTGGGCTCTTTAACGAGGCTTCAGACACCTGCATCGCTCCCTGTCACGCTGTGAAGGAGGGCTATTGTCCTGCTGCCGCTGCCACACTCGCTAGATGATGACATGCTGGCCCAAGCCTGCGTATGTGTGGTGTGTGTGTGTGTGTGTGTGTGTGTGTGTGTGTGTGTGTGTGTGTGTGTGTGTGTGTGTGTGTGTGTGTGTGTGTGTGTGTGTGTGTGTGTGTGCGTGTCTGGGAGAAAGAAATAAAGTGTGTATCAGTGTGTGCTCATTTGTGTGTGGGTTTTTCTTTTACAGATATGCCTCTTTGTATGACTAGATGTGTCCCTGAAAGCTGTGTGTATTTTTGTGTATGTGTGTGTGTGTGTGTGTGTGTGTGTGTGTGTGTGTGTGTGTGTGTGTGTGTGCATGTGTATTTTGAATGCATGTGAGCTAGAATGGTAATCTATGTTTGTATTTGAGCTTGAACATTTCTGCATTTTTGACTGTATCTCTTTATGTATCTCTGACGGCAAGGGGTGTGTGTAGCCTACATATCTTAAAAAATATATGTGTGTGTGTGTGTGATGATGTAAGCGCACCAAAGTGCCAACTGGGCGGGCTATCCAGTGAAACGGCAACAAAACCGGTTGTGGGACAGGCACACAGAGGTGATTTGTCCAAGACCGTCTCCCTCAGATGAGCAGTGTCTGTGTGTGTGTATGTGTGAATTGGTGCATAGCATGCTTAACCTCTCCTTGCAATCAATGTGTGTGTGTGTGTGTGTGTGTGCTCTTGTACGCAGCAGATGCCTGCTATCAGATGACACACAGGGGGGCACTCTAACCTCTATCACTTTCAGCATGTACACCGTGACCAACATCGGCTCACAACACAACAACATTAAATCATCACACCTGCTCATTTAAAGCCCAGTCCAACATGGCTACCTGATTCCACTTGCACCACAGGACAAGCAACAACAGTATCCACAGTTGCAGTTAGTTTTGAAGGATACGCTGTTCTCCAAAGACATAAATAAAACATTTGCGGGCACACACACACACACACACACCCACACACACAGACACACACACATACATACACACACACACACACACACACACGCACGCACACACACACAGAGAGGCAGCATTTCATTTCAGAGGTCAAACAATGCATGGCATTAAGGTAAAGCATGCTGTCAGCAGTGTCGGTGCTGTGGCTAATCCGCTCGCCGATACCGCGCGGGGTCGCAGCAACAGCGGTGGGGCCGGGGCCGCTATCTGCCGCCGCGCGTTTAATCTCCTAAACAACACCTTTATCAAACAAATAGTGCGTAGGGGAGATTAGCATGGCTATTCAGGGCTGAGCGAAATAGAAAAACAAACACGTCGAGGTGGTCACGGCGGTGACAAAGGAGGATTGAAGGAGGGATGGGTGGGTCGGAGATGGAGAGAGCGAGGGGATGAGGCTTCCGTGGAGAGGAGGAAGAGGATGAGAGGTGTGTGTGTGTGTGTGTGTGGAGTATTTGTGTGTATGCAGACAGAGGCATTCTGAGTTAGACCCAGGGTTATATAGCTGGATTCTGTAAAAAGAAAAGGCAAGCAAGAGAAGAGGACAGGAGGAAAGTTAGGACCTTTTTGTTGAAAGGTAAGTGTCTATGCATGCATGTGTGTGTGTGTGTGTGTGTGTGTGTGTGTGTGTGTGTGTGTGTGTGTGTCTGCAGATAGGTGTGTGTGTGAGTGTGAGTGTGTGTGTGTGTGTGTAAGGGTGAGGGTGGGGGGGTGGGGGGGTAGCACAGGAGCCAAGAGTGGCTGAGCTCAAATCCTCCCTGAAGACGTGCCTGCTCAGCAAGCCCTGGCTCTTAATGGGATTGTGTCATGTTTTATGGATTAACTCATTCTAATACAGATCATCTGCCTGCTCGGACACCTGTGCAGAGGCAGGGGAGCCAGCCAGGGCTGCAGGTTGTTTCTCCTCCTGTTCTCTCTCTCTCTCTCTTTCTCTCTCTCTCTCTTTCTTTTTCATTCTTTCTCTCTCTTTCTTTCTTTCTCTCTCTTTCTCTCTGTATCTCTCTCTCAAGTTCAAGTTCAAGTTCAAGATTGCTTTATTAGCATGAATGTCTCTCTCTCTTTTTCTTTCATTTTCTCTCTCTCTTTCTTCCTCTCTCTCTATTTCTTTCTCTCTCATTTTCTCTCTGTCTCTCTCTCACTCCCTTTTTCATCTTTGTATCCAAATTGATGGGGGAGTAGGGTGGGAGGGGAGTCGTTTTCCTTCTAATTACCAGACAGTAGAATGGTTGAGATGGCAGATTTGGGCACCAGACTAAAGAGGAACAGGGATTAGTCTAAAGCATTGAGGGGGAATTACTGTTTCCTGTAGTTTGCTGTTTCTATGTCTGTGCCAAATCTCTCATGCCACATCTTAGTTTTTTTGTCCTCCTCTTAAATCCCCTAATAGATGAGGCTGTGATTTTGTACAATGGAGCCCCCATAATGCACTACAGCTCAAGTATTCACTATTCACTAGTAATGGTACACACATTTATCCACAAAGCAATCCGAAATACTGCTCATTTTTTTTGCATTTTTTGCAAATTTGCCCTCTTGTATGGGATGATGCAGCATCGCATGTCATTAGCACTGCACAGCATCTTTGGGAGAACATGTCATGAAACCGACGCGTGCAAATAACACTCAACGCCTTCGAGCCACAAAGGGATTTACCTCTGTCATTAAAGGAGGTCTTCCTCATTTCATTATTAATTTCCACGGTGACAGCAAGGGACTCCAAAACAAAACAAAGGAGCAAACATCAAATAATTAGCTCAAAGGGCTGACTGGGGTACTCCCACACTTACCACAGAGATTTGCTAACAAGCATCGAGATTCATCTCACCTAGATTCATCTCGAATTGTTTTCCTTTTTTTTTTTTTTTGTCTTCCCTTCTCTTTTCCTCACATTCAATTTCCTGTAGCCATAGAGGCTGTCAAAAACATCAAGCCCAATACTCGGCGAGATCTGACTAAAACAAAATCAGTGCAGGGAAGGAGGGAAGAAGAGACGGCTGACGTGGGCTTTGAGATGAGCGGCTTTTGTGTGATCCAGCCGAGGCTTCTAAGAGACAGAAAGAGGACACACTGAGAGAGGGAGAGAGAGGGAGAGAAGGGGAGAGAGAGGGAGAGAGGCGGATAGAAGGGGGTGAGGGAGAGAGAGAGAGAGAGAGAGAGAGAGAGAGAGAGAGAGAAGGGGAGAGAGAGGGACAGAGGCGGAGAGAAGGGGGGTGAGGGAGAGAGAGAGAGAGAGAGAGAGAGAGAGAGAGAGAGAGAGAGAAGGGGAAAGGGTCCCTCCTGTCATTTTTCCCCATTTCAGCAGAAAACACAAAAGCCACACGCACACACACACACACACACACACACACACACACACACACACACACACACACACACACACACAAAATACAAACAAAACCTATGGTGGTCAGACCACCAACACAGCAGCTGAACAGATTCCAGACCTCTACCAGTGTGGGGCCAGTTCTGGTCCGTTGCTATCGGAGACCACAGTAGTAAAATATCCTTTCACGCGAGGCGCACACACACACACACACACACACACACACACACACACACACACACACACACACACACACACACACACACACACACACACGCCGGTGTGCCACAGCTCCAACCATGCATGCGCTGAAGCAGCTCATCGCACTCATTACTTCCAGCTCAGTATCCACCACCAAACTAATTAAAACAAGTCCAGATGGCGGACACCAAACACTGGCTGGAAGTTGGGTTTGTCTTCCGTGGCTCTGGACTTTGCACCTCAGTGAGAGCCTGTGCTTCCAGGAGAGGAGGAGTCAGAAAAGACAGGACGGGCGGAGAAGCACGCCACCAGCTGCAGCCTTCACCTCCGCCGCTCAAAACGGAGAAAATACACACGCGCGCACACACACACACACACACACACACACACACACGCACACACACACACACACACACGCACACACACACACACACACACTCATACACACACACACTCATACACACACACACACGCACACACACAAACACTAATACACACGCACACGCACAGACATAGACACAACAGACTCTGTTCCTGACCAGAGTTAGTGTTCCCATGACAACTGGGAGTGTGGTCTCTCAGGGCTCTTACCTTCATCTTCATCGTTGGCGGTGACGGTCATGACGATGAAGCCCACCTCCTTGTCCTCCTCCACGCTGAACTCGTACATGGGCTGGGAGAAGAATGGGGCATTGTCGTTGACATCGGTCACAAAGATCCTCACGTAGGCCGTGTCTGCGAGAGAGGAGAGGAAACCATCATGAGACACGGAAAGAAAAACAAACAATTCCACAGTCTTTGCTTTGACCTGCTCTCAAATCACCAGCACTCAAATGGAACGAGTGGTGATGCAGACTTCACATTGTGTTGAGATGTTGACACGAACAGACACACTCTGCTAGATTTGGAGACATAGCAGGTATTGAAATCACCACTGGACTGGTTTGAAAACAAGTACACATCCCAAGCACAACACTGAGATGATGACTTCCTTTATTGAGCTCTCCAAAGGAAGCTCAATCCAGGAGCGCTGACTGAACATCGGACGTTTAGGTGGGCTTAGGCATGACTCTAGTAATAAGAGCGCTCTGTATGGAACTGTACATGTGATTGACCTCTCTGTGTGCAACTCATCCAACCCACTGCACTGACCGTCGTGAAACAGTGGCAACGCTGGGTTTATATACAGCTGCTCACTGGGGGAGTACTGACTGGATCATCTGCATATGTGATGTGTGTGTAGGAACCCCGTAGAATAAACTTGGCACTAAGCGAACACAAGGTCGTTTCAAGCTCTAGGAGAATTGACTCCATGAACACGAGTGCAGGTGACGAGTCACCAATCACTGCGAGAGCTTCAAGGCACACTTCATCTGAAGTGACAAAAGGCCAAACTCTCGACTCTTGACTCGATGTGTTGATGTGTGCAGGTTGGCGTTGTCGCAGGAGAATAACTCGCATTATATCACCATTTAGAATGAGTTAGGCATGTCTTAATGAATGAACCTCATCCCGCCAGCTGGCTTGATACGGTCTCATCACTAAGCTGGAAAATAATCAGAAGAGCTCGTGCAGGTGTGTTTAGTGAGTGTGTTTGTGTCTGTTTTGTATGTGTTGTGCGTGTCTATGTGTGTGTGTGTCAGTGGCAGGGGTATGGATGGGAATACTCTGCATGACTTCATGTGGGTGAGGAGAATAGAGTGTGTGACAGTGTATGTGTGTGTGTGTGTGAGAGAGTCAGTGAGAGAATATATCTATGAAGAGGCTTACTGTATTCCACAGGGCTACAGTGAGAGTTCCATTTTGTAACTATAAGTGTGCATGTGGGTTGGCTGATTGTTTGAAAACGTGTTCACTGTTCTTGAAAGAAGAAGTACAGGGAGTAGTGTGTGTGTGTGTGTGTGTGCGTGTGTGTGTGTACGTGTGTGAGTGTGTGTGTGTGTGTTTCTGTGTGTGTCTGTGTGTCTGTGTGTGTGTATGTGTGTATGTGTGTGTGTGTGTGTGTGTGTGTGTGTGTGTGTGTGTGTGTGTGTGTGTGTGTGTGTGTGTGTGTGTGTGTGTGTGTGTGTTTGTACGTGGGGATGGTCACACACCTGTGTTGGGCTGTCCATGCTGTCCAGGTCGTGCTGACTCACTGCCGTCCTGCGACTGCACCTCGATGAGGTAAGAGCCCTTCTGCTCACGGTCGAAGGTGGCGCGCGTGTGGATGACCCCTGTGTAGGAGTTAATGCTGAAGAACTGAGAGTCGCCACTCTGGTCCTTCAGGATGACGTAGTTCACCTGCGGAGGACACCAGACACAGGAGGTCACTGAGAGGTCAAATGGAGGGAGGTGATGGACAAATGGCATGGGCCTCAAAACAGGCTCCAGTCAGCTGCTTTTCCAACTGCTTTCTCTTAATGAGTGGTCCAGGTTTAAGAATTAAGAACTGATCAAATCAAGAGACATGATACCAGTTCAGCTCTTTAAAACTCATACGTGTGAGTCAAAGCTTCTGTTAGTGGCACATGTATTATATAACTTCATTTAGCTCTTTGCGTCTGTGTACAATGTCATTCTTTCAGTCTTCATTCAAGTGAAAACAGGTGGTTACTGCAGCCAAACTTCAGCAAGAATAAAGACTAATGGAATAAACTGTGAAAAAAAAGATATACACCCTACACCTCTGGGCAGAGATACATTGAGTTTGATTTGAGACCCTGACCTGGCCGTGCAGTCCGGAGTCCAGGTCTGAGGCAGACACCTGGGCAACCGACGTCCCCACCTCGGCCCCCTCTGGCACAGTGGCCTCATAGTTGGAAGACATGAAGAAAGGCACGTTGTCATTCACATCTGTGGAGAGGGAGAGAGAGAGAGAGAGAGAGAAAGAGAGAGAGTGAGACGACATTGGAGATTTAATAGTGATAAAAATATTGAGGGAATAAGAAACAGAGAGATAGAGGAAGACAGACAGACAGACAGACAGACAGACAGACAGACAGACAGACAGACAGACAGACAGACAAACAGACAAAGAGAGAGAGAGAGAGAAAGAGAGAGAAATGAGTGAGACGACATTAGAGATTTAATAGAGGTATAAATATTAAGGGAATGGGAAGAGAGATAGAGGGAGACAGACAGACAGAAAGACAGACAGACAAAGAGAGACAGCATTGAGAAAGAGCATGCGAGAGATAACCAGGGATATCATGATGAAGAGAACAGGACAAAGACACAGGGAACGAGAGGGGCGGGAACCAAAACAGCCTAATTCAGGGCCAGAACAATCACAATTCAACATGGAGGATAATTCAAATCAGGATCCAAATCAAAAGAGGAGTCATTAAAAAACATAAAAGCCCCATGTCCCTTCTGTCCTTCCCCTGGTGTGCACTGCCCTGCAGTGAGTCGTGAGGAACACACATACGTGTGGATTTGCGTGGAAGAGGGCTCCAACGGGGCGAAAGAAGAAGAGTAGGTAGAAGAAAGAAAAACAGACAGATTGCAGGTTCCATCTGAGGGTTGGTGGAGTGCGCCGGGGAGGTGGCCTGCCTGCTCCCAGCGGCCCGTTGATTACGCCGTGCCGGTAACAAGCTTCCCAGGGCTTTTGTCTTCCCTTTCATTACGCTTCAATCTCCTCTCGCCCCTTAATTAATGCTGGTGCCTCGTCTCGAGTGTTTGTGTGTGTGTGTGTGTGTGTGTGTGTGTGTGTGTGTGTGTGTGTGTGTGTGTGTGAGCAGCGAAGCGGGGGCGGTGAGAGCAGAGGCAAAGCTGGGCGAAGCAGGTTGGAGGAATGGCTGAAGAGGCTTTCTCTCTCTGAGCCGAGGCACACACACACACACACACACACACACACACACACACACACACACACACACACACACACACACACACACACACACACACACACACACACACACACACACACACACACACACACACACACACACACACACACACACACACACACAGCCACACACACACACACACACACACACCACTCCAGCCTACCCACCACACACTTATGTGACAAAACACTGTACACACACACGAATCCCACTCTACCTTACCCACCACGAACCCATCAGGCAAAACACCACACACGCATATGCACACAAACACTCACACTTGTTAGACAAAACAACCAAAATCACACACACACACATGTCTGACAAAACACCACAAAGAACACACACACACACACACACACACACAGACAGACACACACACACACAAACACGACTGACTGTCCCTCAGAGAAAGAAGGCTCCCTCGGTTGGGGGTTTTCAAGCTTGTATGTTTGTGCCACAGCAACAACAACAACCATCAAAAAAGTGTGAGATCCAGCAGCAGTAAAGCCCAAGGAGATGAAGTGAACATGAAGGGGGGCAGAGAATGAGATTAAAGCAGGGGAAACAAGATGTGTGCAGAGGAGATGAGAGGACGGAGGTAAGAGGACGGAGGTGCTGAGAAGAAGACAGACGAGGTGAGGAGGGCACAGGAGGAGGAAGAGGGAGTGGAGGAGGAGAGGTAGGCAAGAGGGGAAAGGGAGAGATTTGCGAGTCAAACTAAAAGAAACTAGTGCAGACAAGATGAAAGCAGAGGATAGGAGAGCAAAGTAAAGGAGAAAAAGGGAACAGGCCAGCAGTGGAGTGGGATGAGAGGAGAGGAGAGAAGAAAGGGGGACAGGAGAAAAGAGGAAGAGGAGAAGAGATCACAGCTCAGTAGAGGGAGCTAGAACTTTAAATAGCAGCTAGTTTTGGAAGCGTCTGGGCTTGCATGCATTCATTCAAGACCCAGATGATATCGGGACTAGAACCATCAGGCGCTTTGAGGAAAATAATGAAGATATACCCTGGTGAGGACACAACAGGGAAGAAGAGAGGACAACAGGAAATGGAGATGTGAGAAGGAAGAAGGGGATGGTGATGATAGAATAGTGGAGGTATAACCTAGAGAGCAGAGACAGAGATCAAAGGAGAAGGAGGCAGTCAGGTGTCGTGCATCTCACCGGTGAGGTTGACATAGACCGTGGTGAAGGACGCCAGGGGCACGGCCGCCACGTTCTGAGCGCGCACACGCAGGGTGAAGAAGCGCGTGCTCTCGTAGTCCACCGGTTCCGCCACCAGGATGGACGCTGAGCCGTCCCCGCGGTTGGGTTTTAGGTAGAACCGAACCGGCATGTTGGTCTCTGGAACCTGGCCCTCCTCCAAGTTGTAGGTTACCCTGGGGTCCCCGAGAGGCGAGGTGGCCTTTATGGTCTGGGAGGAGGGAGGAGGGAGGAGACAGAGGGGAAGGAGAGTTAGCATGGCATCCCCCCATAAAGACATGCAGACGGTGCATTTCTCCTCAAGTGGACGCCATTGATTTTTGACCTATTGGTGAAGTAATCTGTGAATCCCTGTGATGTGCATGTGCATGTGCGTATGTTTGAGAGCAATCGTGTGTTTGTCTGTGTGTGTGTGTGTGGGAGTGTGTGTGTGTGTCTATGTGTGTGCGTGTTTGAGAGCAATCATGTGTGTGCATGTGCATGTGTGTATGTTTGAGAGCTGTCATCTGTGTGTGTGTTTCTAAGTGGACTTGTCAGTCTTTATGTTTGTGTTGTAACGGTTTCAGTGTGTTTTGGTAAGCGTGGCTGTCTGCTGATGCATCGAAACGGACGTGTTTATGAGGACATTTGCATACTCATGCATGTAACTGAGTCTCTTGGCAAGGCATAATTGAGTGAAAACTACTGGGACAAGCCATAATTGTTCTGGGAGTAGACTTCTTCTCCCTCTTCTTGTTTTCTTTTCCAAGGGGCATTAAGGAAAAAGCGGCAATGACTACAGGGGAAAAAATGCACCTTTAGCCAAACCTTGCTAAGGAATAATTAGCATTATTTGTGAAAGGGCATACTAAATCAGCACAACCGCCAGTCATGCCTGTGCTGACTCCAGCGCATGAATACATTAGACACACTTCACCTGTGATCCATCTCAGCGGCTATTGAACTGATATTGACACTTATAGAGTCCCTTCCTAGCAGGAATAGTCTCCAGACTCACTCCTGATCAAAGCTTTTTTCTCTCCCGGTATGTGGCTTTCTTGAGACAGCCTGAGAGAGGGGGAGTTATAAGGCAGAGGCACCTAGGGAGAATACTTCACTGAGGCCGAGATAGACTCAGAAAGACAGAAGTGGCAGTTTATGTGGAGAATTACACATTAGGCCAAATGGCATACTTTTCATACCAAAAAATGTTTGTGTAAAGGCTGTCAATGAATTGGATTTAAAAGATGATGGACTGGTTCAATTCATACGTTTGGTCAATAAAAGAGTGATTTGCTTCATAAGAATATGACTATAAAGAACAAAATATTATTTTCACGAAAAGATTATCACGAACAAATTTAAACATGACTGCAAATACAGTTTAATTGATGACAACACACATTTCGTATAAAATAGATGTCCATTGACACCTTGTCATTTGGTATTAAGAACTGCAGCATGGCTTCATTTTTGGACCAACTCGTCAGTGGAGTCAATGGCATAGGGAAAGATATCACTGCTGCACACACCTGGCTACAGAGAGCTCTCTCCAATGGAATTTCACACACTGCGTCACGCCTTTTTATGTCCCCCTACTGTTAGCAGTGTGATGCTCAGGCAAGAGAGAAACACCTGGGAGATATTTCACCCTCAGCACAAACTTAGTAGGAGACTAAGGCTCATACACTTATAGCTCGTAGCTCAGAATAGGCATCAAGCAGCCTCCAGGCTCAAAGACGAGCGCTACGCTCATGAACATGTTGGCTCACTGTAACCGACAGCTGCATCCTCTCTTGGAAGCCTAAGCCCTGGCTATCCATCTCCTCCTGGAGTATCACGCGCCATCCTTGCGATTTATTTCCCTCCGCCGCCCAACTTCACTGACGACAGAGCAGATTAAACAAGACAACGGCACTGTGACACAGAGGAGAGGCTGGGGAAAGGCCAACGCAACACAGACTACCACTTCAGGGAGAAAACAGACTGTTTTAATGGTGTTTCCACGCCTTACATGGCCATCTTGGGACGATCCAGAAATGTAAGTGATTGCTCAAGTATGATGACGATAGGGGGAGACTAAACATTACTGAGAAAAAGAAGAGATATGGACAGAGGCAAGGACAAGTAAAGATGAAAAGAAAAGCAGAGAGATACAGAGGAAAATACATGGACAGATCTATACGCAGAGTAGAGGGAAGGACAGAGACAAATAATTGACACAAGAAAGGAGATACAGAAAAAAATAAGAAAGGGAAAAAAGAAGTGTAGTGCTCAGGAGCAGCGAAGTAACAAGAGTTCAGTGGGTCGTGGCTGATGCACTCGCTCGCTCGGCTGTCAAGGTTGTGGTTCTGCAGCGCAGCGGAGCGGTCTGCCGAGTTTCCCGCGGCCCACGGAACATCAGCCTTAAAAGCCCCCCATCACCTGCTCTGATGACTGGGCCTGTCAGCTGGGAGTCGACCCAGGTCAGCCTGACCCGCTTCACCCCCTGAGCTGCCTGCCTGCAGGATGTCTGACTGATCGTCCTGCCCGGCTCAAGCCCTAGAGAATATTGCGTTGCTGTGCGCTAATGATCCAATGCTAAGACCACTGGCAGATTAGAGAATGCTTAAACAATTGTGCCTGTCCATCTTCAACAGTCAATCTGACAGAGATAGTCACAGGGAACCCACAACTACATACACAAAAACAAAAACAAGCGCACAGACAAACAATTAAACTGCACGGGAAATGGGCCTGTTATGTGTGTACAACTAAACACTTTGACACATACAACAAAATGGATCTGCTCTGCCACTGTTAGGGGAAAACTCTACTACTCAAGAATAAAACACAAACACACACGCACTCACTCACTCACTCACAGAAAAGAAAAACATTTAAGCCTCCACTCTGCGTAGGTCATCCACCGTTTCTTCTGCATGGCTTGCCCTAGAGGAGGCGAAGGGAAGTGGGGGTACCAGCTGGCTGATACGACACCGAAAAGCTCTCAGACATCAGTTTCCGTCTCAGTGGAGGACGCTCCCCTCCATCTCCCTCCATTCCATCTCAGGGATACGGCCTCCCTCGCTCCTTCTCTCCCTCAGCGCTTTTTCAAACTTCTCCTCCTTTCCTTCACCCCCTCCCCCACCACCCCTCACTTTTGTCAGAGACTCTTTGAAATATTCATAATGGCACTGGTTCATTTGAATAATTAATTTTGATTATCTGCGGAGAAATACAAACTTGGCCGACCCCCGAAACCCACCTGATAACTGATCTGCCCCCTCAGACACACACCCTCCTTGTTTTCCCTCGACCTCCCACCCCTCCATAAATGTGTTAGGGGGCAGCGTGTTGCGGCCGGGCTTGATGAGAATGATAGGCCCATTATCTGGCATCCGTGCGCCAGAACAAGGCCTCTTAATTACTTCCTCAAGGTTGGAATTACTGCATTTGGAAATTTGCTAATTATCATTCTTTGAGATAATTCCACAATGAGCCGACTGATATTTCAATTTTTAATTAGGCAGACGGAGAGAGAGGGAGATAGATGGATGAGGGAACAGAAGCGAGAAAGGAGAAAAAAAGTACGACAGAGAGGGAGAGAGAGAGAGGGAGGGAGAGAGAGAGAGAATGGGGGAGAAAAAGAAAGGGGAGATGAATAGGAACACTCAGCGAACAACAAGGCAGCTCAGTGTTGCTAATGAATGCATTATACTGTTTAACAAGCCTAATTTGTATTTAGAGTTCGAAGGATGAATTGCTGTGGTGAAGGCTCCCAATGCACAGAACAGATTTGAGCAGGCAGTTGCTACAGCTATGCCACACCAGGGAGTAAATACTGTACTTATGGCAAAGGGGGGAAGAGAGTGCTGTAATTGTTCTGAAGTGCTTTGTTGATCAAGTTTTATTATCAGGAAAATGAGTGTGTTGATGTGTGTGTGTGTGTGTGTGTGTGTGTGTGTGTGTGTGTGTGTGTGTGTGAGTGAGATTGTGTTTAAGAGAGCGAGAAAGAAAAGGAAGACGGGTGGGTGTGTGGGGTGGGGGGAGGGGGGGGCATCATGTTGTTTTCCTAATGACTTCAGTCAACCGTTAAAAGTGAACTGTGAAATGTTCGGCAAATTAAAATGTGGCTGACTGCCTCCATGACCCTCCGTGACAACTATTTTGAAGCCTTTACAAAGCTGGCCTTTCACTGGGAATAAAATGCGGGTATATTTGTGTGGCATTCATCTTGGAGGTAAGCCGAGACAAAGCACAGCATGGTACAACTCAATACGCCTCACAATGAACAAAATGGAGAAATGATTGCTGTCAGGAGTCGCACCAGAAGGCAGTTTAAATCGGAACTACGACCCTACATAAATGAATTTCAGTCACAGAAAAAATAGACTGGGGGAAAGAGCATGTAGATGGGAGACAGAGAAAGAATTGAAAACTGACATCTGAATTATGAGCGTAAAATTCACCTTTAGAAAGACATACAATTAAATCAGTGGGAAAGAAAGGTTCTGAGAAAGGGAATGATACACTATGGGAGAGAAAGGCAGTGAGGAAATAGAAATCTGAATGAAAAGTTTGTAAAAACTAACTTTACCAATGCATATTCTGTAAGCGCTCTGATCACCATATTAGTTCTTCAAAACAGGAATGAATTCATGATTTGCAATAAAGGGGCCAAGAAACTCTATAAGGCCCCTTCCTAAACCCTATATCTGAGGTTTATAATCAGGATCTTCCTCTGAGCATAGTTGCAATATCTTTCATAGTACGAGACTGCACTGGTATTCTCTCGACTTGAAAAAGAGGCGCCACCCCTATAATTACCCTGTGCCACTGGCCTCCTCAAGGCTCACCTGTAGTCAACAGAGCCTTCTGAAACACAGGTGTGCTTCTGTGCTGACCACTAACACAGGCTCCCATACCAACAGTAATATACTGTATGACAAACTATGTTGACACTCTGTAGTATAGACACATGAAATAGTCCTCCTGGGCAGCAGACTAGTATGCAGCAGCAAATGTCAACATCTGCTTAATAATGAAGGTGATGAACAATACACATCAGCCGGCTCACTCACATTCAAACACACACGAGAGAGAGGGAGAGAGAGAGAGAGAGAGAGAGAGAGAGAGAGAGAGAGAGAGAGAATTAGAGATATGCCTGAAGAATAAGAACCAATAATTCATTTCAGTGAACGAGTGCAACAACTAGCAGCCCATTTAAGATCTTAAGAAGAGTCTGCATTAAAGTCTTCAGAAGGCTGATTCGACCAAATCCCTCCTCCTTCTCCTCCTCCTCCTGCTCATGTCTCTGCTCAGAGAGCAGTAATGGTCATACACTGCAGTCAGGCTGAGGCTGAGGCAGAGCAGAATTAGGAATAATTAGGAATCATCTCATTACACATCAGTGGTGCCTGGGAGGCCAAGCAGATCAGGTGTGTGTGTGTGTGTGTGTGTGTGTGTGTGTGTGTGTCTGTGTGCCCATGCAGGTGTGTAGTTCTTGTGCATGTGTGTGTCGTGTCAGCGTTGAAGTTTGTGTGTGTGAGTGTCTGTGAGTGTGAGTCTCTGAGTGTGTGTAGGTGCGTGGGCATCTGAGTGTGTGTGTGGGTGTGTGTCCTCATCAGACTGCCCGCCTCTCAGCGCTCAGGGCTGATTAAACAACAGGGCCTCATCTCCGTGCACCTCCTCTCTCTCTCCCCTTCCTCTCTCTCCTTATCTCTCTTTTTCGATCCAACTCTCTCTCCATCCCTCTCTTTCTTTCTCTCAGGCACCTCATTGATATGGAGATTCGCCACGCATCCCGCGGACGCACGCTGCTCAGCGTAATTAACAGACCATATTAGCACTGCTAAATTTGAACAACAATCTACCTCAGTAATTAGGCCTGGGCGAAGGAGAAGACAAGAGAGGAGAGGGCTGGAGAGGGTTTGCTTCGTGACAATATCAGTGACTGTGGAAAGGGCCTGAAAGTGTTGTGCAAGGAACTGTAGCATGACAGAGAGATGGGTCTGACTGAGCCTAATTTAGCGCGCTGACAAAAGCACACTCACTGCGCACACAGAGACCCAGGTGTGTATGAACCCTGCATTACGACAGTCATTCAGACAGAGAAAGCAACAGGAGAACCTTTGTAGAACAGACAGGAGAACATTTTCTTTCAGCAGATGCTATTACCTCAAACGCCTTACCCATATGGGCTTGACATTGCAGCACCCTCACAAAGTGCTTGCTTGATTGAGCAGAGGTCTTGCAAGCACAACAAACAACCACTTCTTTAACTGATTCCCTGGACTGTGTCTTTCTTTGAACCCTCTGTATTGAACAACCTTGATCTGAAGGTTCAATGTCTGTACAGGTAAGAAGAAAGAAGACATTCTTCCCCATGTAACATCATAGCAGCTCTCTTTTTCTCTGACTATATGGAAAGTACTGAATCATCCCTTTCTCCCCCCACCCCCAACCCCCAGTGTAAGCCTGTGTACAAACATGAAAAGGAAGCGGGAACCACTTGGGGCCAGGTGGTGAGGCGATGTTTCAGACAGAGTCAGGTAAATATAGGCAGGGCTTGTATGCTCTGCAAAATATTTGGCAGCATTAGCAAAAAGCAGATGAGAGAAGGGAAATACAGAGAAAAAAGAAAGAGAGAGCGTGGGGGGGGGGGAGGACTTCCAGCAATTCTCCTCTTGGCTTTTCCTGATGAATCGGCAAAGAGAGAAAAAGAAAGAGAGAGAAATGGAGGGAGCGAGCGAGCGAGGCAGATGACTCGTGTTCCTCTCCATGTGAATGAATAAGGAATGTAGAAAGATGCTGAAGTGCAGACGGCCCCTGCAGTGGGTTCCAGGGCTTCTCAGACATTCACACTCTGAGGGAAAGAGGGAGGTGAGGAGGAGAGCTATGCTCCCATGAGCACAGTCAGGAGAGAAGTATGCTAATCCAACACCAAAACCCGGTGTCTCAAACCATACTTTGTAAAGTACTTATCATCTAAATCACTCTGACACTTCATCTGACCACAGGCTCAAAGCAACAACTTCAGAAACAAAAAAGCAATGCTAAGGTGAATGTGAATGCTAAATTCTCATGTGCTCAAATTAGCTGCAATCCAGTATCTTAACAACAAGAGGTAAAATCAGGTACAGATACAAAAACCCAAGATTTACATTAACATCTACGTATTTGTTCACTTAGTCCTCTGCTGAACAGGCT
>NC_137917.1:1611900-1614877 GCF_963457725.1 Sprattus sprattus | reverse complement strand
CTCCTTTCCTCCCTCCCTCTCTCACTCTCTCTCTCTCCCTCCCTCTCTCTCTCTCTCTCTCTCTCTCTCTGTCTCTCTCTCTGTCTCTCTCTCTGTCTCTCTCTGCAACCAGGGCCTTGCTAAGCCGTACCTTTCATAAAAATTGTCTGACATTTCAGAGAACATTAAGAGCCACTGACACTGATGAAAACAGCATCGGCTCCTTAATTTGAAATTTCGATAAGCCAGCAAAAACTCCTGACCTGTGCTCTTTAATGTAAAAGCGCCACCTGTAAATGTTTCATGAGTGGCTAAGCTCCTTTCACTCCAGGGGGGGAGAGAGAGAGAGGAGGGAAACCCCTTTCTGTGGGCCTCTCTCACCAGAGGACACTCAGAGCAGGTAGGACCTAAACCCTGAGGCGCAGGGCATACACTGTGGTGTGGTCAAGATGCCTCCAAACGTGAGCCAACCGGTCTAATCCACTAACCCAACACACACAATCTAAGGCTGGGACTTGACAACGACTGACCCCCACTTATTTATCAATTTGAGTTTGATTTTTAACCAGTCACTTCCATCCAGGTTTTGGGAGAGGGGGGGTGGGATGGGGTGGTAGTAGGGGCCTAGTGCTTGAGTGGTGGTGGGTGGGAGAGGGGGGTGGGATGGGGTGGTAGTAGGGGCCTAGTGCTTGAGTGCTGTTGGGTGGGAGAGGGGGGGTGGGATGGGGTGGTAGTAGGGGCCTAGTGCTTGAGTGCTGTTGGGTGGGAGTGTTCAAAGAGGCAGCTAGAGGTCAAATTATAGCACATGAGGACATAAGGAACAGGATCAGTTGGGGAGTTGCTCTCACATTGGTAACGACTGTTCTCAAACTTGGGGTCATTGTCGTTCTGGTCGGCGATGACGACGGTGATCTGGCAGATGCCGATAAGAGGCTCCTGAGCCTGGTCAGTGGCTGTGACTGACAGGCTGTACTCCCGCTGGCGCTCCCGGTCAAAAGTCACCGATGTGCTGATCACACCTTGATGAGAGGTGAGAGGTCAAAAGGTCAGGAGGTCACATCTTCCCAAACCATCACATGCTTGGCCCTTCATGTACCATGCATACACTGAACAGGAGTGAATTAAAGTGCACTAGTAGTCAATTAGTATTCATTAATTATTACAATATGGTTTCTCTTAATTTGTGACATGATTGTCTTCCGCACTATAGCATTGCATAGTCTATTTCCACTTATGCACAGAACTATTGGCAGGAATAAGTCATTAGTGAGTACTTTGTTGACATGCATATCTTTCTTAAGATCAAACATGGGTTTTGGTATGAGCCTGACAGTCAGAGAGAGGCTGTCGAGTTTCTACCTGTGTCAGGGTCAATGAGGAAGCCAGACGAGGCTCCGTCTCGTTGCATGATCCCGTACTTGACGTCTCCGTTGAGCCCAATGTCCGCGTCGTGGGCATGCACACGCAGCACGAACGTCCCCGGGGGCAGGTTCTCCAGGACCCACGTGCTCACACTGTAGTTCTGACACTGGAGAGAGGAGGATGAGGGGATCACTCACACCTCCAGTGTTTCAACATATTGATCAAATCAATCAGAAAAATAAATAAAATAATGATCTACATCTCCAAATATATGGCTTATGCTGACCCAAGTAGTCTCCTGTACTTTGCGCCTGAAACTTTCTTTACTACACTTCTAATTTGACATTGTGAAGAACAGTTTCATTGCAAACGCCATCAGACTACACTTCTAATTTGACATTGTGAGGAACAGTTTCATTACAAACACCATCAGACTGAAGTAGCATTACCAGACTCAGGCCTATTGCCCTCTGTGTACCCTCTGCTAAAATACTTCCCTATTGGTTCCCAAGCAAATTACAGAGCAATCAAGAATGACACCATCACACTTTCCCCAAAAAGAGAGTCCAGACGAGGCTTTTGGAAAGCCCTGCTGTCTCCATATTGGATTTGGACAAATGGCTCGTCATTAGAGTGGAATTAGCAGCTGAGTTGAATCCTGAGGAGTTTTTCGGTGATGTCCAGCTCTCAGAGAGGCACTGGGGCCAGACAGTGGAGCTGTCTAATGAGCACACACTCCAACTGTGAGTGTAACGCCCTGAAGACACCGCCCCCGCACACACACACACACACACACACACACTGCCTTCCCCAATCCTGCCCCCCCCCCCCCCCCCCCAACACACACACACTAACTTTGGAGCCCTCATTACCCTCATCAACCCCCCACCCCACCCCAGCCCAAATGCACACACACAGAGGCAAGGGGAGCCCCAGGAGGGGCCTTGTCGATGCTGCACGATTAATCAAGTAATTGGATCAATACAGAGGCAGGGAGAGCCGTCAGGCTGCTTGAAGGAAGCTCTCAGACACTCCTTCGCTCCCTCTCCCCCCTCCATCCTTCTCTCCCTCCTTCCCCTTTTCTCCTCTGCACTCGTTTTCTTTCTGCGCAAAGGCATTATTCCGTAAACGCATGGGGGCTTAGAGCGGATTTTTTTCCGTTTATCCTGGGAAAACGCTTTAACAGATAGTCCATAATCTACTGAGCAATTAGGAATGACAAGCAGGAACTTATTGACTACAAAGAGGGCTTCGGGCGGGGAGTTTGGGAGGCAGGGGGGTGGGGGTCTTAGGGGTGGAGGTGGGGGAGGTGCTGGAAAGTTAGGGCTGGAGCAGAGTAGAGTTGCCATTGCCTTGGATCCAGTGGCCCATCGCACTGCTGATAAGGTCAGGATGCATCAAACACACACACATACACACAAGTACAAAAATGCACAAATGTAGACATACACAAGAACACACACATATGATGCATGCATAGGCATGTACACATATATATGTTGCAGAGAGGAAGGGAAGACAACCGAGTAGAGAAAAATGAAAGAAGAGGAGGAGGAGAGGATGGTGTGCTGAGGAGAGCAGGGGAAAGCAGAGGATGGGGAGATGTGAAGGGGAGAGGAGAAGACAGAATAGGAGA
>NC_137917.1:1594400-1606900 GCF_963457725.1 Sprattus sprattus | reverse complement strand
CGTTGACTAAGGAAGAGGGGAAACAGAGAGGGTGGGGACGAGAGGTTACAGATACATGACTGCCACGACAACCTTGATGCTGACGTGCCCTGGCCAGAGCTGTGGAAAAGCAACACGGAGTCTCCATCAGCGAGTGGGGGAGAGAGAGAGAGACAGAGAGCGAGCGAGAGACGTAAGAGTCAACGCGTTGGGCTGAGTTCAGGACGCACTGGCCTGGCAAACTGTCATGTCCGCTTGGAAAGCACGCACCGGGAGAGCGAGACACATCCCTGGCAATTACTGTCCAGCCTCCTCCCAAGAAACGGATGGCTGTGTTCCGTCCTCTCCCATGTGTCCCTTCTCCTGGTCCCTCTGCCTAGACAGACCAAACTAACCCCCAACCCCCCACCCCCACCCTAAAAAAGAACCCTCTTGTTTGTGGCCGAGGTCCACGGCGCTCTGTACGGCAAAGTGCTTTTTTTAATTAAGCACTCACTCATGTTTTAAAAAGGAGCCCAATGTTAATTAAAAACCGTGTTGGGGAGGCCAATTCTTCTATTTGATAAATTTAAGAGCCCATCTGTCAGCTGAGCGCATTGATGGTGAGATAGAGAGACAGAGAGAGAGAAAGAGATATAGAGAGAGAGAAACAGAGAGAGAGAGAGAGAGAGAGAGAGAGAGAGAGAGACAGAGAGAGAGAGAGAGAGAGAGAGAGGGGAGGTGGGTGAGAAAGTGCAGACGAATGGCGCACATCTAAAGTAAAACTTGAAGAAGGCTTTGCTATCATTAGGACGGGTGCCAGATATGGAGGTGGAGGTGGCGGTGGCTGGGTGTTGTTGAGGTTTGTAGTTGGGTGGTGGTGGTGGTGGTGGTTGTGGTGGGCTAGGGGGAGCCAGAGCAGTGGCACCTCAGGCAAGCTGTCAGAGCAAACACCCACCCACCCAGCCAGCCAGCCATCCAGCCAGCCAGAGTGGCACGGCTCCTGGGCAGGACAGCGCTGTGTGTGGAGGCCTCTAATCTCCAAGGCAAATGTGGAGCTCCGGGGGCTCAGCGAGCCCACAGATGTGGCGCGACAGTCCGCCTGAGCTTCCCATTCTGGGCACAGCTACTCTCTGTCCATGATTATCATTCTCACACTCTCTCTCTCCCTCTCTCTCTCTCTCTCTCTCTCTCTCTCTCTCTCTCTCTCTCTCTCTCCAGGTATTTCTCTCAAACACACCCACAAACACCAAGAACACATATGTTTAGGCATGCACCTACGTACACACTCTTTTACCCTAACACAAATGCATGTTCACAGACATACACAGTCAGCTGCACATTATATGCTTGTCGCTCCCACTCCTACTCCCTCTCTCCTGCTCCCTATAGCTCCTACCACGGCGCATTTAAGGCACCTGTTGCAGGTTGTGTTGTGTTTGTGTGTGCGTGTAGTGGGAGCGCTGGTCGTGTAAGCAGAAGCAAAAGGTTCTTCGGGGGAAGAGGATTCCAACAGAAGGTTCATTAAAAATACACAGACTAATATAATGTGTCTGCAAGCTACCTATTACCATTTTTAATACATGTGCTGGGGACTCAGGAGTTACAGCCACAGCAGAATAAACCACAGGCCTTGGGGGGGGGGGGGGGGGAGGGAGGGGTGTGTGTGCATGTGTGTAGAAGAGAGAGAGCCTGTGTATGAGGGTGTGTGTGTGTGTGCAGAGGCTTGTTGCCGGGGCTAAGACTGCTTGCTCCCCTGCTCCTCTAAATCCTTCCCAGGAAGTTTTTCACCCCATAATTGGAGCTTCTCTGTTTTTTTCCTTCCCTCTTCTTCTTTTTCCTCTTCCTCTCACCTCTCTTCTTCCCTCTCCCTCCCTTCCTCCTCTTAACACTCCATCCCTAGTAGCGCCTATTAACCGAAGCGGCCCAATTTATAAGTCTAATCCCGATTTAAGGTAAACAACAGTAATAATCTCCTCTCCCTTCTGCTCCTCCGGCTTTCGCTAGTCAAGAGATTGCCGTGGCCCTGGCGCTTCGTGCTCCTGGAGTTTAATGCATTTGACTACTTTATTCCCCCCAACCCCACACGTCTCACTTCTCTCAACGCAAAGACAACACAACACAACACATTTGATAAGCAAAGAACTCCTGCAGCCTGACATCAGGGTTGGCCCCACTGTTTTTCTCCTTGTTCCCTTTCACTCATAGCTGACTCCACCACATCTGCCGCCACCTTCCCTCCCTACTTTTCCAAACTGCAAATAAACAGAAAAAAAATGAAAAAGAAAGAAACGACAACTGAAATCCCATGCAAGACTTCCTCCATTTGCATGCAGCCGGTGGGAGGCCCCCGTCGAACTGAGACGCAGTCCGTGTGTTAAATACCACGCCGCAATATGTAAATGTAATCAAATTTCACAAATGCTGCTGCAGCGCTTTACAGAGTGTCTGTGTGTGTGTGTGTGTGTGTGTGTGTGTGTGTGTGTGTGTGTGTGTGTGTGTGTGTGTGTGTGTGTGTGTGTGTGTGTGTGTGTGTGTGTGTGTGTGTGTGTGTGTGTGTGTGTGTGTGTGTGTGTGTGTGCGTGTTTGTGCGTGTGCGTGTGCGTTTGTGTGTGTGTGTGTGTGTGTGTGTGTGCGTGTGTGTGTGTTTTGTAGAGCACAAGCATTGTCCGCCACTACCACAAAACTGGAGTGCTTTAGGTTGTGGGGTGAGACCTGCTTCTGCGGGTGAAATAATGAAATAAAGTGCGAGGCTGTGGGAGAACAAAGGCGATGTGAACGATCGTTTATCATTGCAGAGTCTCTCTGGGGCTCTGGCTGGGCCCAGTGGTGTCGGGGCAGTGGCTCTGATCTTCACTCAGGTGCACGGACAGGTGCAGGGCGCAGACAGGCAAAAGACTCCTGAGGCTGTGCAGAGAACAGCAATTCACAGCCCAAGACTCCAAACGCTTAGTGGTGTGGAGAAAACGTACTGACTTCCTCACTAAACAATCTCTGTCTCTGTCTCTCTCTCTGTCTCTGTCTCTGTCTCTGTCTCTGTCTCTGTCTCTGTCTCTGTCTCTGTCTCTGTCTCTGTCTCTGTCTCTGTCTCTGTCTCTCTCTCTCTCTCTCTTTCTCCTCTCCCCTCCCCACACACACAGACACATACTTACTGTATACGTATTGTCATGCAAACATACAATGACAATGACAACAGACATATAGTGAACATACACACACACACTACACACAGTCCCTCAAGTAGATAAAACACACTGAGACATATATCAATAGGCCTCCACATTTGCTGTGTATATGTGAGCTCATTAAACACCTGTGATCATCAAGACTGCAATGCATTTGCATGTTAAATGCAACATATTTGTCAACCTAGACTGTTGCCATCTACAGGCCTGGATTCAGTTCCAGTGCATTGTCCCTGTGGGAGGAATCCAACCTCTCCTTTAACCGTAGGTTCTAACAAGTGGAGCTTCAGGGTCTCTGTGAGTGCTGACAGGTCATGAAACATGGAGGGATGGGGCAGAGATGGCGGCTCAGGAGGGGAAGAGGAAGGGAGCCAACAGTCCTCTCTGCCAGACAACAGCCCAACACTCCTCTCTCCCAGGGAGGCCCCCACTTGATGCCATACATCATGTATTTTTAAAGAGCCATAGAAAAGGGGATAGAAAAAAACAACAAAGAGAAAACACTCTTTCAATTAGAGTGATAAGATCGCATGGCGGCCCGGGCAGAGAGATAAATAGTCCCAGGGGAGATGTTACTGGAGGGCTTCAGAGGGGGGGGGGGGGGGCTCAGGATAGGTGAGGGCCAATCAGAGACATGCATCTGAGGTATGGGTTGAGGGGCAGTGGTGGCTGCCAATCTCTCTGGGCTGCAACCAGAGCTGATGAGGCAGGCGCAGGGGCCAAGAAGGCACACACATTTGTGCAGCTAAGTACGCATACACACAATTCTGTGTTGATGTGCAAATATTTACCCACTCACCACCTCAAATCACACACATACAAACAAACATGAAACACACAAATGTGCACAGAAGCATGCAACAGGAAACAAACACACACACAAGTGGAAAAGGTTAACAATTAGTCTGCTGCTGTTGAGAATTTGAACTTCTCATCTTTCATCTTTGCACTGATGGATAGATAGACCGAGCCTGCACCACACACAGAAATGTGCACACAAACACACACAGAAATGTGCACACACACACACACACACACGCACTCACACACACACACACACACACACACACACACACACACACACACACACACACACGTCTCCTGGTGGGAAGTGATTAAGCTCATTCTGCCCTCAGAACCCTAGCCAGGCCTTTGATTAGAACCCATCTCCCATGTCCTACCCACGTGGCTCAGAGAAGGACTGAGTGTGTGAGCGAGGCCTGCCATATAATGACTTGCTCTGTAATTACAGCCTGAACTCCGGAGGTGTACAGCTGCTGGGGGGAAGGACAGAGGCTACTGAGGTACAAGCCCCTAGTCCAAGATGGACTTAAGATGGAGGTAGGAGGAAAGTGTGTGAATGAAACAAGAGAGAGCGAGAAAGAGAGAGATAGAGACAGAAGAAAAAGAGAGGGGAAGTAGAAAAAGGTGAAAGGGATAAAGAACTTAGAGGAAGACAGACTTGCAGAAGACATACATTCACTGCTCTTACCTTGCAGGAGAGAGGTTCCGGCCGGGATGGACTCAGGAATGTTGTCTCGGCTGTAGATGGCATGCAGGAACTCAGGGGTGCAGTCGTTCTCATCTGTAATGTGAACCATCACCTACAGGGGGCGACACACAGAAGGCGAGGATTGTGAAGAGCTGATCACTGAAGAGGAAGTTGGCGAGAGAAAGGTGGGGAGCATAGGGGAAGGGCAATCTCCTACCCCGCTGCCCCCTCCGTTTCCCCCTGACTGGACCTGATATATGTGTGTGTGTGTATGTGTGTGTGTGTGTGTGAGTTTGTGTGTGTGTGTGTGTGTATGTGTGTGTGTGTGTGTGTGTGTGTGTGTGTGTGTGTGTGTGTGTGTGTGTGTGTGAGTGTGTGTGTGTGTGTGTGTGTGTGTGTGTGTGTGTGTGTGTGCGTGTGTGTGCGTGTGTGTATCGTGCTCCATGACACAAATAACTGAGGCATGTTATCTTGGCCTGTGATGATGAGGCCATGGGTTGAGAGCAAAACATTTGCATCCAATCCAGAGAGTCCTCCATCAGCCACGCACACGTGCACAGAAACACATTTCACACACACACACACACACACACACACACACACACACACACACACACACACACACACACTGCCCATGGGTTCATGTTTAAAGAAAAACATTAGCCCTAAACACACATACACACATTGAAGTCCATCACCTTACTATTACGTAGACTAGCAGGAACATTTTAGATTCTTGATTAGCAGCTCCGGAACTAAACAGGTGTACTAACTGACCAAACATAGAGACTGACTGTCCCATTCCAACATTCAAACATACATATTTCAGTCTTTCAGTCATTCATCCCTCTCTCTCTTTCTCTCTCTCTCTATAATCCTCTCCAGCTCCATCCTCTCGTCTGACTTTGAGAAGTGTTCTGTGTGGACCTCTCTTTAAGGCCTGATGAAGGGCTTTATGGAGTTTAGACATTGTCGGCTGCTTTGTCGCGCTCTATTTGGACAGCTGTCATTGTGATGTGCCTCCAGCTATGAGAAGAACCCCCCTCCCCCCCTCCCCCCCTCCCTCCACTCTCGGCAGGATGGTGTGACAAATTATGTGTGTGTGTGTGCTGGTGGCATCAAGAGAGAGAAAGAGAGAGAGAGAGAGAAAAAGAAAAAAGATGAAAATGAGAGAGAGAGGACAGAGAAGAAAATGGTTGGTCTTGGAGGGTGCAAAAGAGGGAGAGAGCGAGCGAGGGAGAGAAAGAGAGAGAGAGAGCAAACATAAAGAGAGGGAGTGAGGAGAAAAGAAAGATGGAAGAGTGGGTTGCAACGTCGGAGAGGAAAGGAAGAAAAGTTTGTGGTGCTGAGGGGAGACTCCAGGCTCGGGTGGCTTATCTCTGAGGAGCAGCACTGCCAAAAGGGAGGCCACACTCGCCTTTCTCTGACGCACTGCCACAGACACACACACACACCCTGACAAACACACACACACACACACACACACACACACACACACACAGAAAGGGTTGTTCACTTCCTCTGGGGGCCCTTCTTCTGAACACAGTTCTTCCCAACCTTGTTTGGAGTACTGTTAACTGCCAATGTCTACTTCATCAAAGGGAGAGGCCATGATAGTTTGACCTAAGGGAAGCCAAAGCTCCTAAGAACTTCGAAGTTCAATTGTTCCGATTCTATACTGCTACACTGCTCCCAACACATTCTAGAGCTGGGCCGCATTCTTCATGAAAACTCCATGAATTTCTGACCATATATGGAGTTACACAAGAGAACGACGATGTCTGGTCAGGTCTGGGGAATGATTCCTCATCAGTACTGCTCTGCGGATTGGGAGAATGTGGGGGATTGGTGGTGGGAGCAGCTAAGAGGCGCTTAGGAAAGATGAAGAGGCAGAGTGAGACAAGCAGACAGGCATCTAAATACTTCATCAGCAGACGGGAAACGCAATGGGAATGCAATGGCTGTTACTGTCTGTTACGCTTCTGCACACACATACACACACACACACACACACACGCACACACACACACGCACACACACACACACACACACACACACACACACACTCCTGGCTGACAGGCTTGACAACACTACACTGTTTTAGAGGGTGGAGGAGTGGGAGGGAGGAAAGAAAGAGAGAGCAGAGAGAGGAAAGAAAGAGATAGAGGTAGAAGATAGAGAAAGAGAGAGCAGAGAGAGGAAAGAAAGAGAGATACAGAGAGAAGATAGAGTAAGGGGTCAATTGGTCAGGAGACACTATCCTGTCGACTATCATTAACATAAACCATCCCCCTTCATCCCCTGACTAGAGAGTCATTTGTACTGTTCTGCCTGTGTTTTGTTTGTGTGTGTGTGTATGTGTGTATGTGTGTGTGTGTGTGTGTATGTGTGTATGTGTGTGTGTGTTTATTACGGGGAACCTGTATATGTGTACACACTTGCTGTCCTGAACTGGTGTAAAATGCTATTGCCTCAGCCACATCCATCAATCTAAAAGACCCAATTAATGCGTGGAAGCCAATGAGCTCATAGCATCAAATACACACACACACACACACACACACACACACACACACACACACACACACACACACACACACACACACACACACACACACACACACACACACACACACACACGACACAGTTTGCAGTGACTCTGATAGGCAAACTACATTGGTCAGGGAGTTTTCACAGTGACCTGGGTAAATCTGAATCCATTTTCCTTTGCAAATGAGCTGTGGCAACCGTAAAACCCACAGTCAAATCACCTGAACTGCTCTGAACCAGCAGCAGCAGCAGTAGCGCCTGCCAGGAGATAAACCAAGCCACATCTGCGGCTGTCAGTCCTACAGTCTGCTGGACTATTTATGTGTGTGCTTTAAATTTATCACACACAGCACAAAACAACAACAGACCAGAATAGTCATATTTTATGTTTATTGTACTGTGCACCTATTCGTATAGATAGGAATGTGTGTGTCACTCTAAATATATTTCAGAATCTGGTCACGGGGCTGTCCATACACAGCCATGGTATAAATATGCATTCCTGTTGCCCGGGGGATAGAAGCTGTGGCTGGGGCTGAGCAGCTAATGGCCGGTCATTTGCTCTAGCTGGAGTGAGCTCAGGGATAGATTGAGAGCAGGCACTGATGTTTCAGGGAAAACAGCCAGAGAAGAGAGGCTCTGAGGGAACAGACAGGGACTGGCTTCTGTCTAGGGTTCTATTGCTGGGGTTCTTTGGCTGGGGTTCAATAGCGGGAGTTCTATGGGGTTCCAGGAGCTCAAGGTGGCTTTGGTGAGGGTGGGAGGGGGGATGTTGAAGGGGAGAGAACTACTTGCTTCGTAAATGTTCAAGTGTTGAGTCCAGTCCTTCTGAGATATACAGTGTAAATATAAGTACACTGTTCAAAACACTAAACATAGCGTAGCTGCACCGGTTAGCGGCCAGTCTGTTAAACAATCGATATGCTATGTCTATTTAAAGATTAACATGACAACACGAACGTAGCCGATAACACGCGCATGTTGTTATTATATCCCGTTATAATAGGGATGCTAACTGCAACATTTCAAATGCATGGTAGGTTGCCCTGATAACACTTTCTTCTAAAAATGGATTTCATAACACAGACAAAAGGCTCTTTTGTATGGACACAGCAGTGAGTCTGCAAGTCCTGCAAATCCTCAAATACTGGTGTGCGTGAGTGAGTGTGTGAGACTGTAAGCAGTGAGTTCAAATATGTGCATGCATGCATATGACAAGGCTCAAGTAGAGGAGAGAGAGAGAGAGAGATGGAGACTTGGACAGAGCCATCTGGAGGTGTAGGTGTGTATGTGTGCGTGTGCGCAAGTGTGTGTGTGTGTGTGTGTGTGTGTGTATGTGTGCGTGTGTGCGTGTGTGCGCAAGTGTGTGTGTGTGTGTGTGTGTGTGTGTGGGTGTGTTCCTGTACCTCTGCCACGCTGCTCAGGCCCGTGTCGGGCTCGGCAGCGCGCACTTGCAGGTGATGCAGGTGCTGCCCGCTCTCATAGTCCACTGCCCGGGTCAGGCTGAGGGCGCCGGTCTCCTGGTTGATGCTGAACAGGTTGCTGGGGTTCACCAGCAGCATGTAAGACAGGCTCTTCTGCTGGAAGGACACCGCCTGCACCATGGCAACACTGCTCCGGCAACAACAAAAACAAAAACAAAACACACCAAATGAGTAAATGACTGCTTTATCGGAGATGACTCGACTGTATGTTATTTACAAATTGTTTTGACTTTTGCCTTATCTTCTTTTCACCTAATAAACATCATTTTGTCAAATTATGCATTTCATGTGTATTTCAATATTTGTATTCGACATTTCCTGGCAAAATCAGCTGTGGGGACCTATTGTATTTTATCTGAGTGTTTATCCAGCTATGTAAAGATACAAAATGTATTTAGAACAGAGCCATGACTTTATTACATTGATTTGTTATACAATTTGAGGTCTTAGTGGTTCATTTCTGCACGGTTCTGACTGGTTCAAGGAATGTGTCAAAATAATCATGCTAAATCTGCCACTACTTCCTTCAGTGCTGACTCTGTGAGCCGGTGCACTTCCCCTCAGGAGGCAGGAGGCAGTATACGGAGAAAAGCAGAAGACCGTTCAAAATGTGGCTCAGTGGGCCTGCCCCTCTTCTCCTCACTGCTCCTCTCTTCTCCTCACTGCTCCTCTCTTCTCCTCACTGCTCCTCTCTTCTCCTTACTGCTCCTCTCTTCTCCTCACTGCCCCTCTCTTCTCCTCACTGCTCCTCTCTTCTCCTCACTGCTCCTCTCTTCTCCTCACTGCTCCTCTCTTCTCCTCACTGCTCCTCTTCCTTGATTTTTTTATTTTTTTTCAGGAAGGTGGATGCCGTGTTAGAGGACCCCCCCCCCCCCCCCCCCCCCCCCCCTCTCCATTTCTGATAAGCCATCGTGCTACATGTGCCGGGAGCAGACCCGATTAATCAAATCTAATCCGTTTGTGTTCCTCTCTGCCAGAGCCAGAGTATCAGAGAAGAGGGGCTCTTCATGTGCCTCCAGAAGTTGTCCTTAATACAGATTTGAATTTGCACACTTTAACAAAATTCCTCGCCTGAGGGGGGACAAGACCATGATGCATCTGGGTCCCCCGCTACTCCACCGCCTGCCGCCCCCCCCCCCCCCCCCCCCCCCCACTCCAAGCTCTTCACCCCTCTGCTCCAACAACCCAACCCACCCCACCCCACCTCAACTCAACTCAACCCCCTTCACCATAGCGATTTGCTCCCCCCCTCCTCCCACTTTCCCTCCCGAGCTGTGAGAGCCCTGAGGGTGCATCGCTTCATGCAACAGATGACACAAAGCCACAGAATCAGCCACCTTCACACAATCCTCCCCTTCCCCTCTAATGAGCAGATATGCTGCTGCACCCCTCGCCCCCGCAATTCACCTAACATACAAAATACACACACACACATGATAAATAGACATAGTACACAAACACACTCACACATACACACACAAACAAATGAACAAGCACAGACACACATTCACACACACAAATGTACAAACACAGACACACATTCACAAAGCAAAAACAAAGACATACATATGCGTGTATACATGCAACAACAACAAAACAAAAAAACATGACAAACATGCTTGAATGAACCAATAGGCGCAAATTAACCCAATCTCACAATTACGCACCCACACATATGCCAATTCACTCAAACTTAACAATGAACATACAAACACATACTGAGTAAGGCCACAGCCATTGTCAGACAAAACACACTCACACACGTTGTTCTACTTACGATTGGCCGACGGCTGTGCTCTCGGGAACATAGACTGTGTAGGAGCCGTTGGTGAACTGAGGGGGGCGGTAGCCAGCCAGGATGGACACCGAGGCCTGGGGCCCCCTCCTGCCCTGGGGATCCAAAACCTCGACCCACAGGACGTACTCCTTACTGGGGCTCAGGGGCCGGCCGGTAGTCCTTACCTCCCCAGAGCTCCGGTCCACCTCGAAACAGTCCTCGCCACCTGGGTGGAGAAGACACCAGTCACGCGTCAGCTCCAGTGATGGGGATCAACTCTACTGGTGATGGAGCTAATAAAGTATGTCTGTGTGAAGACTTGTCACTGTGAGAGGAGGAGTAAGAGCTGTGGAAATAAATAACACTTCTTCTACCTCAAATCAACTGAGTTAAGTGATGTGGGGAAAAGCACATTGTGCACTCTTCTGTTCAGCCTACTCTGCTTATTCATCATTCTTAATGATGTTTTGTCACAACCTGGCCGACTTGTCTCTCAGTGGTAAATCAACAGAATTGTGCCTGGATTTCTCCAGAACACGCCAGGTATTACAAAAATGTATCCTTTGTTTATCAAGGAATGTTTCATGGGGTGATATATCCATCAGACCTCTATTGCTGCTCAAAACATGTCAGCTTCTTGGAAACAAGAAGCCTGAGAGGAACAGAAATAGCTCCTCTTCCATCTAGGCCTGGGAGGCTTTCCTCTCGCGTCCTACTGGGCCTCTCTCTGCCAGATGCGGTCGTCCAGTACATGGCCAAACAGAACTGTGAGTCTGTGGCCCTATTCTTAAGGCAACAGCGACTGATGACAGTGAGCTGGTCCATCTGAGGCGCCCCTGTCCCTCTAGGCCAGGGAGGAGGAGCAGGAGGAGGAAGAGGAACGCAGCTGCCAGGTCTCAGCTGCACTGTGTCTGCGGATCTGCTCAATCAGCTGCGCCGGCTCCCCATCGCCGTGGAAACGGATCGTCTTCCCTCTACCTGAGGCACTGACAATCGTGCAGGGCTAACCACAATCTCATTGGTCACCGCTGCCACCCGTCTTTTAATTGCTCATGACCAGTGTCTCAGGAACAGAGGTTGATTTCCTGCACATTTGCACTTTAACCAGAGGCAGAACGCCAGATTCTGTCGTTATCTCCCCCTAAGCTCCTGCTCATTTGTGCATAGCCATATCAGATGAAGAACAGTACGAAATTGCCAAATAATTCATAAGAATACAGTTCTATATTTCCCAAACACATTCCCAAATATAGAATATGGCAGTAGCAGTTAATTCACCAGGTTAAGCAGCTAAAGTCTTGTGTCTAGACATCGACAGAGCTGGAAAGAGTAGCCGACAATATTACGGACCCAGGAGTGAGAAATTAGGCACCAGCGTGCTTCGACTAATCAGGGAAAACATTTAATTTCGAAAGACAGGACGATAAACCTGCGCCGCCATTGTTTATTAAAAACTAAAACGGCAGAGATTCCCTCCCTCTCCTACTACCGTCTGCATCTGGCAACCACAATGGCGCAGATCTTTTTTTTCTGAAGTCTAGCCTGTGAGATTCAGCTACCATTCAAGACGCAGCACACACACAAACTCCTCCTCTCCAGATGAGAGAAGAGGCCCAGGGGAGTGATTACTGCGCCACCAACACTCACTACACATTGACTCAACCTGACACTAATTGAAATTAAACACCAAAAACAACTAGCTCAACCTATACAGCGAGGGAGACAGTTGGGACTCTTTATTTGTCAACATGTACCAGATGTTGGAATAATTACCCATGTCAGAAGGCATTCTTTTGTTTGCATGTTTTTTTTCTGTTTACTGTGCTGTGGCCCACACTTTAAGCATTATGGCGGCTAACAATGTTGCCACTGTGAACTTCTGTTCCCACTTCTTTTTCCGCCCCTATCCCCCCTGTATCTCCCTCCCTTCAGTCACTATTATAGAACCAGAAAGGCAGTGACCTAAATAACTGTTGAATTGATCTGAGTATTCCCAGTCATGTCCCCCGGCCTGCCCTTACCTTCGACCAACACAAAGTGCGCAGTGGCCGGGG
>NC_137917.1:1579400-1589400 GCF_963457725.1 Sprattus sprattus | reverse complement strand
CGTCCATCCAAAAAGCTGTGTTCTCATTTGAATATCAATGGAGGAGATGTCATGGATTGTTATGTGAGGGAGAAGAGGGAGAAATATGAGAGAAAAGAAGAAAATTGTGTTTGGGGTACAGTCATGTTCTTTCTTTCTCTCTCGCTATCTCTCTCTCTCTCTCTCTCTCTCTCTCTCTACTTTTCTCTCTCTTCATCTGTCCCTCATTTGACATGGTGTAAATTGGAAACAGCGGAGGCACAAGACCGATATAGAAGGAGCAAAATTTAGATTGCATTCAAGTGATCTGAAAGCATCTGTCAAGCAGAAGATCTCTGACTCTCTCTCTCTCTCTCTTCTTGTCTTTCTCTCCTTCTCTCTCTCTCTCTCTTTCCACTCCTGTGTCTTCCAGCCCCTGCAGCCGTTCAGCTGTGTGTGAGAGGGCAGTCAGAAAACTCAAGGCATCAGCTCCTGATTGAGAGAGGTTCTGCACACGCTCAGATGCCGCCATCCGCCCAGACGGCAACAACAACAACAACGACGACGACGATGCTCCGCAATGATCTGCCTGCTGAATATGTGACCGTAAAAGAAATGGCCCTGTCTCATGCCATCTTTTTTAGGAAGGCTGTCCTCTCCTGTCCTCCCCTTTTGTCTCCTCTGCACTCCTTTCCTCTCCTGCTCTCTGCTTCTTTCCTTCCTCCCTGTCCTCCTCTTCTCCTCTCCTCTCTTCTCCTGTGCTCTTCTCTCTTTTCCTCCCTTCACCCACTCGTCTGTGCACGATGCAATTAAAAGTGCAGGCACACATCATGCACGCTCCTCCTGAACCCCTGGATGAGGGCGGATTGTGAGATGTCACCTCTCCTCTCCTCTCCTCGTCTCCGCATCACCACCCCTCCTGTCTCTCAGCCACCTCCCGTCCTCTTCCCTCCCTGTTTTCTCCATCCTGACCCATCTTGGGGGGGGGTCACCCTGGGCATGGAGATGACGCCAGAGCACTGCAGGGAGTGAGAGCCGTGAGGCTGGCAGGCCTACGGGGCCCTGATCACGGGGTCCCAGGGTCTCACAGTCTCACCTGGCCCCCGCAGGTACGCCTCAGATGGCCTGCAGGGAGGTCAAGTGGCTGATCCGTGATTATAGGAATGAGAGGGAGATAGAGAGAGGGAGGGAGAGGGAAAAAGTTGAGAAAGGGGAACATAAGACTGAAGATTATTAAGAGAGAAAGAGCAGGGGGAGATAGAATGATGGAGATTTAGAAAGTGAATACAGGGAGGTTTAGAAAGAGAAAGAGAAAAGAAAAGAAAGAAAGAAAGAAAGAACACGATGGCAAGGGAGTGAGAGAAGGGTAAAGCAAGAGCTAAAGCCCCATGAGAGGATTGCAGGTGTCGGTCTGATTGACAGTGCGAGGGAGGTTGTCATGGCGACCTGCGTGGCGCAGGTGTCCCCTGAGTCGTCTCTCCACTGCGCAGGTTAAGTCTTTGTGACATTCGAACAGCCCTTGGGCGCGCTCACATAATTGCCCGTCCTTCACTGGCCTTGCAGAAGGCCTGGTGGTTGGCTAGCTCTATGTACGTGTTTGAGTGTCTGTGTGTGTGTGTGTGTGTGTCTGTGTGTGTGTGTGTGTGTGTGTGTCTGTCTGTGTGTCTGTGTGCGTGACTGTGTGTGTCTGAGTGTGTGTGTGTGTGTGTGTGTGTGAGAGAGTGCGTGTGTGTTCCATGCTCTGGTGGTTTAAAAGAGAGGCCCTTTTCACACCCAATTAACTACTCAGCGATGTATATCTCATTGTTGTTCTGATGACATGCACTTCCAGGGCTATAATTAAGTTTTCAAATCAAGGCCTTTGTCTTGTTTCACTCCTTGTTTCTTTTTCTTTTTTCCCCAGCTTGTCCTTTCATGAGGCGCACACTGAGATCCCTTTAAAGGGAAAGGTCTTGTGTAAGAGAGAGTGAGAGACAGAGGGTGGGAGAGATGAGGACAGAGAGAGAGTGAGAGACAGAGGGTGGGAGTGCAAATGTGGGAGGACTGACCCAGTAAGGAGAGAAAGTGAAAAGTGGGGGGAAGGAAAGAAGAAAATGAAAGTGACAGCAGGGTAGAAAAGCTGAAAAAAGATGGTGCTGATTTAAGATGGTGCTGAGCAAAAAGAAGAGGAAAGAGATGAACATTAGACTAAGAGAGAATGAATGAATACATGAAAAAAAGAGACAAAGACAGAGAAAGAGTCTGAAGAAAACTGATATATAAATAGATAAATAGATAGATAGATAGATAGATAGATAGATAGATAGATAGATAGATAGATAGATAGATAGATAGATAGATGGATGGATATATGGATAGATAATGCATTGATCCGGAGGGAAATTTAGGACTCAGACTGACAGCTGGACCTGCTAGCCGCTGTATGCTGGGTTTAAAGAAGTGGACTTGCATATTCAAACAGCGCCACTCTGTGCTTTCCAATCAGCCCAACCCCGGGTGACCAGACTGGGCCAGACAGGTGGGGAGAGAGGGGCTCTCTGTGGAGTGTCTGAGGCCTGTCCTCGGCATGCTAATGGACAGAGGTGAGGAGCAGGGAGCTGCCTGCTGTGAGATGTGATCCAGCTTCACTTGGTCCTGCTACCAGTCAAGGAGCGAAGGAGGCCCAGACCCGGGCTACTGGATCATGACTTGTTGGGGGGGTGGGGTGGGGTAGGTTGGGAGGGGGTAGGGGTGATAAGGGAAGGGGGCTGGCATCTGGAGACAAATTGCAGCCCCTTACCACACACATAGGCATACACACACACTCATAGGCACACATACACACATACACACACACACACACACACACACACACACACACACACACAATGCAGAGGCTGGGAACCACTGCCTGAAACCCCTGCCTCCCATCTGCTCCCTGCGAGCTGGTGAACTGAGGCACTGTGCATCCTAATTAATGATCTTATAGACTGGCCCACTTTCACTGTGAGCGCAGGCACGCACCCGCAAACACACACACACACACACACACACATGCACACACACACACACACACACAAATACAGTACATACACACACACATGCACACAAACACATTTGTGTGCTAAAATAGATATATTCAAACTTATCTTCCCTTTTTCCCACACACACATAAAGAGCGGGGTGTACAGAACAGACACACACACAAACACGTACACACACAAACACACACGCATACACACACATGCATGCACACAGCTTCCTGCGGGCACACAGTTAATTAAGCACTATTCTATACAGCTGATGAGAAACTGTGTGGGAGAGAAATGTGGGAGACTGAGAGAGAGAGAGAGAGAGAGAGAGAGAGAGAGAGAGAGAGAGAGAGAAAGCGAGAGAGAGAGAGAGAGAGAGAGAGAGAAAGTGAGAGGGAAGAGGACAGATAAAAGGATCTGAGGGAGGACACGAGTAATTGCAGTCTCTGTTCTACACATTATTTTTTTCTTCGAAACAAGCTTCTGTGCATTATGTAGACGTGTTCTTACACACGCACACACCTACACACACTTTCTTTGCCTTGTCTGTAAAAGAGGACAAACAGCCACTATAATCCTTTGTCTCTGTGTACGTGTATGTGTGTGTGAGTGTGTGTGTGTGTGTGTGTGTGTGTGTGTGTGTGTGTGTCTGTCTGTGTGTGTGTGTGTGTGTGTAGGTCAAGGTCTTTCCTCTGATCACAGGCTCTTCCCCATTCTCTTTGAACATTAACAGACTCGACTTGACTTCAGTCAGTGAATAGTATCAGGCCACTATGTTGTTACAAACACGAAAAAGAAGGAATTATGTTGTATGAATAAAATATGTTTCTCTGAAATGACCAAACAAACAAGCAAACAGAATGGTATAGAATGATATCATTAGCAAGCAAACCCAAAGTGCAGCGAACGATAGTTCATAGCTGCAAGACAAATGTTTTGCTTTTTATGTGACTGTGTGTTCAGTTGTGTTCATTTTCATATATTTATATGGCTGTCTGTAAGTGATATACCCCTGTGTGTACGTGTGCTTTGGTATCTTGTGCACATGTGTGTGTGTATTGTGTATGTGTGTGCTTTTTATTATGCTGTGTGTGTGTGTGTGTGTTTGTGTTGTATTCCTGTGTGTGCTGTGCATTGTGTTTGTGTGCTTTTCCCCCTATTTATTTTCCTCTCATCTGGGCCGGCTGCGATCTGATTGAGGGCCCTGAGGCTGTTTTGTGGGGGCTGCGTCCTCCAGCCTCCACTCAATAACAGGCACCGGGGGCGGCCGCCCGTGAACACATCCCCCCTCCACATCCCACCCCACCCCTCGCAGCACACCACAGCACAGCCCCAGTCAGACAGCCTTTCAGAACAAACCGCATCTCCCCTCTCCCCTCTCCCTTCTCCTCTCTCCCCTCTCCCCTCTCCCCTCTCCCCTCTCCCCTCTCCCCTCTCCCCTCTCCCGCGTGACTGGGACGGGCCACTGAGGGCTTCCTGTGGCTCCCCAGCGACCCACTGTATCAAGTTCACTGACACATATATGCATTTACACACGCACACGCACACGCACACGCACACGCACACGCACATGCACACACACTGACCTCGCACAACCACGGTCAAAGCAGTGAGTGTGGGGCAAAGAATCCAAACCACAGAACACAGGTGTGATATATTTGCAAAGCGTTTGGTGTGCTTACACATTTGCTACCGCGTGACAAGTGTCTTTTGTCTCATTCAGTACTTACAGGCATCACTGTATCATCAACTGTGCTTGTACTTGTCAGTGATCGCCCAATGCTAGTATCAATTAAGCTCTATGCTGATTCAACATCCGAATCTACTGTGCTTAGGTGACGTGTGTGTGGGTGTTGTTCACACTGGTCTTATAAAAGACCTTAAGATCTTGATCAGTTCTGCTTCTGTGCCGGGGGGGGGGGGGGGGTCTGGTAGAGCTGTCATCTCATGTCAGTTGCCCTTTGCAGGGAGGTCAACCCCCCTCTCTTCCACACAGAGTTGTGTGGTAGGAGACTAGTGGTCAAACACAACCCTAACAAGCCCATCTCAGATAGCCACACACACACATCAGGCAGGGAGCATCCATCCTGGTGTGAATGAGATCCTAGTGGAGAGGCCAGGGAAGGTGGCCTCCATGTGACCCGGGGTCTGCTGGGGGTAGCTTCCCTTGCTTCTGCCTGTGTGGCTGGAGATGGAGATGGAGATGTAGGCTGGGCCACAAAAGCCACAGAAGCTGTGTGTGTGTGTGTGTGTGTGTGTGTGTGTGTGTGTGTGTGTGTGTGTGTGTGTGTGTGTGTGTGTGTGTGTGTGTGTGTGTGTGTGTGTGTGTGTGTGTGTGTGTGTGTGTGTGCATGTGTGGGTGTATGTGTGCAAGACAGAGAGCAGCTCTTAACCAGAGTGGGTGACATGTCTATATATGTGTGCAGATGTATGAGAGAGTGTGTGTGTGTGTGTGTGTGTGTGTGTGTGTGTGTGTGTCTGTGTGTGCGTGCATCGTGTGTGCATGTGTGCGTGTGTGCGTGTGTGTGCGTGTGCGAGGTGCGTGTGTGCAGCTCTGAACCAGAGGCACAGATAATGATCGGCGGCCCATGGCCTTGAGGGCAGTGGTGATCAGGATGGAGGTGGGGGGAGGTGGGAGTGGAGGAGTGAAGCTGCCTCTGACACAGACCCGTTCTCATTATCGCTGGCGCTGCCCTGTCTTCAGTAGTGCCCGCGCTCATTAAAACCCGAGCAGCTCAGATGGCGCGAGGCCCGCTTCCTGCCACCCTCACCCCAACCTGCCCGCCTGCCCTCGCACACCTCACCCTCGCCGCAGACACACTTGCCATGATGCGGCCGCACCACAGCTTTCATCTGACCTTTACCAACGCGGAAGAGTCACAAAGGTTCAAGCAAGTATGCACAGTCCCTGCACAAACACACACAGACATCTACACTTATGCTGGGATAGAATGAGACAGATACACACACACAAACACAAACAAACACATACATGCACGCAAGGATACACAAGTTATGGTTTGCCGGCCATGATTACAGCGCGCCATCCGACACTTGCTCCACGGCACTTAGTCAGCCGCGGCGATGACTGCTCACCAGATGGCATCTGTTGTACCATGTGGCAATTAGCGTACTATGAGCAACCAGAGTAGCAAATGGCAAATAACTCCATTACGAAAAGAGCTCCTTTATCCTCGACCAAACAAAACACTTTTTGCATTTTAAATCTGAAAAGTTACACTCACAGGTAAACACATGTTAATATCCACAGTATAGTAAAGATATGTAGCACATTGCTCTACCAGCAAAGAAACAGGAGGAAGTTCGATTCCTCCTAGACCTAGAAGATATACAGTAAATATAAATATAACTACACCACACCAGTGCTTTGTGATTTAAAGTTTTATGGGAAAGTCTAAGGGATTTATCCAGAGTCAGCCTTGCCTAAGGAGTGGTTCCTCGCTCACATCAGGTTAGTGCTGGTTGTATCAAGCGGCTGAGGCTGGAGCTCCTGAAGCTGGGTTTCACACACTGCCACAAATCCCTGAGAGCAGAGCCTGAGTGGGCCTGGATCAGACTTATTTGATTTTCAGATTCCCCCTCATCCCCCCACCACCCCCTGCACCCCACCTTATCTCATCACACCTCCAGGGAATCGAATCGATCAGACCCTGGGAGAGCAGCGGCCTGACCCAAGGCAAACATCAAGCCGGCGTCCTTTGATGCTGGCGCAGAGAGAGAAAGTCTGCTTTTATTTATCTGGTATCTAACTGAGACTCGGTTTACAGGTGCGCATCTCCATGTGTAGTATCGGACCGTTAGACCATGGGAAACCACCCCCTAAACAGTGTCTTTTAAGAAGTTTATACTCCTCTTCCAATGCCTTCTTTGGAAATCCAATGGATAACCATCAGTAGTCTCCCATACTAGCAGCCCGGCAGGATGGTTGAGCTTATGGCTAAGAAATGCCTCACAGCTTTTTCCCACGAACAGAATGTGGGTTTGCCTTTCTTATATTGAACCCCAATCAAATTCTGCATTGGTTTCATGGGTTAAAAAAAAAATATCGTTTTTTTTATATTTCAAACATATTATTCACTGCCCTCTGAAGTGTGAGGCAGTTTGAGAAGTCCTGTGTTGCAGTCAGCTGTGAATGCATCAGTGGGATCACACTGCCACCCTGTCTCATTCAGGTGACCCAAGACCAGCATGTTTCACTATGGCTGGGTCAGTGTATGTTCAGGTAAAGAACCCCATTTGTTAAACGCACAGGAAAGTTGACTTGAGCACTCAACAGATGAAACTGAGATGGACAGGCATGCTTTCGGAGGTGGAGTGCCTAGAGGAGTGAATTGGCCATTGAGCCATCATGCAGTCTTGTACACCACTAGATGTGATCACCCACTATTGCTCTACAGAGCATTTGATACCAAATGTGTTTCCACAAAACACTTCAATACTTCAATACTAAGGTGTGATCCACATTTGGACGTGATTTGCTGCCTGCTTGTGCTCTTACACTCAGGGGACAGGCATACGCATGCTGCCTGAAAGTTTCTTTGTCTTCAATGTCTGAAAAAAAAGGCAAAAGTCCTTGTGGTAATCTGTCTTGTCATAAGAGATGCATGAGGTGGAGAGAGGAGACCGGCCCGAGCCGAGAGGCACAACCACAAGTTAGCGCAGACAAAACGTGAGACGCAAAAGAAAAAACACCAGGGAACATGAAAGAGGAGATAAGACTGCACAAAGCTTGATATGCCCCACCATATACATAATACACTGCCTGCTTTTCTTCTTTCAGTCTTTCAAAGTCACCTCGAAGAGATACAGTGAAATGAGAAGCATGAGGAAAAAAGGGAAGGAGAGTGATAAAGAGAGAGAGAGAAAGAAAGAGAGAGAGGACACCAAGGGGTAGTGTAGCTCTTGAAAAAGAGAGCTCACTCTATTGCAGGTCCAATAAATCGCCGGGCACCCTCAGGACAGCCTCTCAATAATTCAACAAACCTCACATTTACAATATGAGGCCCGTGTGTAAAGACTATTTTGGATGTGGTTTTTCATCATCAACCAAACATCCCGGCACCGTGTTTTCCCCGGCTGTGGAGACGTGGACCGATCTGAAACATGGAAACTGTCACTTGAATTATGAATATCTGAGGACTTTTGTTCGGCATTAAAAAATAAAATATTGAAAAATTGATGCAGGCACCTCGTTGCTTATGCATGAGTTTTGTCAGGAAATTTCTTTTTAAAAAAAAAAACACAATCAGAGGTGCTATGGCGTTCGAGTGGGGATAGAAAAACAGAGAGAGAGAGAGAGAGAGAGAGAGAGAGAGAGAGAGAGAGAGAGAGAGAGAGAGTGGGGTGGTCTAGAGAGAGCACTTTTTCTAAGGAACTGATATGCTATCGAAAGAAGCCATTGGCTCTAGAGGCCTGTCAGTCATATTCTGTGCGATGTGACTGGCCCTGAGGGGGTCTGTTTGGTGTGACGACACACAGGGCACTTGTGGAGGGTCTGGACACCAAGTGGCCCGTCTGCCTACAGGAAGCTGAGCTATCTGTCAGTCAGAGGGACAACTCCTTGGGGAGACAGACAGCTTCACACACACACAAACACCACTCACCCACACACACACAAACACCACACACACACATACACACAAACTGAGACAGTGAGATGGATGTCTCTGGCTCCCTTATGAAGCATGCTGTCACTATGAGAGCTACAACCCACAGGGTGACAACCCAAGGAGAACCACCCTCACACAGGGAGGGAGAGAGAGAGAGACATAGAACTACTCATGGGGAGTCGAAAGATCACCATCCTGTATAAGAGTGATACAAATGCCCACGCACCAGCAGAGCTCAGTGGGTGAAGCAGGGACTGGGGCGTCACCGAGGCCTGAGGCCGTCAGGGGTGAGTGGCCAGGAGGAGAAACTCAGAGTGGCCACCGATCCTGAACCCCCTCTCAGAGCTGCCTCCGTGGGGCCCCATCGCCAAGTGACCAGGTGTGAGGAGGCCACCTGCAGCGTTGCTTACCATATGGTCAGAGAGAGAGAAAACCAAACCTGCCATCAACCTGTATATGACAGTGACAGAACTTGTGAAATTGTGTGATTATGAATCCAAGTAGATGTTCGGGAGTGTGTGGGTCTGTGTGTGTGTGTGTATGTGTGTGTGTGGGGAGGGGACTCTTCAGCTCTCTCTGTCCCTCGGTCCGCCATATCTTTCAGTCTGCATAGTGAGGACATGCCACTCTATCTCCCTTTAGCTATCTTTTCATCACTTCATCAGTATTCTTCACTCGCTCACAAGCACTCACAGACACATAAACACATACACACACACACACACACACACACACACACACACACACACACATAAACACATACACACACACACACACACACACACACACACATACACACACACACATACCCTCACACACACACTCAAACACTCCTTCACAAAAGCCTATTCTAGCTCCAGTGAGATGAGGAGCGAGTTAGACCCATATTGTGTTTGCTCATCAATTAATCAGGACAAGTCTTCTTGGCAGGACACCTATTACATTCCACCCAATAACACCCAATAACGCAATTCCCAGAATTTTCCCCATCACACTCGCAAACATTAGCGGCCAAGAGCCCATGTCTTACATCGTCAGAGGCGCATGAACTCCCAGGCTTAACAGTGTGGTAGAGACTCTGAGAGAGACAGGGTTTTAGAACCGAGTCTGTGAAGAGGGAGGCGAGAGCAGCAGACATGTCGTGCCAGTTCTTTTTTTTCAGTCTTTTTAAAAGGAGAGGTGGATGGGGCTTAAGGAAGGAGTGCATTTGAGTGTGTATGAGTATGAGTGTGTGGGGTGGGGGTGGGGGTGAGTGCAAAGGATGCTGGGAAGACTCTGGGGCCCTTTCACTCCCGTCCGCTCGGCTCGGCGGGGGTCTCGGACACACTCGCCGTGCCATTCAGGTGAAGGGGCCCCCACCACACACTAGATGTTCCACTCAAGTGGCTCCACACACAAGGC
>NC_137917.1:1571900-1576900 GCF_963457725.1 Sprattus sprattus | reverse complement strand
ACCCCCATCTCAGAGCTGGTAATGAGGCTACGTGAGAGGGTATCTGGCCCTCTGGCTCTGTGACTGGTGCTCTGGTAGTGAACATGATGTCGTACACCAAGAGGAACCAGCCTCAAAGCCCACTAGCTCCACCGCTGACCCTACGGATCCCATTATCAGTTGCCCACCTCTTGTGGGGCATGTTTTGGAGCTTGACGATCTCGCCGACTGGCGGACTGGCCAATGATGTCATTTCCTTACATAATCCACCCCACAATATTCTCCATCTCCCCCCGCAGACGTCACATGACCTGGCCGGTCCCCGCAGGGCCAATGGCGCGGGCTCAGATGGCGCTGGGAGCGCGTGCAGAGACAGCGCGGGAGGCTGAGTCACCGCAGCTCCAAGGGCCCAGGAGCCCTGAATCAGCCAGGCGGGAGGGAGCGGAGAGGAGGAGTGTGAAGGAAGCCAGCAGGCTGTTTGGACCGGGAGCATAGCAGAGCAGAGTGGGATGGGGGGATGGGTGGATGGAGGGATGGAGGGATGGAGGGATGGAGGGAAGGAGGGATGGACGGGGTGTGAATGCCACCGCAGCCTGACATGACGTGTGGCCATCTGAGCGGTTAACGCCATCCGCTCTCATCAAGTCAACACGGTGGAGGCATAAAGAAGAAAACAAAGCAGCACAATGAGAAAACAAACTGCGCACGCACGCACGCAAAGAACGAACCTGATTGAAAGCTCTGTGGGACGACCAAACAGATGGAAGGAGAAAGGTGGGAGGAAGGGACAAAAAGAGAAAGAGTGAAAGACAAACGACACTGTGCTACAAAAACTGAGCTAGAGAACGAGAGACCGAGAGAACGAGAGAACGAAAGAACGAGAGCATGAACAAGTGAAGTACACCAACAGAAAGAGGGAAGGAGAGAGGGGGCGAATCAGAGATGAAAACAAAACAGTAAAACTGTTGTGCTGGAATTGTTGCCTGGCAGGCAGAGCATATTTGTTTTTTGGTTTCGTGTTTTGCATAAGCGCACGGCGGCTTTGTCTCAAGCTGTTGAACAAAGCGCAGACGAGCGCGGGGAGGGTCTCTGCCAGGAGGCGGCGGTGGTGGCGGGCGGAGGAAGAAAACCTGCACAGGTGGACTCCCGCTCCTCACCATAAGGAACATTAGCAATTCAATCAGTGAACAGGAAGAGAGTCTTTAGCTCTCCACTGTTTCAGCACTGAGGGAGGAGGGGAAAAGGAGAAGGAAAAGCTGAGGCTTAGACAGAGAGAGAGAGAGAGAGAGAGAGAGAGAGAGAGAGAGAAAGAGAGAGAAAGAGAGAGAAAGAGAGAGTGAGAGAGAGAGAGAAGGGGAACAGGAACAGGAGTTAAAGAAAAAAGAGACAATAGAAAAATATGGGAGAAGTGTGAGAGAGATTAAAGCAGGAGAAAGGGAAGCAAAACACAGAATATGACAAAGAAAAAGACAGGTGACATACACACAGCAAGTAAAGAAAGTATGCTGGAGAAAGGGAGTGAAAAAAGAGAGGAGGAGAGAGAGAGAGAGAGCGAGAGGAAGGGGCATAAAATGAGAGAGACAGGCAATGGAAGGCAGGGAAATTGAGCATTATGTTAACGTTGCAGAGGCTCTGGCTGTTTTTAATGACAGTTTCACTAATGTGTGGAATTAATAAGACAGCGTCTTGTGAGCCCTGGAGCCCTTTGACGCTGATGCAGATATGCGCAGGGATCCAGCCACTAATGCTCCCCAGTAAGTACCTTAATGTGCATGTTATTGTGCGTCGGGGCCGGGCAGCGTAATCTGATTAGAAGAGGCCAGGCACGAGCTGCATGAATCATGGAGAGAGGGAGGAGGGGAGGAGAGGAGAAGGGAGGGGAGGAAAGACGTTTTGAGAGAGAGAGGAAAGGTGTCTTGAAGAGAGGAGGAGGGAGTGAAAAAAGGAGATGAGAAGAGCAGAGATGAGATGGGAGGAAGAGGGGCAGTCGATGCTCAAACCAGGCCTCTCCTCTTCTCCTCTCCTGCTCTTCTTTCCTATCTAGCATCCCTGACCACAGCAGAGCCCAGTGGCATCCCTGACCACAGCAGAGCCCAGTGGCATCCCTGACCACAGCAGAACCTAGTGGCATCAATGAACCACAGCAGAACCCAGTGGCATCAATGAACCACAGCAGAACCCAGTGGCATCAATGAACCACAGCAGAACCCAGTGGCATCAAGGAACCACAGAAGAACCCAGTGGCATCAAGGAACCACAGTAGAACCCAGTGGCATCAAGGAACCACAGAAGAACCCAGTGGCATCCATGAACCACAGCAGAACCCAGTGGCATCAAGGAACCACAGCAGAACCGAGTGGCATCAAGGAACCACAGCAGAACCCAGTGGCATCAAGGAACCACAGCAGAACCCAGTGTCTATGAACTACAGCAGAACCCAGTGGCATCAATGAACTACAGCAGAACCCAGTGGCATCCATGAACTACAGCAGAACCCAGTGGCATCCATGAACTACAGCAGAACCCAGTGGCATCCATGAACTACAGCAGAACCCAGTGGCATCCATGAACTACAGCAGAACCCAGTGGCATCAATGAACCACAGCAGAATCCAGTGGCATCAAGGAACCACAGTAGAACCCAGTGGCATCCATGAACTAGAGGCTCCTACCTACAGTGGATGAGTGTCTGTTCGCCTGTGGAGCCAGTCTTTTTTTCTGTTTGAAATGCCACTGCCAACCAGGGTACCGACAGAGAGACCGTTCAGAAAAGGGATGTATGATATGGTCTGTGTGTGTGTGTGTGTATGTGTGTGTGTGTGTGTTCGTGTGTGTGCGTGTGTGTGCGTGTGTGCGTGTGTGTGTGTGTGTGTGTGTATATGTGTGTGTGTGTGTGTGTGTGTGTGCGTCTGTGTCTGTGTCTGTGTGTCTGTGTCTGTGTGTGTGTGTGTCTGTGTGTGTGTGTGTGTGTGTCGGGTGGGGTGGTGTGAGGGGGTGAGCAGTATCGTGCCTCCACAGGGACGGAGAGTGTCTTTGTTATACACACAATCCCCCCCCACCGTGAGAGGCCTGGCCTTGTTGCTGAAGTATCTCCTCTATTAATGTAACGGTTGTGGGAGGGGGGTGGGGTGGGGTGCTCTATTGGATACCCAATAGACAACACATGGATGTGTGTGTGTGTGTGTGTGTGTGTGTGTGTGTGTGTGTGTGTGTGTGTGTGTGTGTGTTCGTGTGTGTGTGTGTGTGTGTGTGTGTGTGTGTGATTCTCTGTGTGTGTTTGGCTCCTTGTGAATGTGTGTCTGTTTGTGTGTGAAACTGAAAGAGTGACCTGAGTGTTGATGTGACGGGATGGCTTCTGAATGGGAGAGCTGTTGGGGGAGGTTGTGTTTGTTTGCAGGTTCCCCAACCAAGCCGAGACCTTTCAAACCGTCCTGTCGCTCAGGACAATTGCAGCCGAAGCCCGCTGGATTAATCAGCTCTTTTAATGCATTGCTTCCACTCACGAGCAAACATAATGTATTCTGCTGAAACACAGAAGTGACAGAGAGGGGGGAGAAAGTAAGTGAGAGATAAAGAGAGAAGAGGGAAAGAGTGAGAGAGTAAAAGAATGGAGCGAGGGAGAGGGAAACTGCGAGAGCAACTCTGTTGAAGGGGTCTTCAGGTCCCTGGAACCAGACCATTAAATCTCTCCTAAGTTTTATAATTCACTCGATTAATATTCAACACCTCCACTGAGGTCAGCAGAGTCCTAACAAAAACAGTGCTAATGATTAAATGGAAACCCCCACCCCCTCTTTTTTACCTATCAATTATTCTTCCATAATTCACCAGGAAATGGAAAAGAGGGACAAAGAAAGAGTGAGAGAGTGAGAGAGAGACAGAGCAGAGCACCTTTCCATTACCTTACCTTAAATTATAAAAAATGCAAACCCTCTAGTTACAGGCAGCAAGGGCTTTATGTCCGTCTACAAACATCCGCAATTCATTTTGAGCTCAGTTAAAGTCTATGGGGTTTTGGTTTGCTTGTTAGCTCCAAAATCTCTGGCATGTTTGCACCTGATAGACCAGTGTTGTTTTTCCTCCTTTTCTTAACAAACGGTTCTAATAAACCATGCCTGCTTTGTCCCTCCTGCATACTTTTATAGAGGGGAGAAGGTGGGGGATTTTGCATATTAGTTTAAAAATAAATGCAATGGGCCCTCAGCTTTTCTGTTCATTTTTGTAATACTGCAACCAACCCCCCCCCCACACACACACACACACACACACACACACACACCCACACCCTGAAGCCCGTAGACACCATGCGTAATTTTTACATATATCAGAAGAGTGTAGTGCATTATTTATCTCCATTCTACAGAGAGGAGGATTAGCGATGATTGATGCGCGTTTGCCTTTGGGAACTCACGCTGCACAACAAGGTTTGAATAATAGCAGAAACAGCGGGTAGAGGGAGAAGTGCCAGAACATTCTGGCACAGACGGGCTTGGTATGTGAGGGGGCAGTTGGGGGGGGGGGGGGGGTATGGGGGAGTACGGGGTGGGTGGGTTGGTCACTACATTCACCTACATGGAGAGCACGCTTTCGTGGGCACTGGTGCTTAATAACTATGTGAAAATGTCTGGGACACAAAGGTTCTAAATAGGACATTCCCTCAGAGGCCCTTCTTTAAGTTGAAAACTGGCCAAATGCCAGTGGCCTATGGAACAGACATACTTTAATGGTGGGGGGGAAAGAACTAAAGAGTGTGGGAAGTGAAGATTATGTTTACTATAGCCTCAGTAAGGTGCACAACACCAGCAGGGATATTGAGGCAATAAGACTGAGGCACCAACCCTGTCCCAGGAAGAATTTCAGCCGGACCTGCTGTGCTTGCGTCAGGAAAAAGCCCAGCAGACCTGCCGAACATCCATCTTCCAACTACCCCTGGCTCTCTCTCTCTCTCTCTCTCTCTCTCTCTCTCTCTCTCTCTCTCTCTCTCTCTCTCTCTCTCTGCCCACTAGCCATCAGCACCACATG
>NC_137917.1:1561900-1569400 GCF_963457725.1 Sprattus sprattus | reverse complement strand
GAGGGTTGGGGTAGGCAGCAGCAGCAGTGGGGGGTGGCGGGGCAGGGGGTTGGGGGGTGGTGGTGAGATCATGAACGTGAGGTGGGTTGGCTCAAAGGGGCACCATCAGCATATTCTGTCACCGGCGTGGAGGCATTATCCCAGTAATGACCCAGGAGAAGGCAGAGAGCTCAGGCTCAAACTCGCTGACTGAACAACAGAATAAAGTGAGAATAAGGAGGGGGTAGAAAGAGAGAGGGAGAAAAAAAGAGTTAGGCAAAGAAATGCGAGGTGGAGGAGAACGCGAGGTAACAAGAAGCAAAAAGAGAACAAGATGGAAGGAGGGAGTGAGAGAAAACCAGACAAAACACACAGATGAGTGAAAGAGAGAGAGAAAGAGAGAGAGAAAAGAGAAAGAGAGAGAGGGAGAGAGAAAGAGTGCAGAGGCAAAGAGGACAGAGTGAAGCATTGGGGCCATTTCTCAACCCACTCAGACAACGAGTCACAAAGCAACAACAGGTCTGCCCACCTGCGTGCCTGCAGAGCGAGAGCAATTACTCCCTTTAACGAAGGCTGACAGGAATGAGCAGAAGGACTGAGGGAACGCTTGCATCAGTATCCTCACTGAAACAATGTAACATTAACCCCCAACCCGCACACACGCACACACACACACGCACGCACGCACGCACACACACACACACACATACAAGCACACACACACACACACACACACACACACACACACACACACACACACACACACACACACACACACACACACACACACACAGTTAACACACACACACACACACACACACATACACACACACAAACACACACACACACACGCACACACATGCACACACACACCCACACACACACACACACACACACACACGCACAAACACTGTTTCGTAATGGCTGTGTGGTCGGTCGGTTGCCATGGACTATGAGTAAGCACTCAGCCTGTCTGAAGGGCAGGGGTGGGGAGGGAGAGGAGGTGCGTGTTGGCATGTTGTGTTCATAACTCATTCTCCTTCACACACACAGACACACAGACACACACCCACACACACATACAGAGTCACACACACACAGACTTTCCTGTCCTATGGGCGAATGCTTGTCTACGGGGGTGCGTGCAGCACACGATGCTGCTGTCACTCTGCCCTCCGTAGCCCCCCACCCCCCCCCCTGCCCCCCACCCCCCCTGCCCTAATCAACACTCTCTTCACGCCTGTCCCACACGCCCAAAAAGCCTGAGTGACACCCAGAGCCAGGGCCTGGCCGGTCCCAGACGCACACAAAGGGCCCAAAGGTGGAGGGAGGAGACGAGGGCAGAGGAGGACTAAAGGAGGAGCGGGGAGGAGGGGCGCAAGGGTCAGGGGTGGGGCGTGGGGACGTGTAAAAGCGCTGGGTTAAATGGAGGGCCTGTCACAGGGGTCCTGTTTAAGGGTGCCAAGCCCCAAACCGCCGGCTGGTTAACCCTCCATTGTGGCTGGGGGGGGGGGGAGGTCATGATGATGGGAGAACAGAGAGGGGGGGCACCAACCCCGGCATTATCTGTCTGTCAACACGTCTGAGACCCCACATGTTCAATCTACTGACACATGGACACACACACACAGTGGTTAAGCACCCACATACACACATGCACACATTCACCCAAATGCACATACGCAACCCTTACACTAAGCCGGACATGTCCACCCAACAAATGCAAAAACACACACACACACACACACACACACACACACACACACATACACACAAACACACACACACACTACATTTATAAACACAGTATGGTGGCAAGTATATTGGGCCATGTTAATCAATCAGGCCATTACGGTCCATCTGGTGTTAGTTTTAGGTACCGTTGAGGTCACAAGGGCCCGGCGACGACCGGCTGTCTCCGTCGGTCCCAGCATTCCTGAGGTGCTGCACCAGGCCTGGCCAAACTGGATTACAGAGCCCTGATTGGGTTTTAAACTGCTCTGACTTCATCCATTAAAGCACTATTAAGGCGAAACCCATGCAAAACAAGCTACGGCTTACAGGCCTACCCCCACAAATTAGAGGGTGTTTGGCCACTAATCACGCCTACCGCTCCACATGCTTCGCCTACTGTTCCCATGGACCACCAGCCTGTCCTGTCCCTGCTGCTCATGCAGGCCAGACTATACTGAGAGGTTGATCTGAGTACATGTCCCCCCCGTCTCTGCATCTCTGTTGTTGGTTTGCTTGCATTAATCCTCAGAAACTCCACCTGCTCGATATGGTACAATCTTCCACACATCAATGTCGGAAGAGAGCGGGACAGCAAGAGGGAGAGGGGGGACTATTGAATTGGGATCATCTTGCTGGAATACATTTTCACAGCATATTTCAATAACAACCGCTCGCATGCCCATGTCTTTCCCCCAGCTAGATGAGGCCTGAAAAAAAGGACGATCAATTTAGAAGTCACTTGAAAGAATATTTGATCTAGTTTAAAGCAGATTGCAGCTCTCTGCTTGTCTGTGGTTACTGATTGGAGCAGGGAGAGGAAGGAGCATTGTGTTTGGAAAGGAGTTTTTATGTCTGAGAATGAAAATGAAACTAAAAAGTTTTAGACAAGAATCCCTGAACAGGCCATTAAGCAGTGCTACATCATTTAGAAGCCTCTTTGAAAGGTAATGTGGATGCCAGTGATGGACGGCCATTTGTATTCTGAATTGTATTCACCAAAGAGCAAATAAAGTCTTTTGTGTATTTGGAGGAATTCAAAACAGTGTGCTTCATCACACAGGGAATGTCTGTAAGTATATGTGTGTGTGTGTGTTTGTGTGTGTGTGGTGTGAGTGTGAGTGTTTGTGAATTTTCTGATATTTCTAGGCGTTCACAGCGTTTGGAATGATGCTGCTCATGGAATCTAAAGGGAGCTTGGTGTCTGTGCAGTGCTGCAGGGAGATCAAGTTGGCAGAAGATCACACACACACACACACACACACACACACACACACACACACACACACACACACACACACACAAACATACACACTCTCTAGAGATTCTGCCGATGATCCTACTAGCTGGCATCTGCCACCTCTCTCCTCTCTCTCTCTCTTTCTCTCACACACACCACTGATATCCTATCAACTATGTCCAAATAAATAGAGAAAACATTTTTTCCAAGAGCACAACCGAGTAAGGGAGTAAGCAACAGGGAGAGAAAGAGGGAGAGAGAGAGAGAGAGAGAGAGAGAGAGAGGGAGAGAGAGAGGGAGAATGAGTGGGGAGGAAGGAAGAGAAAGGACTCAGGACCCTTAATGAGCCATGGCGGTTAACCTGATTAATGTTATCAGTAATAAGACTAATTATTTCCTCTCCTTCTTAAATGCACTACGGTAATCCGTTACAAGGCCCAGTATTTTGGGCCAGTTCTTATTTGGCTCTGCTTTGCAAAGGGGGGGGGGGGGGGGGGGGGGCGGGGGGGTAGAGGAGAAAACAGCAGCTGTAATTATTTGGGACAGTATTTAATATATATTTTTCTGCCCTGCTCCCGCACAGAAATCAGAGGAGTATAAGCTGCTTTTCCTGCATCACGTTCGGTATGAAATCAATTAAACACGCGCTAACAAATCCTCCTGTTTCTGTGACACGTGCTGCTCTGCAGAATATCGGCAGCTTGACTGTGCGACTCATCGCACTTCTTTTTCAGTCAACTAAACAGCTGAAAGGAATAAATGTGTGAACGACACAGCTAAACATTGTATCGGGTGTTAGTTTAGTGAGTTAGTTTAGAGAAGGAAGAGAAGCATTCTGTGAGATAGTCTTTCACTTGTGTGAGCGTGTGTCTGTGTCTGTGTGTGTGTGTGTGTGTGTGTGTGTGTGGTTCGTGCGTGTGTGTGTGTTCGTTGCGTGTGTGTGTGCTGTGGTACTGTGCCTGTTTTTCTCTCCTCATCTTTCCGTCTCTTTCCTCTCTCAGCACATTCTATTTCTCTGTTGTCTTCTTCTTGAATCTTCCAACTCTTCATATATTCTCTCTGACTGCTAGTGTCTGTCTGCCTATCTGTGCTGTTGCTCAAGTGTGCCCACACATTGGTGTTCAAGAGCCAGTTTTCAACTCATTGCACTGGACCCCTTCCCCAAGCCCCCCCCCCCCCCCCCCCCACACACACACACACACACACATACACACATATTAAATCCACACCTGGGTTTGTGAAATCCTCAAAACCAAAGATATGTACACACACACACACTGGACACAGGAACACAGGCTGCCATTTAACACACAGCCCGAGGTCAAACAGCACATACCCGAACACTCACATACACACTCACATACACTCACACACACACACTTTCACACACACACACACACACACACACAATCACACACATACACAACACACACACACACACACACACACACACACACACACACACACACACACACACACACGCACACACACTTATACACACACACACACACACTCACACACACACACACACACACACACACACACACACAATCACACACACACACACACACACACACACACATACACACACACACACACACACACACACACACACACACACACACACACACACAATCACACACACACACACACACACACACACACACACACACACAATCACACACACACACACACACACACACACACACACACACACACACACACACACACACACACACTCACACACTCACACATGCACCGCACCTCCTGCTTTGTTATTCCCTTTCTTCTCTCCCTCCTCTCTCCCTCTCTCCCTCCTCTCCCCCTCTCTCCTGCGAGGCGCACAGCACTAATAATAAACACCTTTAAGCTGGCCTTTCTCTCAGCCCCTGGTCAACACATAAACACAGTGAAAAGCACTATAAGATCTAATAAAGATCACTCCACAGGCCTCCCCCTCCCCAAGGAGAGAGCCTGGTGTTTGCAGCCAGGCGTGCCCACAGAGGGGAGAGGTGAGTGGGGGACGAGGGGGAGGAGGGAGTAGATGTGTGTGTGGGGGGGGGTGAGGGCAGGTGGGTTTGATCTGGCACACCTGGGCCATTAACACCACAGCTGACCCTATAGGTCTGGTCACGCAGGGCTGACCCATTTGTTGGCAGGCCTGAGAGAGAGAGAGATAGAGAGAGAGAGAGAGAGAGAGAGAGAGGAGAGAGAGAGATGAGAGAGAGAGAGAGAGAGAGACAGAGAGAGAGAGAGAGGCTGGAAAAATAATGGGTTGGAGAGAGTATCAAACTCAGAATGAAAAAAGAGGAGAAACAAGCGAACAAAAAAATAGGGAGAGCAGAGTGTAGGCAATGCCTGAAAATAGGAGACGAGAGAGAGAGAGAGGGCTGAGAATGGGAGAAGAGAGAGATTAGGGCCCAATTAGGTCGTTTCCTTATGTCCCTGGCCATCACAAAAAGATCAATTAAATTCTGGATGCATTTAAAAAATTCAGACCCCCAAAACCTAAATCATAAAGCACTGCTTGCAAACTCAACAAAACCAGACAGAGATAACCTCTTAAATTTGATTATGAATAGCAATGACATTAGTGACACAAAACCAACACGACTAAAAAGTAATCCACAACAAAAACAAAAATGCCAACACTTCCCAATGACTACAAGATACCCAACACAATAAGAAAATGAATTGTAACCTTAGATTAAATCGAAAACATGAATTAGCAAATTACCTGACTAAATTAAAAACAACCACAAAGTCGTTACCTAACAAAATACAGATTGGGCGACCATAAACTGCAAATTGAAAATGGACGGCATAGAAGATCCTGGCAAGAGAGTCACCAAAGAATTTGCTCCCACTGTGACCTCATGGAGGTCGAGGATGAGAAACATTTCCTTCTGAGGTGCACCAAATACACTCCACTGAGAAAATAGTTTTACCCTAAATTTCTTGAAAAATGTCCTCAATTTGCAGGACTAGATGAAGATTCAAAAATGAGAGCCCTCCTAGGTGAGGAAGAACGGACAGTGCAGATTGCAGCACAGTTTGTGTATGGGTGCCACAAGCTGAGAGGAGGCACATAGGTGACAAAGATCAGACATCCAACCCTAGTCTATGTATATTATTTTGTTGATTTGTTGATTATTATAATTTTTATTCAACTATTTTTGTCTTTCTGTATGTGTATATAATATGTATGTGTTGAATTGAATTGAATTGAAATTGAGACAGAGAGAGAGAGGGCTGAGAATGGGAGAAGAGCGAGAGAGAGGGAGAGAGCTAAGACTGGAGAAGAGAGAGGCTGAGAATTGGAGAGGAGAGAGAGAGAGAGAGGGCTGAGAATGGAGAAGCGAGAGAGAGAGAGGGCTGAGATGGGAGAAAAGAGAGAGAGAGAGGCTGAGAATTGGAGAGGAGAAGAGAGGAGAGAGGGCTGAGAATGGGAGAAAAGAAGAGAGAGAGAGGGCTGAGAATGGGAGAAGAGAGAGAGAGAGGGCTGAGAATGGAGAAGAGAGAGAGAGAGGGCTGAGAATGGGAGAAGAGAGAGAGAGAGGGCTGAGAATGGGAGAAGAGAGAGAGAGAGGGCTGAGAATGGGAGAAGAGAGAGAGAGAGGGCTGAGAATGGGAGAAGAGAAAGAGAGAGAGGGCTGAGAATGGGAGAAGAGAGAGAGAGAGAGGGCTGAGAATGGGAGAAAAGAGAAAGAGAGAGAGAACGCCATAAACGGAGGGACAACCCATAAAATAACTAAATTCATGTTCATGTCTGTTGTTGTTGTTAGTCCCTTGATTATAATTATTAAGTATTTGTATTTTTGTTCCCACTTCTCCCTTTCCCCTTCTGATGTGTGTATAGATATATGTATTGTTTATTATAATCACTTATTATATCCAACCCAAATGCTTTGGCAATACTGTAGAACTTTATGGTCGTGCTAATAAAGCTTCTTTTGAATTTGAATTTGAATTTGAGAGAGGGCTGAAAAAGGGAAAAGAGAGAGAGAGGGAGAGAGGGCTGAGAATGGGAGAAGAGAGAGAGAGAGAGAGAGAGAGAGAGAGAGAGAGACGGGAATAAAGCTACGAGGCTCATAGGGGTGGCTCGCACTCTCAGTGTCTTCTTGTTAGAGCTGTTGGCTGCAGCCAATGAGAGCTGACAGGTGACCAGCTCTGCACCACTGACAAACAGCAAGTTTAAAAACAAGCTCTCTCACAAACACACACATACACACACACACACACACACACACACACACACACACACACACACACACACACACACACACACACACACACACACACACACACACACACACACACAACACACACAAACACCGAGCTGAGGAGGAGAGAAAAATACCCCAGAAAACCCTAACTTCATAACATGCCCCTGCAGGAAGCTGAGGGTGAATGAAAGGTCAGTCAGTGTTGCTAACCCTGCCGGGACGAGCTGCCCACCACAGCCCTAATGGCCTTCAACCTCGGGAGTCATGGGCTGGAGGGAGCTGCTACTGCTGCTGGTGCTGCTGGTGCTGGTGGTGGTGGTGGTG
>NC_137917.1:1509177-1561700 GCF_963457725.1 Sprattus sprattus | reverse complement strand
TATGAAAAAAGAGGAGAAACAAGCGAACAAAAAAAATAGGGAGAGCAGAGTGTAGGCAATGCCTGAAAATAGGAGACGAGAGAGAGAGAGGACTGAGAATGGGAGAAGAGAGAGAGAGAGAGGGCTGAGAATGGGAGAAGAGAGAGATTAGGGCCCAATTAGGTCGTTTCCCTATGTCCCTGGCATCACAAAAAGATCAATTCAATTCTGGATGCATTTAAAAAATTCAGACCCCCAAAACCTAAATCATAAAGCACTGCTTGCAAACTCAACAAAACCAGACAGAGATAACCTCTTAAATTTGATTATGAATAGCAATGACATTAGTGACACAAAACCAACACGACTAAAAGTAATCCACAACAAAAACAAAAATGCCTACACTTCCCAATGGCTACAAGATACCCAACACAATAGGAAAATGAATTGTTACCTTAGATTAAATCGAAAACATGAATTAGCAAATTACCTGACTAAATTAAAACAACCACAAAGTCGTTACCTAACAAAATACAGATTGGGCGACCATAAACTGCAAATTGAAAATGGACGGCATAGAAGATCCTGGCAAGAGAGTCACCAAAGAATTTGCTCCCACTGTGACCTCATGGAGGTCGAGGATGAGAAACATTTCCTTCTGAGGTGCACCAAATACACTCCACTGAGAAAATAGTTTTACCCTAAATTTCTTGAAAAATGTCCTCAATTTGCTAGCCTGGATACCAGCCTGAACTCCGCCCACAAAATTTTTGGGCTGGGAGATTCAGTCTGGAATCGAGTTAGTTGGGAGAGATTTAACGTTTCAAAAAGGTTGAAACGCAATCTAAACCAATCAAATTGTAAGGGCGGGCTTTATACGTTGATGGACAGATATAGATAAAATATACCGGAATATACATCGAACAAAGATGGCGCCGTCTCGGGAGCTTAGTGGGACATATTTTATATGATTTAAGCTATCTACACGACTTTTTTATGTCTACATTGACTCGGTTAGTTGTGTATACGCAAAACCAGTGTTGCCGAGGATTTTAGGTCCTAACTAAAGCACTCTAGACCATTATTGATCGGTTATGCTAACGCGTTGGCCAAAATAATCGTTGAAACTAATGGTAGCTTCTAGCCTTGAGTGCTAATTAAGTAACGTGAGCAGGCATATCTCAGCAGATATTGACAGCGCATTCATTTTGAAAGAGGAACAGAGAAACGCGATCAAGGCATTTGTCGATTGAAAAGATGTTTTTGCCGTCCTTCCTACGGGAGCAGGTTAAAAGTTTAATCTGTCAGATGGTAATACTACGTTGCGCTGATTGGTTCTAGGTATCCAATTCAGCGAAGAGGAATTTTCTTTCCTGGTTCGTTGAAACACGCCCCATAATCACAGCCCAATTGTCCGATCTCAGACTCATATTCTGACTAGAATTATGAGTATGACATCGTCAGGCTATCAATTTGCAGGACTAGATGAAGATTCAAAAATGAGAGCCCTCCTAGGTGAGGAAGAACGGACAGTGCAGATTGCAGCACAGTTTGTGTATGGGTGCCACAAGCTGAGAGGAGGCACATAGGTGACAAAGATCAGACATCCAACCCTAGTCTATATATATTCTTTTGTTGATTTGTTGATTATTATTATTTTTATTCAACTATTTTTGTCTTTCTGTATGTGTATATAATATGTATGTATTGAATTGAATTGAATTGAAATTGAGACAGAGAGAGAGAGGGCTGAGAATGGGAGAAGAGAGAGAGAGAGGGCTGAGAATGGGAGAAGAGAGAGTGAGAGAGAGAGGGCTGAGAATGGGAGAAGAGAGAGAGAGAGGGCTGAGAATGGGAGAAGAGAGAGAGAGAGGGCTGAGAATGGGAGAAGAGAGAGAGAGAGAGGGCTGAGAATGGGAGAAGAGAGAGAGAGAGGGCTGAGAATGGGAGAAGAGAGAGAGAGAGGGCTGAGAATGGGAGAAGAGAGAGTGAGAGAGAGCTAAGACTGGGAGAAGAGAGAGAGAGGGCTGAGAATTGGAGAAGAGAGAGAGAGGGCTGAGAATGGGAGAAGAGAGAGAGGGAGAGAGCTAAGACTGGGAGAAGAGAGAGAGAGGGGGCTGAGAATGGGAGAAGAGAGAGAGAGAGGGCTGAGAATTGGAGAAGAGAGAGAGAGAGGGCTGAGAATGGGAGAAGAGAGAGTGAGAGAGAGAGGGCTGACAATTGGAGAAGAGAGAGAGAGGGCTGAGAATGGGAGAAGAGAGAGAGAGAGGGAGAGAGCTAAGACTGGGAGAAGAGAGAGAGAGAGGGCTGAGAATGGGAGAAGAGAGAGAGAGAGGGCTGACAATTGGAGAAGAGAGAGAGAGGGCTGAGAATGGGAGAAGAGAGAGAGAGAGGGCTGAGAATGGGAGAAGAGAGAGAGAGAGGGCTGAGAATGGGAGAAGAGAGAGTGAGAGAGAGAGGGCTGAGAATGGGAGAAGAGAGAGAGAGAGAGAGGGCTGAGAATGGGAGAAGAGAAAGAGAGAGAGAACGCCATAAACGGAGGGACAACCCATAAAATAACTAAATTCATGTTCATGTCTGTTGTTGTTGTTAGTCCCTTGATGATAATTATTAAGTATTTGTATTTTGTTCCCACTTCTCCCTTTCCCCTTCTGATGTGTGTATAGATATATGTATTGTTTATTATAATCACTTATTATATCCAACCCAAATGCTTTGGCAATACTGTAGAACTTTATGGTCATGCCAATAAAGCTTCTTTTGAATTTGAATTTGAATTTGAGAGAGGGCTGAGAAAGGGAAAAGAGAGAGAGAGGGAGAGAGGGCTGAGAATGGGAGAAGAGAGAGAGAGAGAGAGAGAGAGAGAGACGGGAATAAAGCTACGAGGCTCATAGGGGGCTCGCACTCTCAGTGTCTTCTTGTTAGAGCTGTTGGCTGCAGCCAATGAGAGCTGACAGGTGACCAGCTCTGCACCACTGACAAACAGCAAGTTTAAAAACAAGCTCTCTCACACACACACACATACACACACACACACACACACACACACACACACACACACACACACACACACACACTCACACACACACACACACACACACCGAGCTGAGGAGGGAGAGAGAAAAATACCCCAGAAACCCTAACTTCATAACATGCCCCTGCAGGAAGCTGAGGGTGAATGAAAGGTCAGTCAGTGTTGCTAACCCTGCCGGGACGAGCTGCCCACCACAGCCCTAATGGCCTTCAACCTCGGGAGTCATGGGCTGGAGGGAGCTGCTACTGCTGCTGGTGGTGGTGGTGGTGGTGGTGTTGGATGTTGGGGGCATCCCTGGCACTTCTTTAGCTCTGCAGCCTCTGCATGCAGACAGCTCCTCTAAGGCCCTGGAGTGGAGGGGCCCGGGGCCCCTGGTGGTGCGAGAGAATTTGACTACAAATGCGGGGGTGGGCTGGCATCATTGTTTTATATGTGAAAACCTGCGAGTGTGTGTGATCCTGACTGTGTGTGTGTGTCTGTGTGTTTGCGCTTGTGTGTGTGTGTGTCTGTGTGTGGGCGTATGGGTCAGTGTGTGATCCTTTCTTTTTCAGTTTGTGTTAGCATGTATCCTCGCATTGTCACAGCAGCCTGCATTCTGTGTGAGGAGGCAATAATCATCTTAGCCACGGGACTTTTCTTCGGACCCTCAGTGTTTTCCTCTTTCTCCCTGTCACTCCCTTTTTTTCTCTTTCTCTCTTTGTGCATACAGACTGCCTCAAGTGCATCATGGGTAGTGGCAGGGGCAGCATGGCTGCTGTAGGAGCTTGTCGGCTCTGGCTCTGGCTCGGCTCTCTCTGGGCGTCCCGCTTGGGGCGGTCATGGCAACCATGCCAGCTGGCTTAACGCTGATCACTGGTCGGAATATTCCAGAAGGTTCCACACAGAAGACAGATAAGGAAAAGCTCCGAGCCCAGGGGGTGCAGAGAACGGCCTTACTGACTCCCACACTCACTCACACTCACTGGCATTTACCACACACACACACACACACACACACACACACACACACACACACACACACACACACACATGTACACACGTACACACGTACACACACACACACACACACACACACACTTACACACACATCCAATACACACACATATATCCACATCCGACACACATAAACAAGGCCCATAGATAGAAACACACACACACACACACACAAACGATAGACACAAGCAATCAGATCCTCCTCTCCCATCACCCACTCCTCACACATACAAATGGCCCTTCTGTGGAGAGGGGCGGTGGGGAGGGACAGCTGTACGAGGCCCAAACAGAGCCATGAGTTAGAGTCCATCACTTCACACAACTTGCATGTGATCAAAGCATCTTCTTTTGTGTGTGTGTGTGTGTGTGTGAGAGAGAGATTGTGTGTGTGTGTGTGTGTGTGTGAGAGAGTGTGTGTGTGTGTGTGTGTGAGAGAGAGTGTGTGTGTGTGTGTGTGTGTGTGTGTGTGTGTGAGAGAGAGAGAGAGTTGTGTGTGTGAGTGTGCTGCTGTGTTGTGTGTTTTTTCAACAAAGTACAACGGGCCCTGAGATACCGGCTTCAGTATAAATAGAGTGTTATCTGAATGATATGGCATTTATAACATTCTAGAGGTGTGTGTTTCTGTGAGTGTGTCTGGTCATCCTGTTTTAGGTGTGTGTAGGTGTGTGATTGGTGAATACGCCATGACAGTCGAGATCTGTCATCACCTCGTCTCATCCTGAGACGCCATCTCTCAACACACACAAAACCAGCGTGGGTGAACACAGATACACTCAACAGAAAGACATGCATACCCCCCCCAGTATACACACACACACATACACACACACACATACACACACACACACACACACACGCACACACACAGGCAGTATCATTCTTTCTCTCTTCCACACATGTCACACATACACACAAACACCCACACACACAAACACCATTTCTCTCACACACGCACACACTACCCATTCTCAGTCCAAGCCTAAGAGCTGTGCATGCAGATGAATGTTGACTTGTTTTTAACGGTTAGGAATGCGTCCGTCCATCCCATCGATCTTCAGGCAACCAGAGAGACGAGGTCAGAGCCTGGCCTGTCTGATATGCTCACTGCCAAGGCCCACAGGTCCAGGAAGCCAAGTTCACATTACCGCTCCCACCCCGACACACACCAAAACATCTCAGCACCTTCACAGAAATGGACTCTTTCACCACTGGCTGTAAGAGCATCTCTTCCTCCTCCTCCTCCTTCAGTTTCTTTTTCTTTCTCTCCCTCCCTCGCGTTCCTTCTTTCTATCTTTCTCCCTCTCCACGTTTCATTTACCTGGAATGGACTGCTTTGATTTCAGGGGACTGTCTCGATGACAGAGCCGGCCTGTGCTTGTCTTGCTCTGGGAACAAAGCCTCTGTGTCCTCCATTCTGGCCCCCGAACACCTGCACTTTCAGATGGCTCTGTTTGTTTGGCCTAATTACCCCAGCAAATAATTCATTGCGAAAACACATGTGTATCATTTAGTTGTATATAAACAAAGGAGAGAATTTGTTTTCCGTTGTATCCAACATCAATGACTCTCTAGCAAAAGAACACTGATGCAATTTCTTTCATTTCCCCCCCGATTGCTCTGCCACAGCTGTGCACGTAGTGGAGCAGCCAGGCCAAAACAAAAGACACATCACACACAGATGCCCACTCGGCCCTCTAATGATGCCATTTCTCTGCCCAGGGCTAATTGGCTGATCAAAGGCATGATAATGCCTTCAGTCACAAAAGAGCTGGTGTCACTCTCCGCCTCTGCCCGCACGCCACACAAATCAGTCCCTTACCATCACACACCAGGGGGTATCACGGCAGCCCAGGGACACAGCAACCAACACACGGAATAATAAAAAAATAACCTTCAAATGTGTAAATCACAAAGTAGCCACCCACAGGTATTGGAGCAATGTTCTCTGTTCCTGACTGGCTTCCTCCTGTTTTAACTGGGCATGTATATTTCAGGAGAGGGGTGATGGGGCGGCATGGTGCTGGTGGAGTGGGGGGGGGGGTGCTAGAGGGAGGTATGCAGGAGGAGAGGGCATTAATAAATAAGGGCGCTGGTGCTTTTGATGCGTGTTCACGGTGCATGATGCAGCTTTGCTTCCTGTGTCCTTGCACCTCCGGAACAAACACTTAGCTTGTTCCAAGATGAGAGCGATGATGTTACACCCCCTGCCTCAGCCACCAAACACACACACATGTACACACACGCACACACACACACACACACACACACACACACACACACACACACACACAAACACACACACACACACACACACACACACACACACACTCACACAGAGACACACACACACACACACACACACACACACACACACACACAAACATACACACACACAGTGTTTGCCCATGTTCTGGCATGTCTTGGCTGTTTTGTTTGTGTCTTCTGCTTACATCACCAGTGATCCTATCTAGGTGAGGGGCTGTGTTGGGGTGCCTGGAGGGAGTGTGGTGCTGGGGGGTGAGGGGTGAGTGGAGCGGCTGGTTTGGTCAACCGGAGAGGGGCACAAGGGGGGATAGGTGTGCCAGGTCAGGTGGAAGAGGAGGAGGCACGATGGGGGGCGACTGATATCGACTCAGACGTGGGGCCAGTCATCACCTGGAAGTGGGCACCATGGACTGGCGCATGTGGGCCATGGAGCTGGGATATACCAGCCACCAATACACCACACACACACACACACACACACACACACACACACACACACACACACACACACACACAAATAGAAACACACCTTTGCCCTAAGGGTGGTCTGAAAGCCCAGTGACATGCATGTCTGCATGTCTGAGTGTCTGGATGTCACAGGGGATTTGAAGCCTGTGCATTCTGAGGTGCATCTCCACCCAGTCCTCTGCTCACTCCAGAGACCCTGAAACCCTCCCCAACCAGACACCTAAGACTCAGGAGACCAAACACAAAGACCTTTTTTGACTGTAATAACAGTGGCATGTCGGGGTGACGACTTGAGTGTCTCTTGTAGGCTTTCCTTTCAGACAGGGTATGAAAAGACACGTGGACAGATGAATGGACAAGACAGATAGATGATAGAAAGATAGATAGATGGAGTGACAACCAGACACATTGAAATAAAAGGGGGGCATCTCGAAGACTCTCTACAAGCTCCAAGGTTTTTAAGCTTTCCCCATCCAAACAGGCTAGATCTAAACCCCTCTATGGAGCCACAAAGCTGTTGTCCAGATAGTACTGACAACTTTATCCAAAGTGCATCCAAAGCGTGTACAAGAAGGGCTTTTTCAATAGGGACAATCTGAATAGACTGAATGCTAACGGATTTATATGGATGAAAAGGAGGATGAATTAATGGATGAACGAATGGGTGAATAGCAGGTGAGATAAATGGAGACTTCTCTGCAGTCAAGGCCTTCTCTCATGCTTCACATAAACCATCAACTGGAGATTAAAAAAAAAGATTGAAAAAAAGGGAAGAGGAACAAAGAGTTGCTTGTGAAGCAGAGCCTCAGGGAATAGCTGACGGAGGTAAAAAAAAAAACTGCTATGGAAATCAGCAACACAGGGAGGATAAATACATTCAGAAAGGGACAGGAGGAAATGCCAGAGAGTAAAATATGACATCAATTAACACCAAACAACATGGAATAGGAATATAAATGAACAGGCTACAAATGAAGGTAATGGTCAAACGGTCTCAAAAAAATGAAAAATGAAAAAAAGAGGGGGGGGGGGGGGGGGGGGGGGAGGAAGTAGAGAAGGGAAGCAGGAGAGCAACATGAATGTGTGGAGTGGGTGACAGCGATCACCACCCATATCAGTGGGCTCCACAAGCACAGATGAGAGGCTCTCGGAGTTCAGATTGGCAATCACGGTGGGTAGCGACCCCCTCCCAGAGGTGGGCATGGACCTCCTGGAGCAAGAGAAGGAGCGCCACCTCAGTGCCCCACAGAGTAGGAGAGCGTGGGTGTCTCTCTCACATTCACTCTTCCTCCCTTGTTCACTCACCCTCTCTCACACATTCACTTACTCTCTCTCACACATCCACTCTTCCTCCCTTGTTCACTCACCCTCTCTCACACACTTTCACTCACTCCTCTCACTCTTTCACTCTCACTGTCACTCACTCAATGGCAGAGGTTAGTCCAGCCTCCCCCTCTTTCTCTCTCTCTCTCTCTCTTCCTATATACATAGTTCTATCCTCCCCACATCTGCGAGTCTCTCTCTTCCTTTCTTCCTCTACATTTTCCCTCCCTCCCTTCTCTTTCAGGGCTCTTTATCTGCCTCTGCCTCTCCCTCCCTCCCTCCTTCCTCCCTCCCTCTCTCTCTCTCTTGCATCACCCCCAAACTATCTTTCCCTCCGTCCAGATACTCACATGAGCAAGTAGGTGGGTGACCTCTCCTGACCCGCCCCTGCACCGTTACCCACCCCCACCACCAAACAATCGGGCGAACGAAAGCACGTCCACCCCTTGCCTCCTTTTTCATTATTCCTCTGGTTTAAGCGCAGTCAAGTGTGCTACGGAGCGAATAAAACAACGGGGGTGTGGGGGGTAGTTGAGATAGAGAGTTTGCGTTAGAGAAATAGAGGGAGAGAAAGAAATAGAGAGAAAGAAAGCTGAAGAGAGAAGGAGAAAAAATGAGAACGGGGCTGGTAGATAAGTCTGAGCTGTAATTTAATGAAAGCCGGGGAAAATGTTTACTCCGTTCGATTGGAATGCTCTCTTGCTGCACTTTATAATTAAAGATGAAATAAGCCGCCACACACAAGGAGCCCTCCTCTCTCACTGGGGGCTTCTCTCTATGCATTAAAGGGGCTCTGTGTGGGTTTATCTCTCTCAAGATGCAGAGAGGAGGAATGAGACAGGGAGGAAGAGTTAGAGAGAGAGAGAAAGAGAGAAATAGAGATGATGAGGAATGGATGGGATGGAGGTGAGGAGACACAGAGGAAAGCTTGAAATGAGATGAGTCAAACAGTTTTACCTTTTGTGTTTTATACTCTACACAAAGATATGGAAAATAACTGGTACCTGTGTGTGTATGTGTGTGTGTGTGTGTGTGTGTGTGTGTGTGTGTGTGTGTGTGTGTGTGTGTGTGTGTGTGTGTGTGTGTGTGTGTGTGTGTGTGTGTGTGTGTGTGTGTGTGTGTGTGACTGTGACTGTGACTGTGACTGTGAGTGTGTGTGGGCAGGAAGCTTAATGAAAGCAGTGAAATATGATCACTTCCAACTGACTGACTAGCAGTAAGTGAACTGGGTTTGGACAGAACCCCACTCTCACTCTTACTTTCTCTCTGCACAGAGACAGAGGAGGGCAAGGGACCATGGCCAACACCAATCTGTCTTCACATTACATATATACCACACACACACACACACACACACACACACACACACACACACACACACACACACACACACAACACTCACACAAACACTCACACAAACACACACACACACACACACACACACACACACACACACACACACACACACACACACACACTACCACACACACACAAACACACACACACACACAAACACACTACCACACACACACACACACACACACACACACACACACACACACACACACACACACACACACACACACACACACACACACACACACACACACACACACACACACACACACACACACACACACACACACACTCACACACACACACACACTCACACACACACACACACACACACAAATGCAAACACAAATAGTTGGGCACATTAGATTCAACATGAGTGTTCTCAATCAGTGAAACACAGGTCATTAGCTCCAGCCTGTTTTGTGTTCTGAGCTCTTAATCATCTCATGGGCCTGTCTGGCCTCCTGTGCAGTAGAGTGTGACCAGTGTGCAGGGCCACAGGCAGGTCAGGAGGCTGGGGCATTCATGTCCACTTCAAGGCACCACAGAATTCTCCCATATGTGCCATGGCCCTTTATACTGTATCTAAAAGCCACAATACACCAACAAAACATGCCACTAGACCTTGAAATACACAGCAAGGATATCACATTAAAGGGGTTTGGTATAATATGGCTGCCTTACAAGGTGAGTGGTAAAGGATCAAAGGAACTCCACAAAAACAGGATGGGCGGATGGTCATGCAGACACACAGACAGACAGACAGACAGACAGACAGACAGACAGACAGACAGACAGTAATTTATGCATATGGAAGAACTCATCCTGTCACCCTGTGGCCTACTTTCTAGTTATTAGGGGTACCAGGAGATGTGCTGGAGGCCCAGGTGCCAGGCCACGCCTGCCAATGTGAGTGAGAGGAGAGGAGAGGAGAGGAGAGGGGAGGAGAGGAGAGGAGAAGAGAGGAGAGGAGAGGAGAGGAGAGGAGAGGAGAGGAGAGGGGAGGAGAGGAGAGGAGAGGAGAAGAGAGGAGAGGAGAGGAGAGGAGAGGAGAGAAGTGGAGAGGAGCGGAGAGGAGAGGAGCGGAGAGGAGAGGAGAGGAGAGGAGAGGAGAGGAGAGGAGAGGAGAAGAGAAGAGAGGAGAGGAGAGGAGAGGAGAGGAGAGGAGAGGAGAGGAGAGGGGAGGAGAGGAGCAGAGTGGACGCAGCCTGAAGACAGGAGAGCAGATGGGAGGAGGCTGTCAGCACCACATCTGGGCAAGTTTTCTGGAGTGTCAGCGGGCACAAAGGTGTGTGTGTGTGTGTGTGTGTGTGTAGACAAGGGGCCGCTCCAGGGCTTGCCGGCACTCGCCCTGCGGGGATGAGGCTTTGGAGTGGTGTTGGAGATGGCAAGGCTTTTTGATCTGGCAGCTCTTTCTGGACAGCGCAACTTCTCTCAGCCTTAATACACGGAGATGCAGCTTATTTTTTTCTCTCTCTCTCTCGCTCTCTCTCTCGCTCTCTATTTGTCTGCCTCTGTCTCTCTATCTTTCTCTCTGCCTCTCTCTGTCTGTCTGTTGTTGCTCTTGCATGAAAGAACACTCAGTCAGAACAAGGGGAGAGTCCGTATACACATCACACACACATACACACACACACACGTACACACAGAGAACAAAAACACACTGACACACAGACGAATGTGCAGAAACTGTCTCTCGTTCAGACACACACATACATTCACTCACACAATGAAATATTTAGGGTGTAATCCCTGACTGTTCAACAGGGGACAAAAACATAAACAGTATATTTTGATGCCACGTACTTCACGTGTTGTTCAATCACAGCTAGTAAACACTACACTGCTGCTTCAATCTGACTTCAGTTTTTGTCACACACACACCAACACAAAGACACACAGAGAGAAACACACACACACACACACACACACACACACACACACACACACACACAGAAAGAGAGGGAGAAACACACACAAACACAAAGAGAGAGAGAGAGAGAGAGAGAGAGAGAGAGAGAGAGAGAGAAGACCCAAAGATGACATCCACACATTGTATGTCAACACTACTGTATGTGTAAATGAGCACAGGCAAACAGTGAACTAGTCCAGTGCTGGGAGAGATCTGGAGATGTGTGTATCTCTGTGGACCTGCCAGGAGCCAATGATGAGCACAGAGGAGCCAGACTGCAGGGACAAATGACACACACACAGAGAAAGCAAATGGTGTAGGAAGAGTAGAAAAGTCCAAAAGTGAGATAGAAAGAAAGAGCGAGAGAGAGATAGAGAGAGACTGTCAGAGGGAGAGAGAGAGAGAGAGAGAGAGAGACTGACAGAGAGAGAGAGAGTGAAAGAGGGAGAGAGAGAGAGAGAGAGACTGACAGAGAATAAGAGGGCAAGAGAGAGAGAGAGAGAGAGAGAGAGCTACAGCTGTGAGAAGAGGCCAGAGTGTTGGCAGTCTTCTGTATCTAACCCCTGAAATTGTGTCCTTGCAGATATGTGTGTGTGTGTGTGTGTGTGTGTGTGTGTGTGTGTGTGTGTGTGTGTGTGTGTGTGTGTGTGTGTGTGTGTGTGTGTGTGTGCGTGTGTACCAGTCTGTTTGTGAGGGCGTACCCATGTGACTGCATGAGTGTGTGTGTTTATGTGTGTGTGCTTGTGTGCCCATGTGAAAACACATCTGTGTGTGTGTGTGTGTGCGTGTTTGTGTGTGTGTGTGTGTGTGTGCGTGTGTTTGCTGTGGTGCTCAGGGACTCCCAGCACGTATCGAAGCCCTGCTCACTCACACGCTGTTCCAGAGGCCAGATGGAGTCCAAAAGAGGAATCAAAGCACCGCCCCCCCACCCCACCCCACCTCATATACCCTTCCAAACTCCATCCTCTCCCCCTGTGTCACGGCAAGCCACCTCTGTGTCAAAAACAGCCTCACCGCTCTGGAGGACAGAGTTTCACAGTGTAGCATCCGTGTGCAGAACTCAAACGCATAAGCAGAAGTCTACTCTTGTAACCCACTTGGTCAAAGGGTTCATTCCAGGGAATACTATCAGAAAATAACATGCACATGGCTTTATTTTTGTTGTGTGCAGACGACGATGATCAAAAAATATCTGCTAAATTTTGAGCAGCACATGACTGGAATAGTAACTGCGAATCGTGCAATGGTTTTATCCAAATGAGTTTTTCGTAAATGAAGCGGGTGTGCATTTGAGGAATATGGCAGAGGAGGCTGGGGATTTTCCCTCCGAGCGTTATGTATAATTGAAAAGCGTGTCAACCCGGAGCACAGCTTTGACGGGCAAAAATCCCTGATGAAGCCATCAGTGGCAGCGGACTGCAGCTGTGTGAGTGTGTGTGTGTGTGTGTGTGTGTGTGTGTGTGTGTGTGTGTGTGTGTGTGTGTGTGTGTGTGTGTGTGTGTGTGTGTGTGTGTGTGTGTGAGAGAGTGCTGTGAGCGAGGGGCCATGAAACAGACGGCCGTCACTAGAGACGTTGCCCACACTGGTTGGGCCACAACACGGATGTTCGTTTTGGAGCGCTAGCTCCTGTAAACCAAGCAGTGGCAGGAGCAGTAGAAACGAGAGAGAGCAGAAAGAGCAAAGAGCAAAAAGGAACTCTCTCTCTCTCTCTCTATCTCTCTCTCCCTCTATCTCTCTCTCCCTCTGTATTTAGAGGATCTATGAGAGTCCACATGTTTAAAGCTGAAGTCCTTTGGCTTGGTCTGAAGCATTGCTATGTACCACACTCACACACACACACCTACACACACACACACACAAACACACACACACACACACACACACACACACACACACACACACACACACCTACACACACACACACACACACACACACACACACACACACACACACACACACAGACACAGAGAGAGACACACATACACACACATACAGACACACACAGACACAACCCCCCTCTCCACAAAAATACATATAGAACACACACAGCAGCGTTAGTGCCTGAGTGAAGGGTGTTTTTTGAACACAAAGTTGGAGCACCTGAGAGCGAGCAAGGCCCATGTGCAGGGACTCGAGAGAGAGCAGGAGAGTCGACGGCGGGTAAACAAACAGACAAATAAAAATAAAAAACATGAGAGCCATCCATAACACACACCCTGAGCACGCACTTCAATGCACCAAGAAGTTTACAACCACAGAGCACCTGAAAAACCATATCCACACACACAAACACACACACACATATTACACACACCCACACTCACAAAAACTCTTCGTAAAGCCCTAGCCAGTATGCAAAACCACCCAGACACACAAACTCTCACATGTAATTCCAAAATAAGTTCGCACACACCACTGAACATTACACCCTGCTGGGACCTGCTTACGTGAACACACCCCTACATCCCCCATCCTCCCCTTCCACCACACACATACACACACGCACACGCACACACACACACACAAACAGACACACACACACAAACAGACACACACACACACACACACACACACACACACACACACACACACACACACACACACAAAGACTCCTATTCCCAAACACAACACATGGATGTGTGTGTGTGTGTGTGTGTGTGTGTGTGTGTGTGTGTGCGTGTGTGCGTGTGTGTGTGTGTGCGTGCGAGTGTGTGTGTGTGTGTTTGTGTTTTAAATTTAAGATGCACTCCATGGGGAAACCCTTCACATGCCAAGGCTGTTGGATCTTAATCGAGCTTGTTTAGACACACGAGCCAACAGCCTCATAACCCATATTTTTACTATGTCAGGTGCCAGCACAGGTAAGCAACACACACATGATCTAGCGGGGATTATTTGATTACTGACTATAACACAGTATGAACATGAATCATAATTAGACATATTTAATTAATAGCCATCCATGCGTTTATATAATAAAAGATAGAGGCATGATATTGCGAATCCCACCGTCTTCCCATGATGAGTCTCTTAACATGTTCTCCAGCCTTCATGTTGATAAGTACAGCAGACAGAAGTGAGACATTGGTTAGACGCTCATCCAGTCACTGGTGTTCCGCCTGTTCTGACTGTCGTCTGTTATTAAGTCATTAGAGACGCAGAGGACAGCTTCTCAGGGCGCAGGAGAGGAAGGGGAGGAGAGGGGAACGAAAGGGTTGTGACCTTGAGAATGAAAGAGAAAACCTCCATATCCCATCCATCTGCCTTTGTATGTGTGTGTGTGAGAGAGAGAGAGTGAAGGCCCTTATAGAGTACTCAAAACGGTCGTGTCGGATAGTCGGGCAGTGGGCGGGCGGCCGGATAGTACGTACTAGTTAGCATTTGTGTCCCTTTATAGTACTCCAACGGCTGTGGGTGCTGAAAACAATTCTCTTCCAGAACAGTAGGGGGAGTAACGGTTTAAGTGCCGAAAGACAAGCTACCCCATGACATTTTCGTGCAATGGAAATCGTTAGTTGGCTTTCCCTCTCCTCCACAACTTTTACTTACTTCCCTCTCAGCAGCTATCGCTACTGAAATGCAACAGGTGTCAGCAGACATACACCTTTCATACTTTGTCTAATGTTACATATACACCTGAAAGGGCAAACTTATCTCTTTCATGGTAGGTATTTTTTGTGGGAGAAATAGTTGCAATCTACAACAAAATGGTATGCTTATCTTACACTATAGAAACTGTTAAAAAACGATTAAATTAAATGAATACATTCTTATTTTCCTTGGTATTTTCGTCATATTCAGATTTGCAATGATTTCTGGGTAATTTTTGTAATCTCTATTTGATCATGTGACGAGACGATACGATATAGGCACAACATCTGAACGACTGACAGTGGTGTACAAGTCCACACCTTTCATGAAATAGTTAAAAGTTCATACAAGTAAACATGAACTATAGTAATTATTTCCCCCAACGGCAGCGTGTCTCGAAGTGTGGTGGAAGCCCAACTTGTGGGTCGCAGAGACGTGACAGGTGGAGCACAAATGAGAAGAGATTCAGGAGATTTTCCCGTTGCAATGCCTTCCTTTATATACAGTAGCCTAACTAGAATATCGCACTAAACAACCACACTCAAACAAAAGGAATATTGTAGGCCTATTGTTAGAACAATAGCAGGGCAGAGCACACAGATAATCCATATTCATCATCTTGGCAAATTGAGATACTGCGGCTAGTGCGATTAAGCATTGAACATTCCATATTTGAAATATCTTTATAAGTAGGCTAGTGAAGTCAACCTGTTGATAGTATTCCCAACTCATTTGTCCTTCATTCTATCACCGTGTTTGAAAGGTATTGGTTAGGTAATAGCCGAGTGACAGCTGTTTTCTTTCTGATTTGACAGTAGCCTATAGGATATACTTGTGTGTTTTAAGCAAATAAAATGTGTAGCAATGTTTACGAAGGGGCAACTGCTATCGTGAATTATACAGTAAATACGTTGTGAAATGAAAGGAAAACACATCACAGCGAGTGCAGTGCATCACAGCGAGTGTGAGCGAGTGCATGTAGTATATTTTGATGCCGGAGTTAAATAAAGGCAGGCTATTCATAAAATACGTCAATGTGTCAGTAGTATGAACAGTTGAGACATTGACTCCGTGGGGCTCAGGTCGTTTGGACAAATATTTTAATTGCTGTCGCTCGTGCTGGTTCTCTGGCAGTAGGCTACTTGGGCCGGCTCATGTATTGTGATATACAGGGAATAGTTTTCAAGGAAAGGATCTGCACCTTTGACAGTGGCTGTTGTTCATATATATATATGGATATAAAGGTAATGAAACAGGAAACGCTAGGTCCAGAAATGTTAGTTTCCGGAGTTGATGTCGTATGGAAATGATGTCGTAGTGGGCCAATCACGGCCAAGGAGTATCCGTCACCATGAGCGGACCGACATAAATTTTTGCGGGGACACGGAGAGCTGTCCGACGGCTCTGGAGAGCACGGAGAGGGCGTTTCAGCTACCTGAGAAGGCGTTCCAGCTACCTGAAGGCGTTCCTATGTGCCCAAAAACGTGTCGTACGGAGTACCATAAAAAAGCCTTGAGAGAGAGAAAAAGGAGAGGGAGAGAGAGAGAGAGAGAGAGGGAAGGAGGAACGGAGGAGAAGACAAGCGCTCTATACTCCAGTGGAATCCGGAATCAAGCTAGTAAAATTCTATCCTGGGAACTTCCATCCTATGCTAGACTGACCGCCTGTGGCTCAGACCCAGGCAACCCAATCCTGCACCTCACTCTGTGTGTGTGTGTGTGTGTGTGTGTGTGTGTGTGTGTGTGTGTGTGTGTGTGTGTGTGTGTGTGTGTGTGTGTGAGGGCTCAGCCAAGCTTGAGCGGCCACCCTTGCACCTCATTTCAACCACATCTGAGGCTGAATAAGAGGAGAGAGTGACAGCTCTGAGAGACGCGACATCATATTTAGTCGGGTATAAAAATAAATCCACCCATGCCTTCCCACCCTTCCTTGAACTTTCTCTTTCTCTCGCTCTCTCTCTCCCTTCATCCAGGTTTCTCTCTCTCCCTCTGTCTCCCTTCATCCAACTCTCTCTCTCTCTCTCTCTCTCCCTTCATCCAGGTCTCTCTCTCTCTCTCACTCTCTCTCTCTGTCCCCTCTGCCACCGGTGTGTTTGTGCTGTGGGTGGGAGCATCAGTCATTTACTGGGTGAGATGGAATACCACATTGTCTTTTATCTCTGTGCACTTCGGGGCCAGCAGGGATCTAATGTATTCTACATCCAGCAACCCTCTCTCTCTCTCTGTCCCTCTCTCTCCATCCCTGACTCTGTCTGTCTCTCTATCTCTGCTCTCTTCCCACAGAAACACACCAGGCAGAGAAGAGAGAAAAGGAGAGGTGGGGGGGGGGGGACATCAAAGGGGGCCCTTGCGCTCGCTAGGAGGAAAACTTCAAAGGTTGGACTTGTTACTCACTGCAAATATGTGTGTTCAGCTAAAGCTCGCCCGAGATAACACCACCCCCCCCACCCCCCAAACATCCCCACAGATACACGGTGACAATTTCACGCTCCTTTTCGGAGTTGCCATTTCAACCTGAGAATGTACTTCTTCTGGCGTAATTAAAAGTGAATGTTTAGCAGGGGGTATGAAAGGATTCTTAAACATGGCCGTCTCCTATGGGTGCCAGCCTGAAAAGAGAAAAAAGCGTTCCAAACCGTGTAGAAAAGAAAAATCAAATCCTGTGGCACTAAATGAATTTCACTTATCTCTTTTTGGTGGTTGACTAACTGAACCCATTTTAGGAAAGGAGAAGAGAAGGGGAAAAGAGGGCAACACAAAACGGACGACTGCAGACAAGCTTTTGTCATTAGGCTGTGGCTCTAATGTCAGAGGACTACAATGTTCATCTGTCCGGACAAAAAGCCTCTGCTGACTCTGTGTGTGTGTCTACTGTTAGCCCCATGTGGGCCCCACCCCACCCCACGCCACCACCACCATGCCCAGGCTAGGATTGAGAGGTCCAGAGGTATGTGCTTTTTGTCCTGACTGTCTCCCCTGATAGAAGTTTGACTGGAGCAAGGGATGAGGGGGGGGGGCAGGTCACACACACACATTAGAGTAAACACAGAGACAAACACTCCACACACTCAGGTCAATGGCAGAGCTCGGTGTCAGCCTTGCTTTCAGTAGGTGTGAGGGTATGCCTGAGTTTGTGTGTGTCTGTGTAAGTGGTTTTGTGTTTGTATGAGTGTGTCTACAGTGCCACACATGGTAGTTGTGAGTACACATGAACAGAATACACTTCAGATACACACACACACCACGCACAAACACACATGCACACACACACACACATGGAGTGACGGTCACACTTGCATGTGTGTCTGAGGTGCAGGTGGTGTGTGTTTGCTCCCCCCACTGGGTCATTACTTAAACACACGGTGAGAGAGGTGTTGATGGTGGCACTGTCACCTGTGTCCACTGGGATTAGACAGAATGGGTGCTGAAAAGGCCTCACATAAGATTTGTCACCTCCTGTGATAAGTGTGTGTGTGCACATATGTTTGTGTGTCTCTGTGTGTGTGTGTGTACATATGTTTGTGTGTGTGTGTGTGTGTGTGTGTGTGTTTTTCTGTGTTTATGCTAACAAGCAGAGTTCCTTACCGTTCTTTTTTCCAGTCATGATGATGCTCCTAAACCATTCGTTTCCTACACTCCAAAACATTTCATATTCATACATGGTATGTACAAAACAGGGAATTCATGTTTTTCATTGGTGTTGGAATAAAAAGATGGAATAAAAATATGGTTCCAGAGTAACACATGTAAACAAATCCATTCACGGATGTACTCCTAAAGTTGTCTCTAACACTGAAGTGAGCAAATACACAGATGGAAAAAACAGCAGTGCCACGCGTTTTCTGCCGCTTCAGACGCCAGAATATATCTCCATATAACATGACACTAGGTGGTTTTAACAAGATGCTACACACAATAAACACACTTGCGTGGCATGCAACAACACCAGCCCTCACAAAATCATCTCACAGCCAGCCAAACTTGGCAGAAGGTCTATTGCTCCTCGGAGATCTGCATGCTTCAGGAGGAGCATGGCACTTGGAATGCTGTTTTGAGCTGCTTTAAATGGGCTGCTCTACGATTCAGAGTGCATCGTTGGCCTTTCCATGCGCTAGCGCGCCGTTGTCACAATTAGCTCTTTTTCCGTGAAAACGTGCCACTGGAAATTAGGTTTTGCATGGAAAGTGCCGGTAATAGCCTGCTAACACAACTCCCCATCAGCTCCCCTGCATGATTTTTTAATGCTGAGCACCAGTTAATCAGCTTTTATCTGCATTAAATAGAGGGAAGCTACGCTAAAGCCCTCTCTCCCACAACAAATAACCACTTTTCGGGAGAAAACAGATTCAGAAATCAGATTTTAATTATTAAACAGAGATTTTTTTATGGCTGTGGAGGACCTGCGGTAATTAGGTCCAATATCTCATGGTGCGGTTGCACAGGAGACTAGGTTGGAGTTGTTTGGTAGAGTTACTGCCAGCTGATCTGCGATGGCCATGGATAGAGGAGTAAGTCAGAGGAGTGGGGAGGAGAGTGTTCACTGGGAGTCTGTAGGGAGCGATGCAGGCAGCAGGTGAGGAGACTGGATAGAGGAGTAAGTCAGAGGAGTGGGGAGGAGAGTGTTCACTGGGAGTCTGTAGGGAGCGATGCAGGCAGCAGGTGAGGAGACTGAGAGAGAAGGTAAGTCTCAGCCTCTGACCCCCTGCTGGCTTGCCCTCGCCCGGTGCATCACTGCTCTCTAGGGTTAGGGTTTGTGTCTTTATGAGTTAGGGTTTGTGTCTTTATGGGTTAGGGTAAGTGTCTTTATGGGTTAGGGTTTGTATCTTTTGTGGGTTCTACAAAACGCCAAAGTTTTACATGGAAGTGGCTTTCCTCTGACAACACAAAGGATTCTTTATGACTGCAAATGCATGTAAAACTCTTGACATAAGAAACCTCAAACATGTTCTAATGATCTTTGGTTCAATGGGTTCTGAGGGTAATCAGGAAGGAGTTAAGCCCTGAGAGACAAGCTCTTGATATAATAAAAGATTTTAGTTTCATGTTTTTATACAGAGTTTCTACCTCCTTTGAGCTAGAGACAGAGGCAAAGATTTCAGGTTCATGAACTGGACGACGTTCTCAGCAACCATCTGGACCTGCTTGCCAGCAGAGTTCTCCAACCAAGGAGTGGAACTCATGGGTCATGTATAGGATGAGTACTCGAGTGGAACTCATGGGTCATGTATAGGATGAGTACTCGAGTGGAACTCATGGGTCATGTATAGGATGAGTACTCGAGTGGAACTCATGGGTCATGTATAGGATGAGTACTCGAGTGGAACTCATGGGTCATGTATAGGATGAGTACTCGAGTGGAACTCATGGGTCATGTATAGGATGAGTACTCGAGTGGAACTCATGGGTCATGTATAGGATGAGTACTCGAGTGGAACTCATGGGTCATATATAGGATGAGTACTCGAGGGGAACTCATGGGTCATGTATAGGATGAGTACTCGAGTGGAACTCATGGGTCATGTATAGGATGAGTACTCGAGTGGAACTCATGGGTCATGTATAGGATGAGTACTCGAGTGGAACTCATGGGTCATGTATAGGATGAGTACTCGAGTGGAACTAAATGTTTTTTTTTCTTAACTTCTCCGAGGCTGGAGCAACCCAGCCCAGTCCTTCTCCTCCGTCTCCACAGGCCCCATTCTCCATAGAGCTCTCCAAAATATCATTTAAGGTCTCACCCCCAGGACTAACCTGCTTTCAGAGGCAGGGAAGGGAGGAAGGGAAGAGGGGAGGAGAGGAGTAAACAAGCTCAGCAAAGCTCACCTCCCCCGGTGAGACCCTGCTATTCACTCACCCACACCCATGTGCTCCTTATTTCCCCTCCTGCGGGGGTGCTACTTGCTGGGGCTGGGGAGGGGGGGGGGGGGGGGGTGGGGGGAGTGTCTCCTGGGGTTCAAACGTCAAACAGGGCAAACCTGAGGAAAACCCTCCCTGTGGATCGGCTCTTGGGAAGCGTGAGGGACTGCACCCCCCTTCAGTTCTCCTCACGGCTCTCGGGAGCGCTGCCAGCCTGGGAGAGAGGACTTTTTGGTTCACTGTTCTTGGACCAGAACTTTCCGCTAGCCGCCAGATAGTGCAAGAGCGTGTCTAACGTGGCCCGCCATGAGACACACTCTTAACAGGCTTCCCGTCAGCGGGCGGAGAGAAAAGAGCAGCAGTCCTATTTCCAAAAGTCCTGGATTTAATGCAGTGTTCTAACTAAGTGGATTATAACATGAAAAAAAAGAAATAAGAAAAATATGTCAAGCGTCCCCTAGTGTACGTAGGGAAAGAGAGAGAGAGAGGGAGAAAGAGAGAGGGAGAATGTTGTGAAAAAGGAAAAAAAATGATGGAGTTCTTAAGAAGAGAATCCCTGATCCCTGTAATGAACAGCGTGTTATTTGAAGGCTGCATTATTGATGTCAGGGACATGTCTACTGCAAAAGTGCTATCAGGAGGCGACAACGGCACTTTTTAAATTATTACAGTGAGCGGCGGGAGATGAAAGTTTCTGATAGGAGGATGCGCAGTCCCCAGGCCTCCACGCCCTCACATAGGAGAACCAGAAGAGAACGAGGAGCGAGAGGAAAAACGACAGGGGGAAAGCGGAGGGAGAGAGGAGGGACGAGAGAGAGAGGGAAATGAGGAGAGAGGGAAGCCAGTACGGCGCCGTCACATTCATCCCTCACTTTGGATAGAAAGAAAGAAAAAAAATTGAACCTCCCTGACTCGAGCAGCACCGCTCGATGACTTACAGATGAGACCTGGACACCTCTGAGCACAGCACGGTCGTTCACCCCCGATCAGAGACGGCTCACTCAGAGATGCCCAGTGGGGAGTGGGCAGCTCAAACAGAGAAGATACAAGTGCCCACCCACACCAGACAGTGATCTAAAAGATGCACTTTGCAGAGAAATAAAAAAATAAATAATAATAATCACGTTCCCATTTATGTTGGTTTGCATTAATAAAAGCACGACTAATGTCACCCTAATTGTGAGCACCATGTTTTCGCAGTTATTCTTGGTCCCTTCCATGCAGATTAAGAGTGCCGCCACTGTACAGTGGAAGAGGAACAGACTCATAAAAGATGAAACAAGTCTATGATAAATGCTCCTTCTCAGCTATCCATGGAAGTCCCTATGCTTTTCTCAGTGGTGATTCTCACAGACTCTCTGGAGGTAATAAAGAAAGAGTAATGGCAGGAGGTAACCCGATGAGCTCGCTGAAGGGGGTGGGGGGTGGGGGGTTTGGGAGGGGCAACCCGATTCCAGCAGCAGGACTGCCTGACAGGTCAGGGTTCAAGAGGAAACCCTTGTGAAGCTCAGGTGTGGACAAGACCTTTGCAACTCCTTTTGAAACGCTTGGTGGGGTGGGGGGGTCTGGAGAAGGCAGGGGGTGGGAGGGTACCTACTTTATGAAGGCCAGTCATTTAGAGTCCATTCTCACCGGGCTAGCCATGCCTGTTCATAAATCAAGTGTCCGAGCACCCCGAATCTGGGGCCGACCCCCATTTCGTCACGCAGACGTGACCCAGGCCTGCTCATCATGCTGACCCAGAAAAACATCCTCAAAACGGGCTTCCAAATTCACCAACATATTACCTCCATCCAAAGACTGCAATGCATTCAATGCACTCACTCTTTTTTCATGTAATTTCTGTTCAGCGTTTTCCAGAGCACAGACTCTCAGGGTAGCTCATTTCAAAAGGAGCTTTATTGGGCTGGAATGTGTTGTTGGGGGGCCATCAAAACATCACCAAAACTGTTAATTATTCATCGCTCAGTTCAGTCAGAGAGAAGCTGGACTGACGAGGTGATGTAATCAGAGTAGAAGTTCCAGAAATGAACAGCAACCCCTCCCCAAAGCCAAAGGATCCTAACTAAACGGCCACCACACAGATGGAGAGCTGAGCTGAGGGGAGTGAGAAAGAGAGAGAGAGAGAGAGAGAGAGAGAGAGAGAGAGAGAGAAAGAGGAAACGGCTGCATCAAAGCTTCTCCTTTTCATGTTGAGCTTTTTGTCGTTTTCCCCCCAGTGATAGATGGACCCATTCTGAAAGGGCGGAAAAGTATGGTTTGGGAGTGTGTGTGTGTGTGTGTGTGTGTGTGTGGTGTTGGGGGGACATTTGGTTTCTTTCAACAGAGCCTGGTTCCATTTCATGATTTCATGGGCTGACATGGATCCGGCCGGTGTGGAAGCAACACTGATTTTATGTATCTCACATCACGTCTCTGCTAATAAATTTAGCCACGCCAGAGTCTCGAGTTTAACGCGGACCATTTGATGTTGCAAGTGCTGCGATGATTGGAGCCCAGCGAGCCTGACTGACATATGGTTCTGTTTGAGAACTGGTCCACTTCCTGTCTGTGCTCCTGCCAGATGATTGGACATCTGACGATGGGACAGCTCCACTCCCATTAGCACTCCATTGCTATTGAGATGCTCAACAAAGTCTTGGGAGAGTAGCCAAGTAGCCTTGAGCCATTCATTTTACTTCGACATCCACACTGGATGACTTCTAAGAGAGAGGAGATGAGGTGCCCGGTTTGGGAAAATGGAATGTCATTACCTGGGTCTGCACATAAAATAGCTAAGTTAGGTGTTAAAAGAGGGGAGCCTCTTGGGCTGTGGGACTTGCCAGTAATGCCTGCCTGATCAGACTGCCGGCCCACCTCACACAGTGATGAGGTGACAGGGAGAGATGGGGGAGTTAGAGAGAGAGTGAGTGAGTGAGTGAGTGAGTGAGTGGGAGAGTGTGGTAGATAGATGGATAGATGGATGGGCAGATATGGAGGGCACCGGACCTGATTGGACACAGAAGGAGAGAGGGCGAGAGGATAAAAGCATTCATGAGGACTGACAGTGCAAAGAAGACAAAAGAGGCAGAGATTACACTGAGGGAAAGAGAGAGAGAGAGAGTAAAAGAGAAAGGGGCATGTATGATAGATAGAAGAGGAGATTGGACAAAAGGAGATAAGGCAAATTGGATGAAAAGGGATGAGAATTTAAAAGATATAAAGTGGGAGTGGGAAATTGGTGAGTGAGACTGAGAAAGTGGGAAAGAGAGAGACAGAGAGAAAGAGTGTGAGAGCAAGAGGAGAGGGAGAGAAAGGAACGAGAGAGAGAGAGAGAGAGAGAGAGAGAAGGAGAGACAGGGGAACGGAAGAGGAGGTGGTGTGTGTGAGTGGCATTCGCTTTGATGCTCAGACAGATGCGTGGGTGTCAGAGATTCTCCTTTAGTCGTCTCCTGCTCTGACTGCCTTGGGTTAATAAAACCATTTTCTGGGCCTAAGTGGGTTCAATTGCAGCAATGCGCCTGAAACGTCCCTACTGCTGGCATGAGAGGTGGGGGCAATCAGCAATGTCATCACTCTTGTCACATGACCACGACGGCACGTCAAGACAGAAAGGTCGACGCCTGAGTGCATTGCCCCCCCCCCGCTCAGCTCGATTTTCCCAAGATCTCTCTGAGGGGCTTTGAAGCTTCACCCAGCTGTCGCCATCCAATCCCACACATCACAGAAGACATTCTGCTCCTTTTTTTTGCCCTTTACAACGGAGAGAGAGAGTTAACTGCCTTCCATTAAGTTGACACCTGACCAGGAATGCATGGAGTGAATTACTTTTGACCTGCTCTGCCATCTGGTGACAACAGCATCGGAGCCTCCACAGAGGGGCCACTCTGAACAGAACCAGAGCCAGAGCCAGAGCCAGAACCTGTGCCGTTAGGGGGCCTTGGGTGGTGAGCGTTTGTTTTCTCCACAAAAATGTGGTTCTGCTCTCTTTAAAAGGAACATTTGCCTTCATGGCGACTCACACCTGTTCCAAATAAAGAGTATCTTTGGGTTTTTAATTGGAGTTGCAGAGTGACAGTGTTCTCCGCCCACAAATACTTGATTGGGCGCTCTTTTGATGTGTATTCCGGTGGGCGTTTAATTAGTCAAAAGATTTATCCCCTTTTTTTTCAAGAAATGGAGGCACTCCTGAGACACAGTCATTTTTACTTTCTTACTCTAGAGTCGGCCACCAACCATTATCGATAGTCAATAACTTTCAACTGAGCACTGTACCCACACTCATATACCCTACAATGCAGTAAATAAACACTGAAATGCACTTATAAACTATTGCGCTATCTCGAAAAAACATTTGCCGTGGGTTTGTTCACACTTCAAGGTCTTTACTTGAGTATTCATTAAAGTGATCCACTTTCATCTCCCTGCCCTATTAATGTATGAATGAAACAGTCCTCTCCCATGGGCCATTTACCTTGTAAACACACACCAAGCAGAAAGTTTGTGTGTGTGTGTTAGTGTCTGTGTCTGTGTAGGTGTTGATTTAGTAATCAGGGAGGAGGGCTCTGATAAAGCAGGTAATTCATCTTTATGAGGTGTCTCTTTTCTTGCATCGCGGCAAGCGACAGCCCTGGAATTAAACGTGAAAATCTCAAACCCAGCCGTGTTTGTTGATTTTTACGCCGTGTTCGAGAACCCAAAAGGGCTCTTTGCATATTTGCTTAATTGATTTCTGCAGCCTTTAAATCTTTAAACGAGTGCCTTTTTCTCTGGCACTTCATTCCCCCCTCTTTGAAGTTGGCATTTCAAACGGGGGGAGCGCTCTGCAAAGCGGTATGCAAATGATGGTCTATGACTCTAGTGCGGTCCCTCCCCGTGCCAAATCAATAATAACCTAGGAGAGGGATGTTTTTCACCATCACTCTTACATAATATTGATTTCCCATCTACCACTCATCCGTCCAGGAACTTTCCACGTGTTGATTGTCCCGGTGTGCCGGTCTCCTGGTCACGGCTCTCCCGGGGACCTGTCAGACCACATCACCAGCCTGTCAGCTCGCCACAACATGATCAGACAAGGGTCACTGAGGGAGAGGAGCTGGTGCCGGATGTGTGTGTTTGTTTGTGTACGAATGTGTATGGGCATGTGTGTTATAGTTTGTGCATGTGTGTTTGCAGGGATGCATGCATGTGTGTGTGCGTATGTGTTTGTGTACGTGTATGTGGATCATGTGACTTCATGTGTGGCTTTAGAAGCAAGAATGTTGTGTGAATGATTGGTTTGTATGTGTGAATGTGTGTGTGTGTGTGTTTATATAGCATGATGAGTGTGTGTGTGTGTGTGTGTGTGTGTGTGTGTGTGTGTGTGTGTGTGTGTGTGTGTGTGTGTGTGTGTGTGTGTGGTGTGGGTCCTGTTGGGTTGCAGGACTTAGAGACCCAGGTGTTCATTCACAACAGCAAGATGAGTATTTGGGTCATGGACGCAGTCTGGCTACTTAATGAATAAATCCCCCGTCACACACTATTCTTTCATTCGTTTGAGATAGGATGGGGGAATATACAGAGAGAGAGAGAGAGAGAGAGAGAGAGATAGAGAGAGAAGGAGAAAGAGAGAGAGAGAAACAGAAACAGAGGGAGGAGGGAGGGAGGGAGAGAGAGGAGAAAAGGAGAGGGAGCGAGTGAGAGAGAAGCTGGGGGGATTATCTTTGCCACTGCGCTGGGCCAAGCCAAACAAGAGCATCTGTGTCTGAACATATTAAATGATCTAATTACTGTCTTATCTGCTTAAAACTGCATGTGCTGGGTGGCGCTGGCTGCTTCCTGAGCGGGAGTCAGACTCGGTCCCTGCTCAGCACTGGGGCTGTGCTCAAAAGAGGAGCACCACACCCCTCCAACCTGCTGCCACACCCACACCCACAGCACTACACACCAGCCAGGGAAGAGGGGAGCAGAGCCAGGACAGAAAAAAATTAAAGGAAGGAAGAAAGGAGGGATGGAAGGAAAGAAATCAAGAAACGGGTAGGAAGGAAGAGAAGATGAACAAAATAAATAAAGAAATAAAATGAACAAAGGGAAAGAAGAAAGGTATAAAGATAAAGAGGAAAGTCAGAGAGGCGTAGATTCAGCTCTGATTTGACAAGGTCTTACCTCACCATAAACAAGGGCTCGCGTAATTAATGTTTGCCAAGGAGAGCTTTCATGTTAACAAGTCTAACTGTCAAATTACTTTTAATTTCTGTATTCGTAGTACACTTCTCAAATTAACTTTGGCCTGTGGGATAACTGTGTGCATTACGTGACAAAGAGAGAGTGAAAAAAGGAGAAAAATGGAGTAAAGGAACAGAACAAGGAAAAAAGAAGGGAGAGTGAGTGAGCAAGAGAAAGTGGGTAAACCAGTTGGGGACTCAAAGGTCAAAGGTCAGATATGAAAAAGAAAGAAAGAGCAAACTGGGATTTGGAGGAAACCTTTTTATCGATTAATCGCAACAACAACAAGTGAAAGGTTTAAAGCAGCAGCCATCTTAAACATCTCACCCTTTCTGTTTCCAGTGAAAGGCCGCACTTTGTATGATACTTAAGAGGACAGGCTGACAGGATACAGACTTTCCAGGCACCATTATACAACAGTGAGTGTTGTGCAACCAGCCTCGGCCCCATTGTCTCGTCATGAACATGCACATCTATGTTCCATTGATCTGCTAATGGACGCCTCTGCAGCTGGGCTGGAAGGGGAACCTAAATGCCTCTCTGCTGGTGATGTTTTTGTCAGTCTTGTGTCCCTCCTGCTGCCCTCCCAACAAACACACACACACATCCACACACACTTTTCTCCTCTCTGTCTGATAGCACTTCAATCACCGGGAAACGCCAATCGCTTACTTTGATAAACAAATTTGCTGCTGAAATCCCAGATCACTCAGTTTAAATTGAGAGCGTTTCGAGGGCAATTTCCTCTTTGACTGAAAAAAGGGATTTTCAACTAAAAGAAAAAGAAACAGAGAGAGAGAAGGGGGGGGGGGTTGAAAGGGAGAGAAGACTCTTCCACAGGAATGAACAAAAATCCTCGCGAGCGTGTCCAATTTAACAATTAAGATCAAAAGTTGTGGCTGAATTAGAGTTGGTGGGGCTGCCCTCCAAAACAGTTAACCATGAGGCCATTTGGGAGATTGGCAAAGAGTAGGTGGGGGGTGGGGGGGTGGTGGTGCATACTGGGTTGTGGGTTGGGGCATGTGGCAGTGGTGGATGTGGGGGGTGGTGAGGGAGGGTTCAAATGACCTTGTCCTACTTCATCATTAAAAAGGCCATCCCCTGGGCCACCCTGCATATCTGTCAATAACCTATTATAACACAATGGTGGGGTGGAAGCTGCTGTGGCATGAAGTTCAATTAACTAAGGAGGGGATGTGGACAAAGAGATCAAAAACAAGCGAGACAGGGAGAGAGAGAGGGAGAGAGAGGGAGAGAGAGAGAGAGAGAGAGAGAGAGGGAGCAGGCAAAACAGGGGAACGAGAGGGCTGGAGCGTAAGAGGCCGCGGGGAGAGAGCGTTAAAAAAAGAGGGGGGAGTGGATAAATGAGAGTGAAAGGAGAAAACAGCAGAGGAACATGGTGGTGCTTTGATGGAGTACCCTCATTTACAGCTGGGCGAACAGCGCTCACTCTCTGAGGATAGTCAGCCGTCAAACACACACAAAAGCAGTGGCATCTCCGATTGTCACATTCCACTGCGAGAGATGCTTATTTAACCAAAGACGAGAGGACAGAGAGGGAAAGAGGAGCGAGAGAGAGAGAGAGACAGCGAGAAAGAGAGATAGAGACGGATAGAGAGAGAGAGAAAACAGGTTATTTCAGACGATGGTGGGTGGGTGGGGCTGCTGTGAGCCCATTAGCGAGGCCCTCGGAGCGGCGTGGCGATGGAAAGTGAGCAATCATTAGGGCTCTCCGGTGACGAGCGGCGCCATGCCTCACTGGCATGTGTCAGAGACCGATGCTTCACATCGCACCCCGTCGCTTGCTGGACCAAACACGCATGGCTACATGCGGCTTTAGCCCAGCGCAAAAATCCCCCCCCTCAAACACACACACATACACACACACACACACACACATACACACACACACACACACACACACACACACACACACACACACACACACACATTGCCCCAGTACTAGTGTGTGTCCTCCCCTCCAACTGTGCTTTCCATGCTCGAGCACAAGTCACCCTGATTCAAACTGACCACAGCGCTTCTCCGGGGGTTCATTTGCCACCAAAAAAGATCATTCCATAATGCCTTTCTGCATCCTCACAATGCTATGTCCTGCAGCTAAGTCTACCCCACCACCCACAATCACACAAAGTCACACACAGCCAAACACACACACTCACAAACACACACACTAGTAAACATGCACAGGCATAGTAAAAACTTGCTTTCTTTAATCTCTCTCTCACTCTCTCTCTCTATCTATTTATCTATCTTTTTTCTCTCTCTCATCTTAACCCTCTGTTCACTTCTTGTGGCTTGAGTGAAATCTCCGGTGTGTGTGTGTGTGTGTGTGTGTGTTCTATAATGGCCTCTTCTGTGCTCTCACACTCCCAGGCATGTCTCGGGGCTGTGCACAGATGTGAAGAGGGACTAATTGCACAGATTTATATAAAACGGGTGAAACGCTGGTGGTCTGGGGAGCCCCTGAGCCCTCCCAATGCAGTCAGGAGAAAGAGGAGGAGGAGGTGGGGGAGGAGGAGGAGGCGGAGAAGCAAACACATAAATAAATACAATCAAGCATTCAGTCTGTCATATAAATCTGACACTCACGGGCACCGAACCGGAGAAAATGAGGGAAAGCATGCTTTTTCCACCGTTATAATTTGATGACAGGATGAAGCAGGCTTTCTCTCTCTCTCTCTCTCTCTATCACACACACACACACTCAGTCTCTCTCTCTCTCTCTCTCTCTCTCTCTCTCTCTCTCTCTCTCTCTCTCTCTCTCTCTCTCTCACACTCTCTCTCTCTCTCTCTCTTTTGCATCAAAAGGAAAATGGGTTCCTGAGGAGAGAACAATGGCATAAGATGAGCCACTGTATTATTTAGGGCATGCACAATAAGAATTAGAAGTCTTTCAAAAAATGTGCTCCCTCTCTTCTGGAATGTTCCACTTGTCCGAGTATGCCATGACCAATCAGACACCTCTACTCAGACACCTCTATATATGGCCAAAATCTGCTGTTGTTTCAGGGAATATGCCAAACTCAGTTTGAGGCATCTTCACTATAGAAACCAAAATCAATGTACCACAAGAACACTCTGTGCCTCGATGAAGTTTTAGATTCACGAAAGACCTTATGCTTAATAACATGGCATTGTCCTTAAATCGAATCACGGCTCACTAATGCCCTATTCAGCGCTAGGCACCAGCAGATAGAGAAGAGGTCCCCACTGACACAGCCCATTCACACAGAGACTCCTGAGTCCAGACTCCAGACCAACAGCCCCCTCGACCTACTAATGGACCACCTCTGACTGAGGTGCCTTGGAAAACCTCCGTCGCAGATTTCGCAGTCAGTCGTCACTGCTCACTCATCAGATCCCTCTGCGCGCTCTGGCCGGCATGGTCACATTTGCAGCCCGGCTAATGGGAAGTGACAGCCTCCTCCGCGACCTGGGTGCACATGCAGCCTCTCTTCGCTGGCCCCCATGCTCTCACCCGAGCCATGCCAGGCTTGACATGACGAGCCAAGGGGAAATGGTGAGGAGGTGTGTGTGGGGGTGAGTCAGGAGGGGCACTCTTCTGAGTCGCTGAGCAGTGCGAAAGGGAGCATGGCCTAATTATACCTACAGACAGACAGCACGCTCACCGGGTCAAGCACCCGCCACAGCGGAGAGGGGGAACTAACAGTGAGGTGGAGAGATCACTTGGTCTCAAAGTAAAGACGTCGAAAAGACGAGACAGAGCTCTGTGTCTTCACGAGACCTGGGCGTTCATCTTGAACAAAGCTCAAACTCGCAGTCAGTGGCTAATAAATAGCACTTAAAACAGTGTTAATGGAACACTGAAATAGTATCGTTTCTAATTTCTTCAGATTAGCATTGGTTGTATTTTGAAAAGGGATAAAAATCCAGGACTGATTAAATCCAAGAGCCTATACTCAAAAGTGGCTTTGGATGAAAGATTCCGACAAATGACTACATGTGGATGTAAAAAACTACTCATTTTCAAGACAAGACATTTCCAACGAAGTAAATACATTGCATATGAAACCTATGTCCATTCCCTTGGCACGCACCCATGTCAAACATCATTTTTCTACTAAGTCCACAGCTTACTACTAAGAGTCAGACAAACATTCCTATCACCATGACCATAAGCTTCATCATCAATGAAGAACTTGGGAGTGAGGTTTACTGCGACCCTGTCTTTAAACCATCCATTTTATCGAAAAAGAGATAACATGTGGGTAGAAAGCTGTTCTACTTGTAGTTTTCCATCACCGGCTCATAATTCTCTCTATGTGGGACCTTTAGTTTATTATGCTCTGTCTCTGGTTTATTGCATGGCCTGGCGTTCCAGGCATAAATGAGATGAAGTTATTGTAAGGGATAACAGTAGAGCTGTGGGTTTGAGTGAGACACTCAAGACCTAAGACTTGCTTGAGGAGAATGGCTCCAAGCTGTATGTGGTGACGCATAAAAAATCGAAGCACGGTTGTGAACAACTGCGCTGTCTATCTGCGGGGCTTTGGTTGGTATATGAAGTGCTTTCTCAGGTTTAGTTTTTCTTTTTGTCATTTTTATGAGTTTTTAGTCATTTTTTAATTTCACTCTCTCTCACACTCTCTCTCTTATTCTGTCCAGCACTGCAGGCGAAACTCCTCTTCATGCTAGAGCATTTTCTGTCTCCCAGTGTTCCAGGGAAGATAAAGTTTGCCCCCTTGTGCGGATTTCTTTTAAACTTACACGGCCGCACCGATCCCTTTTGGGCTGGGAGTAAAGCTCTGGTGAGGGTGCGCGGATGAAAGGGGGCTCTATGTATGTAGAGCACACCAGCCATTATCAGTGTTTACCAAGTTCACGGAGGCACCGCAGGGATCATCTTTTGGGGGAATAGAGGGAGGGTGGTGGTGATATTGGGGGTGGTGTGTGTGTGTGATGGTTTAGAGAACTGCCCTGGAGTCACACACACACACACACACACACACAGGCTGCATCATAATGGTAATGGTGCTGGACAAACGGCTATGCCCCCGCCCTGCAAGCGGCTTGTTAATTAAATGCTATCCGACACCGAGGTGAGTCACACACACAGCCTGGTGTCTCCTAAACACCACTGCAGGCATGCATCCAAACACACACATTAGCCCGACTTAAACATGAACACAGGGCATATATTAATCACACAAAGGGCTTCATGCACCCTCCACTACTGTATGCATATTGTGAGCACATGCACTTACATATGGGGGGTATGTTCCTTAGTAGCATCCATTAGTAATGTTCCACTTACAAAATAGTGATGCAAAGCTCTTTGTGGAATTTACGAATTTTCAGTATGTTACCAATTATGTGTTCTAGGGAAAATCTAAAAGACCTTTTTTAAATAGTTGTCTGAAATCTGTTTTGCAATATGGCTATTTAAAAATGTCATCCAATTGCACACGATGCAAAATATATGAATGCATCAAAAGCCCAAATTATTGATGTAATGAAAACAAATTAATAGACTAAGCCACTGGAAACCAATTTAAAATGTCCCATTTTTCTGGATGTTGGAGTGTACCTTTGCCAGTTATGCGTCTTTCAACAGTGCCAGAAAAGAAAGAAATGTATGTCTGCTCAGTTTGTGCAGCTGGTGCTTAAGAACCAGCATTAAGTGTCAGAAATCAAAAACAAAGAGATAGACAGACAGAGAGGTGGAGTGAAAGAGAGGAAAGAAGAGAGTGGGAAAACATCCAGCACCGTGTTCGCAGATGGGATTGTTTTATCTAAACTTCGCTTCAGAGCAGGAAGAAAATAAACATTACTCTTTAAAACACTCAAACGGCATGTGTGAGCAAAGGACTAGACAATGGTTTCAAGAATAATTATCTCCCAGAAGACCTTTGCGTTGGCGCGCATTCTTCCATAATCGTGTATATGGGTGAAACAATCCTCCAGACTGCATCTTGAGACCAAACAGAAACCAGTGGTTCAAGGAGTTGTTTTCATAGCGTTTTAAAAATGTGTGTGTGTGTGTCCGTGTGTGTCTGTCTGTGTGTGTGTGTGTGTGTGTGTGTGTGTGTGTGTGTGTGTGTGTGTGTGTGTGTGTGTGTGTGTGTGTGTGTGTGTGTGCATGTGTGTGCGTGTGTAAGTTATGGGTAGTGATTTGCTTCATACTGTAAAACTTCTCAAACTTTATCAGGGGCCTTTAGGCATCAATGCAAAAACAAAGCAAAGCATTGGAGTTGTTGGCTAAATGTCTAAGACTCTTCAACACAGATCTCCCTCCCTCCCTCCGCTCTCCTCTGCCTCTGAACATCGCCTGCTGCTGTTTCTTTTTAAAGTCAATGCTTGTGCTTCTAGTCACATTCACATGTGTCTTGGTGATGAGCTTCCGCCACAGCCCACACACCGCCACATCTGAACGTCCACACACTAAGCAAGATAGATGTTGCGAGAGCGATCCAGTGGCCAGATCTGACGACTGATGAGCATGTGAGCGCTGAAGATGCAAGATTTATGACCCGCAACTGTTTTTTTTCCCTGCATTTTCTGAGCAAATAAAATCATGAATCATATTTATTTCCGTCTCTGATTTTTACCCCAACTGAGCATCCACTAAGCGGGTGACTTAAACCAGAGTGTCAGATGATTACGCTGTCGTGATCCATGATGGATTGGCCTTACCTTACATAAACAAACTGCCCTGTCCCAAACATAAACAGTCTATCCTATGCGACATCAACAGTGAGAAACGGCAAGGCCACATGTGTTTCGTCTGGGTGTTTCCAGGTGGATAAATAGCCTTAATTACTCCAAACAAACAGCACTCATAGGTTCTCTGATTAAGGAGATTGAGGCCTTACATTTATGTAAACCACTCCACCAACTCCCGTGGGTTAAATTAGAGGCCTTCAACCAACATTTACTTTGGGATGGGGGACTTGATAACTTAGGCTCCAAGGGAACCATACAATGCATGAAGTAGCTACAACTATTCTTTCTTGGTGTCTTTCTGTTTGTCTGTGTTCTGTCACTCTGTTAACCCACCACTGTATTTGTCTACTGGATTTTGGGGCAGTTGTTATGAGGCAAAAATCGTTTCTTATTACAGCCTCACCATGCGTTTTTTTTTTATTATTATTTTACGCAAAGCCACGAACAAATATCAAAGCGTGCTTGCTGATCTCTCCCATGTGTTCGGCAGACGTGGTGACTGAGTTTGCTTTTAGTGTTCGTGAGGTAACTGAAGGCTTTAATCCTGTTTACCCAATTACTGGCCGGTCGGGCGTAAACATCTATCACCAGAGTGGCAGGGATGTGGCGGAGACGCGAAACGCTCCAGTGGTAGAACTGGCACATTTACTCCCTGCAGTACAGATGACGAGCTACTTTTCGTGCTCATTCATTTCCCTGCGAAGATTAGGGACATAATAGCTATGCATCTTTCACATTATGCCTGTGACTATGACAATAAATTATACACCCTCTCCCTCAGCGTGTTCTATTCAAGTACCCTAGTGTCTCTAAAATTGGTTTCATGTTCCGGTTCATCATATGCACAAAATAATTTATATCAGCTAACGAACTTGCTGTTAAACCATTCACATGTATGACTGACTTTGTCAAATATTTGCCAATGTTCGTAGAGTTCGCCACCCAGCGACAGCTCAAGGCGTGTGGGCGAGGACTGACACAGTGGTCGCACTGTCGTCTAAACAGATGCTTTTCTCAGCATCAACGGACACTGGTTTGTATTTGCCAACCGCTCATCCAGTGATTACGCATTGTGCCTATATTGGTGTGTTTATGAACGCTCTGAACGCTAACCTAAAATATTTTCATAAGGTAGTCTGGACAGTTACAGATACAGATAACCGAACATTTGTCGAAAATGACAACTCGTAGCGCAAGTCAGAAAATGTGTATCGGAAGTGTTCTTACCTCGCATGTTCTGAATTTTAACCACCACCTCGGTCGTTGACTTCAGTCTCTGTGCCAAGTACAGCCGACCCGAGTCGCGCTCAATCTGAACCGGAGCATCAGCTTCTGATATCACTTCAAACCACTTCTTTTCGAACTTCTGGTCAGGAACGGTGAAAATCATGTCCCCTATTTTAACATCTCCCGAAACTGTTACGGTATAGAACAGGTCCTCGGAAACCGCTCTCGGCTTCCTAACTTTAGAAGGGAAGGCTCTGTGAACATCAATGTGAAGTATAAGGGGCTCGCTTTCCAGAGAGACATCTCCTTGATCTCTTGCGTAAATGCGTGTCGTTATGTTGTTCACACTTTTTAAAGAATTGACAAGCACAACTTGTCCGGTCTTAGGAATAACATGTATGTATTTGTTGGGAGGGAACACATAATATCGGACTTTGGCGTTACGACCAGCATCACTGTCAAGTGCAAGAATGCGTGTGAATTCGGAGCCAATTGGCGTGAGCTCATCTACCTTTATTCTCTCATATTCATTTCTAAAATAGGGTTTGTTGTCGTTTGCGTCCAACACTTCAACATCCAATTCCAGGGTACTGTTGAAACAGCCTGGAACCAGCGCACTTAAAATATATCTCGGTTTCAGCTCCCGGTCTAAAGTTTTCGTGGTTATCAGGGAAAATCCTTGTCCATGATGGTACACAAGGCGAAAGTCAGAAACGTCTGTCCCATGTAGAGCCGTGCCTGGATTTTCAGTCCAGTCTGACTCTTGGCATTTCTCTCCAAAAGGCAATAGTATCCCGCGCACCACAGAATCGGTCGGTGCATTCTCCACAATATGCCCGTAATAAATAGGAGGGTTTGCTTTCACGATGGCAAAAGAAACGAAAATGCCAACTACAAATACACCCCGAGTCCAAATAATGCACGCGTTTCCTCGGCGTGTCTTCATGTTTCCATCAAATCGGTCTCACTGATTCACTCGTAGCGTACATGTAATGGAACTTACTTTGTGCATTAAGTTACAAAGACACAGAAGCTGTGGTAGATAAAATGAGATGTCTGAATGTATCTTAGTAGTTGTAACCCTATATTAAACGGCGTCAAAGTTTGAAGAGTACTCTCGGTCAACAACGTCAAAAGGCATCTGCGACTGTTCCACCGGCATCACTAAAGTCAGCCAGTGCTTGCATCCAGCGAGTCCAGGCAGCACAAAGTCCATGTGGTACTATGATCACCGCCCACGAAAAACCGACCAATCACAAGAACGGAATGGGCTGATGCGCACCCAATCCCATCCCAGACTCACTTTAACCTACTGCACGGGAATAAACGGACGCTGGAGTTTAGCATTCTGGTCCTCGAATTTAAACGGCGAAACGCTCAGCGAATAGCGAGATCTGTTTGTTAAACACACTCATTCCCAGAATACACAATGACTTTGAGCAATTCACTGCCAGATCATGAACAAGTTGTGCGCTGGGGAGAGCAACTATCTCTCCTCCCTGAATCCAATTATTGCCACGCTCCCTTGCCTCAGCAAAACCACCTATCATTTATAATTGTGTCTACCCATACATTCTTGTTTGTAATGCCAAACGGTACCCTATAGACGTAGACTTAGTACAACCAAACTCCGCTATTTGGTATCTGGCATTAATTGAATTGCTGGTTTCCCTTAGATTGGATCTTTGTGTTGTAATATGTGAACTATAAACATGCACCTTACATAACTCTACCAGCAGTGTTGGATACCTCTGCCCAACTGAAATCATTAATTTATGAATTTACAGTCAAACAGGTTATCTAACGTGAGTGTGAGTGTGGATGTCTAAAACATGTCTCTAAGGTCAATCAGTAAAATCACTCCCAACATGCCTACCATGTCTATGAGATCATCTGAGTGTAGCACCTTAGCATCTCTGCAGTGGGTAGACCCAGACTTATCTTATGACTGTAAATCTCTTCTTAATTGTTCAAAGAGCAACATCAATTTCATGTATAATGTACCATAACGTATATTCGTTCCTGAATCATTCGCGTGCTTATTTAGAGAGCTTAAACGATCTCACCCTTGTTATTATTGTTAACCGATGGCTTTTGGCCATTTATTCGAAACCCAATTCCCCCAATTGCTCTCAGCTCGCTCTGGCATTTTGTTCCATTTCCTGGGCTGGATCAATACAAATTCAGCTGCCTTCAAGAGGGCAATAAGCTAGCTACATATTGCACTTCGCTTATTATTTATTTAACTCCTTTAACACGGAACGTTGGGCCCAAGACGCTGTTACTTCCCATTCTCAGCATTTCCCCATTTATCAAGGGGGCAGAAGATGATGCAGCCCCATCACTTTCACAGAATGACATCACAGCTGAGATGCCAGAATGGAAGAGGAGGTGGTGATGGGGTGAGCAAACACAGCCTGGAGTCTTTGCACTGGCAGTGGGAGTGGAAGCTGGAGAGAAGAACAACGCTGCTGCACATTGTCACTTTCTGTATCGCATTTTTGAAAGAAAAGCCAAGTTGATGGACTCTATCTGAAGGACTGTATGGAGTTGATAGAGTCTATCTCATCCACTGAGCAGTCTCTGAGATCTGCTGGAACGTATGGATTTAGGTCACAGCAGCATGACAGAAAGGGAACTTCAATGCAAACACTGTTTGAAACATTCACGCACACTGGATTTTGATGGCAACAGATAGGAAGCTAAATATCTATTTGTCCAAATGTTACTATCAGCCAGCAAGCAATTGCAATTGCATTTTAAATGATAGTTCGGTCCGAAATGAAGTACCAGTAGAGCACTTTATTAGGCTTCCTTAGACAAAAGGAGCAAGGCAGCATAGAGCCAAAATAACTCTTACTTTATTTTAGGGGAGTGAGTGGTCTCAACACTTAAATTCGACTAGCTCACTGTGTGCTGCACCAACAAGCTAACTTTAGATGGGTGACTGAAGTGAACGCTATATAGTGGAGGAATTCTCATTTTGGGGTGAAACTTTCTCTAATGAAACATTCCCTAATGGTAGAAACAAATAGCTGAGAGCTCTAAATACTGATGAATCACCATTGCTCTAATGGCATAATCTATCTGATTTTTTTTCTTTCTTTCTTTCACTCGCTCGCTCGCTTTTTTTGAATAGGAGCGCCGTTGAAAAAGAAAATCAATGCCTTTCTGGACCCTGCGCTGGCAGTTCCCATCTACACTGATTTTCCTGCAGGTCTCGTTTCCCTTGGGTACACACAAACCCCTGCCTCGCTCCTCCAAACCTCCAGTGCGCTGTTGTGTTTACCGATGGCCTCCACAATGCTAAGTCGACAGCTCTCCGCGGAAAAAAGCTGCATAGTCGTAAGAACGTTAGAGCGATCCGTAATTCTTGAAGGTGCAAAAACGGGCTTATTTCAGCCTCTGCCGCTGGCGTGCTGATCTCTCGCCGGCGGTGTGTTTTATGTGCCGTTCTTTGTGCTTCGGATCGGGACGGATTTGCTTGTCATCTCACATCACAGCACCTGCCAGAGACATAGATAACAATAACCCTAAAGTGGCGAGAAAAAAATAAAAACGGAAAAAGAAAGAAAAACTCATCTTGCACACAAGAGCAGAAGCGCTTTCAGCTGAATTCCCACTTGTCGACCCGTCTCCCATCACACCAGTAGAAAACCCACACTCAGTCACACAGCTAAGACAGACTTTTTACTTATGTATGCCTGTGATTATTAAAAATCAAAACTCCAGTCTCTTCCTCTCTAAAACTGTAAATGCCACCTGATGGCACTGCTGAACTAAGGCAGGGAACCTCCACAGTTAAAGCACATATGCTTTGCTTTAAAAGGGTTTAGAAAAACACCTGAATTTTTTTTCTACAGACCAATCGACTTGGTTGAGCATGAAGGCTCAGATCCCCCCCCCCCCCCCCCAGCAACAGCCAGAGCCACCCCACCCGCCCGACCATCTCGCCTTCTCTTTGAAAAGCATAACACAAATTACTGCAATTTACCCCGAGAGGGAGTGTGTCTGTGACAGGGGAATGGATTTCAAGTTGACGGTGTTGAATGTAGTGTCACAGCCACTCGCACCAGTCTTTCATCATATTTTGGCAGGCCTCTCCACGGAAAAAGTGACAGGAGTAGCGAGGCAACGAAGGCAATCTTGTGAACCTTGGGCTTCTCTGTCTAAGGTCACCAGAACTGACAAGTTCTCTCTCTCTCTCTCTCTCTCTCTCTCTCTCTCTCTCTCTCTCTCTCTCTCTCTCTCTCTCTCTCTCTCTCTCTCTCTCTCTCTCTCTCTCTCTCTCTCTCTCCTCTCTCTCTCTCTCTCTCTCTCTCTCTCTCTCTCTCTCTCTCTCTCTCTCTCTGTTTCTCTCTCTCCCTCGCTCTCATTCGCACAACGTGCTCTTTATCTCCTTTTTTTCTTCTCTGGCCTCTATCTTTAGTTTTACCTCCCTGCTTCTCTTTCATTCCTGCATCTCTCTCTCTCTCTCTCTCTTTCTGCGACTTTTGTCTCCCCTCCTCTTTTTCTTCTCCCCCTCTCTCACTCTCTTCCCCCTTTAATCTGTGCACTGACAGTCAAATGAATGCCAGGTGGATTTCCTTCTCCTCCCACTGCTTCTTGTCACACACACAAACTGTGTGTGTGAGTGAGTGAGAGTGAGAGAGAGCGAGAAAGAGAGAGAGAGAGAGAGTGATGTCTGCATGTCCACCCCTCACCCCTCTCCCAGAGTTGCAAGACATCTCTCCCTGTTTGCTTCATGCGTCGGATCTCCGGCTGGGTGCTCACATAACCCGTGACAGGATGATGTGTGCCTGTGTGTGTGTGTGTGTGTATATATGTGTGTGTGTGTGTGTGTGTGTGTGTGTGTGTGGCAGCAGGCTGAGTGTCTATGCTTCTGTGCCCCCGCCACCATCCAACCGCCTCCTCCCCCAGGCTTCTCTACTCTCCCTCAATCCATTCTCATCCGCGCTCACTTCCACCTGAACTCTGTCTGCAGCAGTCTCCATTCCTCTCTTCTCCTCTCCTCTCCTCTTATCCCCTCCCCTTTCCCCTCCTCTCCTCTCTTCTCCACTCCTCTTCTCTCCTCTCCTCTCTTCTCCTCTTCTCTTCTCCTCTCCTCCCCTCCTCTCTCCTTTCCTTCCTTTCCTCTCCTCTCCTCTTCTTTCCTCTCCTGTCCTCTCTTCTCTTCTCTCCTCTTCTCTGTTCCCCTTCCCTCTCCTCTCCTCTCCTCCCATCTCCTCTCCTCTCCTCTCCTCCCCTCTCCTCCCCGGCCACAGCCCCCATTTCCACCACTCTCTCTCCACTGAGCTTCACACCTCGCTAAGCCTGTCCACTGGCCTTAAATGATATACTTCTCTGTTTTGCCCCCTTGGCTGATGTACCTATCTATCTTGTGCTTGAATTTACCTCAGGTGTCAACCACAACCACCCACACCAACCCCCCTCTCCCTCCCCCCTGCCACTATGCCACTCACACACATACCCCCTGACTCGCTCTCTCTCTTTCCCTTTCTCTTGTTTCTCGTCTCTCTCCTCGCACTCCATTCCGACATCCCTGCCCTGCCACACTCCCCTCTCTTCTATTGAGTCCACTCGCCGCCACCACCCATAATTCACCTGTATAAGGACCTGACTACATTTCCAGGGCGCCCAGCTCAACACTCATGAGTACAGACACGAGACCTCTGGCTAAGAGAGGGGGAGCCGGCTGTAAGTGGATGACACGTTCCATCTGGGCACGAGCAGAATGCTAGTGAGGTAGAGATGGAGAGAGGGAGAATGAGATAAAGGGAGAAAGGAAAAGGTAGAGAGTTTTAACACTCCTTTATTAAACCATTGTCTAACTTTCTCTAACACAATTACACCACTAACGCACAGCACATAAAAACGTCAAAACATCCAACCGACGAAATTTCATCCATAACATTCAGAAAAACAAGAAATGCTCAAGCCCCCTTCCTCTCACTCTTTAAAAAACACTTGTCCATCACCTTCAACTTCACACAGTAGCTTCTCCTCCCCCAAGCACTAGAAAATGTCAAAACATAATTAATCCAGTTTATGATAAGGGAGATAAAAAGAGATGGGAAGACAAATATAGAGAGGAAGATGAAAATGTGAACGGTGGAAAGAAAAACAAAGGATGCAACATAATTGAGTAAAACAGAGGCCGTGAGTGGGAGAGTGACAGAAAAAGAGGAGAGATACCAAAGGTTTGTATCTGTGAGAAAGAGAGAGAGAGAGAGAGAGAGAGAGGCCTCAGTGACCTGGCCCGCACTCCTTTGTTGCGCCACTCATCTATCTCTCTCACTGGGACATCACTCTCTGTGTTCGTCACCCTGATTGAGGCTAGGCACCCGGCCCTGCCTTGCTGCCATGGCCTTCCCCTTGCTTGCCTCCCCAGATTTACTAACGCAGCCAGCCAAGAACTGGCAGGTGCTCTATATCCATCACAAGCTCCCCCCTTAACGGACTGTGGAGAAGCCAAATCAGAGGCATTGACTGGCTTTCTGCATATAGGCTGCATGTTTTTTCCCCCTTTTTATGTGTATATATACAAACGACTAGACTCAAATCATTTAATGTAAGGAATTTCGATGACAGAAACTAAATTCCTGCTTTGTTGTTCGTACCTGTAAGTTATCATCTGGGCCAACAGAGGGCGCTATTCCAATCCTACTGGCTTGGGGCAAGACAACTGTGCCCACAGACTCAGCCAGTCTCACATGGCGGGGCCACCAGCCACGAAAATCACTCAATCAACCCACAGGCAGGTCGGCCATCAGCGGGCTGCCTGTGCCTCCTATCCACTGAGTAATCAGCATTTAACCCCCCCACCTCATCCCACACACATCCACGGGGTTCTCCTGCTCTGCGCAGCCTCTCTTTCTGCCTCCCTGTTCCCCTCCATTATCGCTGTTCTGGGTCTCCTTAAACTCGCAGCACCGGTGTCCCCCACCGACCGCAGCTCCTCTGATTGCAATCAATGAAAAGCACTCTCTAAACCCGTCCGTGCAAGTTTCGAAGGCCCCTTGAAGACGGTTCAAGCAAAGCGATTTGTGACGAAGCATGCCATTTGAGACTATGATCATCAGTCGTACCTCTAACGACCACCACACCGGGATGTCAACGCCACGCGTAGCCCTCTGACCCAGGAGGCGCAAGATAAATCAGCTCTGTTGTGTCGATAGGCTCATGTCTCGTCACGTGTGAATACTGCGTTTGGAGTGATGAGGAATTTAATGGGAAGCGTAATTAGCGAGGAGCAGTTAATCATACTCAGCCCCCATTGTGAAATATAAATGAACAATGGAATTACTAGAGGGCACGAGTTCGCTACCGCTAATGGAATCTCTAGGGGAAATGAAAATATTAGGCGGGGGTATTAGACGTTTTTCATGATAAAATGTGAGTACAGCCTGCCTGTTAGGACAAAGTACAGCTGGTCCAGAAATCATCACCAAGTAGCTAGACTTGTCTAAATTAGAATTGAACATGCTTGCATAAAGCCTATTTGTCAATACGTAGTGATGGAAAAGAGATGAGCTTGGAAGGTATTCATTTAAAAACATTTGAGGGTGCAGTCAAGGCAAGGCAGGTTTATTTGTATAGCCCATTTCATACAACAAGGCAACCCAATGTGCTTCACAAGTAAAAAAAAAAAAAAAAAAAAAAGGATGGTCCTTGCATATAAATAGAAGTTACAAAAGCAATAATAGTAGCAAGTAGATAAGAATAATAAGAGTTAAAATTAAAATGAAGTAATGTAAGTAAAACATACAATCATGGAGAAAAATAAATAAAATAAAAAATAGATGCAAATACATAAAAGCAAATAAGAACACATGTTAATCAAAGGCATCTCTGAACAATCTAGTTTTTAGTTTGGTTTTTAAAGTGGCAACAGTGGGGGCTGTTTTAATGTCCAGAGGTAGCTGGTTCCACAAACGGACCGCATAGTTACTAAAAGCAGCCTCACCCTGCTTAGTACGGGCAGAGGGTTGAACCAGCATAAGAAGCTCTCCAGATCTAAGAGATCTGGTAGGGCAGTAGATTCTGAGCATATTTTTAAGATAAAGGGGTCCCTGGTTTTGAAGACATTTAAAAACAAGTAATAAAACTTTAAAATCAATTCTAAATGATACTGGTAACCAGTGTAGGAACCTTAGTACAGGTGTTATATGATCTCTTTTCTTTGTTTGTGTAAGTAACCTGGCTGCAGCGTTTTGAATAATTTGAAGGTGTTTAATTGTTTTGAGGTAGGCCGGTGAAAAGACCATTGCAGTAGTCGACCCTACTAGTAATAAAGGCATGAATACGTTTTTCTTGGTCGACATATGAAAAACATTTTTTCAGTTTAGAAATATTTTTGAAGTGATAAAAGGCAGATTTAGTGACTGACTTGATGTGGCTGCTAAAAGTTAGGTCACTGTCAAGAATCACTCCTAGGTTTCTAACAGAATCAACTGCCTTAAAACCCTTTATATTAAATTGAGCAGCAAGCTTATTTCTTTGGTTCTCCTTACCAAAAGTTATCACCTCTGTTTTTTCAGTGTTTAGCTGTAAGAAATTTTGGGACATCCAGGTGTTGATATCAGTGAAACACTGATAGAGAGAGTCCATGGGGGAGAGATCATCAGGAGATAAAGACAGATAGATTTGGGTATCATCAGCATAGGAGTGATAAGAGATGGAATGCTGTTTGATGAGCGCGCCAAGGGGGAGCATGCATAAGTTAAACAGAAGCGGGCCGAGAATCGATCCCTGAGGGACGCCACAGGATAAGGGCATAGATCTATGTCAGTCAGTGTTTTTTTGTTTGGAAAAAAATGAAATACTAATATTTCCTTAACAACTGAGAATTGTTACTGTTTCTTCTGCGAATTATGATATTTTGTTTTGGGGTATTTAAGTGCTTTTCTTATCAATTTAATTACAAATGGGGCCTACAGCTATCGTGTGGCGTGTGGATGCATTGCGTTGACGCACTCATGTTTAGCTTATCATGTGAAGATGTAAAGTGATCAGTAATATTGGGGAACAATTTATTTATATTACGATGTCAATAACATCATCATTATGAATCTAGATGCATTTTAATTTTTTGTCAACAAAAGCTCCACTGGACTTTTTATGCTGTTCTCAGTCCACATCTATCTGCCAACCTATGTTAATGTGATATACAGTATGTCAGCTAGCATGTCAAACTGAGATAGACCTCTTTCCATGGCCCATTCCTCTTTGTATACCAGTCTCTATGCACAGATGCTCACACATCCTGACAACTGCAACTACAGCTGAGATGAGAGTAAGGAAACAACAGAGAAAAATGCCTTAAAGGTAAAAAAAAAAAGAAAAGTAAAGAGTGTTAGAGGAGATGATCTAATTATAGAATCTCATGACTTCTGTTTTCCCCTGTTGGACAAAGGAATTGCTAAGAGCTCAGAATTCTCCATGGTTGTTTAGATCTTATGAATGTATAGAGCCCTGTTTTCCATTGAGCACAAACGTGTTGATGGCATCTAAGCAGCACGGAGCTGCACACTGTATTCCCGGTGTTGTTACCGTGACAGCCACGAAACACACTTTTGGGGTGACTCACTCTCACACGTACCACTTTAGGACCAGGAGCCCCAGTGTAAAGTCTCTCCACTGTTCTTTTTCTCTTTTTTTGTTCATTTGCAGGAATTTGCATGAGCTGAGGTACATATTTAGCCGGACGGGCTTTGTTTCATGTTCCTGGGTTCCTCACACATCTATTTTTCCACTTCTGTCCTACTATTGGAGAAGGGAGGCTGAATGTAAAAGTGTAAAATGATCTACCAAAATGTCTCTTTCTTCTCTCATGCAAGATGCACACAGAGAGAAGCCTGTGGTCTGAGGGGGTCCAGTGTGAAGTGCTGGAAAAAGAAGAGAAAGGATCGGGAGAATCGGTGGTGTGGCCTCTCTCACCTGCCCTGATGCCAGGCTGAGGAACAGGAGAGAGTAGTGGGCAAACGCTGCCTCTTGTGATGTGCCTTTGGAGAGGATTACTGCCACCACAGATTGACAGGCGCTTTTTTTAATGGTCTCACACATACACATACAAATATCAAAAGAGGACAAGCTTGTTGCTACAGTCCCCTACACACACACAATACACAGTGGGTATTCATTTGCACACACACAAACACACACACGTGTGCAACACACATACGGAAATATCAAAAGAGGGCATTTTTTTTAACTACAGTTTCCTAAACACACACAATACATAATGGGTATTAATGTGCACACACACACACATACACACACACACACACACACACACACACACACACACACACACACACACACACACACACACACACACACACACACACACAGACGCACATGTGCATATAACACACATAAGCAAATATCAAAAGAAGACATGTTTGTAAGTACATTCTTCTCAACACACGCACAATACACAGTGGGTATTAATACACAGTCACACAGGCACGCACACACACAGACACAGACACACACACACACACACACACACACACACACACACACACACACACTGCCCCACACACATACGCACAGCGACACATTCAGATAAAACAGAGCGGCCACAACAATCTTAAGAAACACATTGCATACCCAGGCACCTTTCACTTACAATAAAGCAGTGTATTCACACGCAGTGCAGCAGAGCTTGTGTGCATGTCAACATGGCTCCAGACTCGCCTCCAGGAGGTCTGAGGGGGCTGAGCCAGCCGCCTGCCCACCTCTAGGATTAAGGCTTTGGATCCGGCCGAAATGTGTCTGTGAGCCGGAGATTGGTGCCACGTTGCAAGTAAAAAATAAAAAATAAATATATACATAACAGTCTATATATAAAATAAATATATATAAAACACTCTGAATTGAAAATTCAAACCAGACCAGAGCATTAAGTCCACGCTGTGATCAGAGAAAGCTTTGTGGCTATATGGAAGAAATGGTTAAATGAGGTATGACTGACAGGAGAGGAAGCGGATGAGATAGGGTGATAGAGTGTGTGTGTAAGAGAAAGAGGAAGGAGATCAAGGCATAAACTATAATCTGATATAGACGCCCTTTTTTACACCCTGACAGTTTATTTATCTCTGCTTACCAAAGGCATGAAATGTGAAGTGACCGAGTCCTGCCTTTGTCATCCAACCCCGCAAACATCTGGACACGTTCATCGTCAATGAACATGTGCGAGACAGACCTAATAAACGTGATTGCTGACCTACAAATGCTTCAAGGGCATTAAAATAGGAAACACCTGTAAGTCAATCAAGCATATCGGTGAAGGCTATGAAAGGAAAGAGAGCGGGGACTGAAGTGTGTTAAAAAGAAATAAAATTCAGCTGCAAAACCTCCAGGCTGATTCAGAAATGCATTCAGTTCCCCCATGGTATCCAGATTTACTTTGCCTGTTCCATCAGCTGCAGCACAAACACCTCAAACACAGAGGCTGTGAAAACCCGACAGGGCAGAGGAGAGAGGGAGGGATAGAGAGGAGAAAAGGAAGATAAAGAGAGGAAGAAGAGATTCAAAAGAGATGGATAAAGAAGGAAAAGTGTGTGTGTGTTGGTTGGGGTGGTCGGGGGTGTGGTCAAAGGAGAGATGGAAAAAGAAAGACAGAGCGAGAGAGAGAGGAGGAAGGAGAAAAAGATATGGATAAGAGGTGAGTGATGGATACATGTGGAGAGAGAGAGAGGGAGGGAGAGAATTATGATTCATGAGATTAAGTGGCATTAGGGTTGACTCGCCAGCATGTTTGTCAGTCACAGCCTCAGATGAGGCAGCTGGAGAGGCAGCAGGAGCAGAGAGAGAGGGAGAGAGGGAGTGAGAGAGAGAGCGAGAGACAGAGACAGAGAGAGAGAGGGAAAAGCACTAAATCACTTCTAGCCTGTGGCCAGCTCACAGTATAAATCCATCGGCCCGCAAACCTTGGGAAAACAAACAAATAATAACAATTCTCTCCTCTCCTCTCCTCTCCTCTCTCCCTCTCACCTCCTCTCCTCTCCTCTCCTCTCCTCTCCTCTCTCCCTCTCACCTCCTCTCCTCTCCTCTCTCACCTCCTCTCCTCTCCTCTCCTCTCCTCTCTCCCTCTCACCTCCTCTCCTCTCCTCTCCTCTCTCACCTCCTCTCCTCTCCTCTCCTCTCCTCTCCTCTCCTCTCTCCCTCTCACCTCCTCTCCTCTCCTCTCCTCTCTCCCTCTCACCTCCTCTCCTCTCCTCTCCCCCTCTCACCTCCTCTCCTCTCCTCTCCTCTCTCACCTCCTCTCCTCTCCTCTCCTCTCCTCTCTCCCTCTCTCCTCTGCTAGTGCTACAGCCTGCTCTGACAGCCCTTCCCTCAGCTACCCTCAGCTCCATTAGCTCCCCCTGCTCCTCACAGCTGATGGAAAGCAAAGGCCTGTGATCGATGCCTCTGACAGGTTCAATTAAGGCCAATGAGAGGTAAAGCAAACAGTGTATAGAGAAAAGGTGTGTGTGTGTGTGAGGGAGGGAGGGCGAGAGAGAGAGAGAGAGTAAGGGAGGACGAGAGAGAGAAAGGGGATGTGTGCCATGGGGTAAAAACAAACAAAGTAATGAGTTGGACGACTTTAGGGCACAATGCAGTTGATTCATCAGCCGTAATCATTTCCAGGGTTTGTCATTATTCTGACATGAGGTAAAGACTGGTGGGACGGGGGAGGGGGGAGAGGGGGGGGCTAATCAGGCTGCACTCACGCCTGTCAGTATTTACCTGGAGCTGCATGGAGAGACAGGCAGACAGACAGAGAGACAGACAGCGAGAAGGGGGTGAGAGGGGGGTGAGAGTCAGAGAGAGAGGAGTGTGAGAGAGACACAGCGAGAGGGGGGTGAGAGACAGAGAGAGAGGAGTGTGAGAGAGAGACAGCGAGAGGGGGCTAAGAGACAGAGACAGCGAGAGGGGGGTGAGAGAGAGAGAGGGAGGAGAATGAGAGAGAGACAGCAAGAGGGGGGTGAGAGAGAGAGAGAAAAGAGTGAGAGAGAGGGGTTTGAGAAAGAGAGAGAGAGAGACAGCAAGAGGGGGGTGAGAAAGCGAGAGAGAGAGGAGAGTGAGACAGTGAGAGGGGGGTAGAGAGAGAAAGATAAAGGCTTCAGAGGAATGAACATGTGGCCCACGCTCTGACTGACGGCTCTCAGATTGCCAGGTGACAGGTCAGATAGACAGGGCTCTCTCCCTCCCTCCCTCCCTCCATTTCTTTCTCTCCCCCTCCCTCTTTCGCTCTCTCCCCTTCCCTCCTTCCCTCTTTCTCTCTCTCCTGTGACACGCAGAGCAGGCCCCAGACCTGGTATGCGCCATGGCCACCACCCGCTGTCACCGCTCGCTCCGTGACGAGCCCTCCAGCTCTTTAGCTCATCACCCCTGTGCCGCCGTCACCATGGCAGACGCTCCTGGTGGCACTTCTCTTCGGAGCAGCTGGAGCCTCTGGCCCGTCTTGTCAAAGTGCAGAGTGTGCCTACAGGACAGAGCTAGTTAACCCCCGAGCCCCCTGCATACCGGCTGCCCGGGAGCCCTTGTAAATGTCACTTCACCCAGTCTCTTCAAATAGCACTGAGAGTATGCTGTTCCTGAGGCAACCCCATTAGGTTAGACAGAAATAAGTCAAGAGGGAACTCATATGTGAGGGAGAGAGATGTTAGCCAGTGTTAAAAGATCTGGTACTAGGCTAGTCTGGTGGAACTATGGCTGTGTTTGAAAACTTAGATAGCTGTCTTGATCCTTTATCTCTCGTTAGGACAGGTGTCTGACGCAAGATATCTGACGGATGAAGGTATCTCAAAAAAACGGTGTTTTCAAACGGCCTTTTAAGAAAGCGTGTACGATAACGAGTGACGTTGGTACGCTGAAAGAACGTTATCTAACGTAGACTAATGTGCAAATGTTAGAAAGTTGGCTGATGCCGCCGCGCAAATCACATCAGCTATGTACTAATGGGGGAGCTCAGCTTTTTACTGAGGGTGCTATGAAATGAGGGTGATAGCCTATGTGTCTCATGGCTCTCTACTACAACACCTCCCCACCATGTCGTCTGTCATCTGTTTACATATTGCTCTCATAAAGTCTTTGGGGTCCATTAAAAGCGATATACGTAGATATCGATTGTATTATTATCATTAGACTGCTTCTAACGGACGCTCACATAGCCGTGTTCATTTAAATACATGCAGCATGTTATAGATTCCGCAATCCCAAATATTTCACTTACTTCAATGGGGGTTAATGTTGGGCGCCAGGTGACCACCAGGTCACCACTTCCATGGCAGACATAGTGAAATTAAACTAAAAAATAATAAATAGTCTAATAGTAAATAGTTTAATGAATTTTAAACTAAAGATGACAATAGAATAGCCGATATAATTAAGAAAAAAAGTCAAATAGTCAGAAATGTGTTCGAAAAGTTTATATTATTTAAGTTCACGATCATCAATAATCACATAGAACCTTTGTTGGACTCCAAACATTCGAGGTGGATATTTCTTGAGTATTCGTCTTCTCTGACCAACCTGTGTGTTCATGCTTATGTCACCGAGGCTGCTAGCACCATGGTTAGCACCCTAAGTAGTGGTGTAGGGTCGACCTCCTTTACCGCAATGTTCCTCTTCTTCAAAAACCACAGCAGATACCCCTGGCATTTATTTTTTCTTTTACGTTACTCTTGTTTCTCAATGATTCTTCCAAACCTATACCTAAATAGGTAGCAAAAACATTGATTGTTGATTTTAAATTGAAACTACCGCGCACTAGCTCGCTTTCTCCTTCAACCCTCTGTGAATGTCAACGTTCACGCGTATCCTGTGAAAATTGGATCAAGGCTTATTACAGAATGATTGCTCTGGGTCTAAAACAATCTGTTCGTTTCAATCTGTAATTATTTTCTTTTTTGAGTGAAATATTATTATCACACAATAAATATTGCGGAATGAAATTAAATAACAATAATAAATAAACCATTATTTTCTTGGGGGTGCTATGGTAAATCCAGGGGGATAAACCCTCAACACCCCTGGCGCTGCCCTGCTCTAGGCTAGTCCGGTGTAACTATGTTTCTAGTAGTAGGCTACTCTGGTATAACTACATGTCTGGTCTCCGCTAGTCTGGTGTAACTGTGTGTCTAGAGATTTGATGAGGATGATAAGCGATGAGCGATGTGCAGAAGGCTGGTGGTGAGTGTGTGGGAGCTCGTCCTAAGCAGTGTACCTCGGGTAAGTCTTAAAAAAAGGCCCAGCCTCTTTTCCTCCCTCTCAACCCGCTGACCTGCGCTTCACAGGCTGGTTTATCAGTAATCATTACAGTCTCCAGCCTCCACTATTACTGCGAATGGGCAGAATTATACACCTCAATAAGCAAAAAAGAGGCAGGGGTGGAAATTGAGAGAGCGAGAGAGAAATTGAGGGAGAAAAGACAGAAAGAGAGCAATCGAAATGAGAATGGCGTCTCGGGGCCCTCTGTGGAGGCGAGAAAATGAAAATGCAATTGTGCTTCATAAGGAAAAGGTACGTGCAGGGAGGAGGGGAATACAACTGCCGGCGTAATCCCTTTATGAAAAGCAAATTGAAGTTCATGCTTGAATACGGCTTGCAAAAATGACCTGAATTCAAGACATCAAATGCCTGATACAGAAAAAAGAAGTCCACGACAAGCAATTTCACAAGACTTAAGGCATAATTCTACGATGACCATTCATCAGACTAGACATGCGACTAGGCAGCAATATCTTTTTAAAGCTAATAATAAAGCCTGACACTCGTAGGTGCTGACAAGACGGGGGTGGGGGGAAAATCCTCTTTTGGTATTATTTATTTATTAAAAGACACAGAACAACTCAGATCTTTTCATGTTTAATCACCCATTCCTTTAATAGGAAGGCTTTGTATTCCCTGTGAAATGACAGCCTATCATTTTCTTTTCTGCCCAACAAAAGAAGAGCAGACCATAGCAGTTCTAAGCCACAAGACGCCACAGCGATGAGCGAACACGGCCACACTCTGATGGAGGAGCTGCGGAACTCCTTTGAGACTTTCAATCTTTCTTGTCTTCCGCACTTCTCTCGTTTCTTTCATTCTCCGCCCGCAAACTAACATTAAGGGTCCCAACAGGAAGACATTAAACCACTTGCAGAACAGACTCCGTCTAATGTCTTGGCAGGTCTCGAGTCGAGAGATGAGGGAAGATCACTTTAGTGAAAGTCGAGAGGGGAGCCCCTTGGGTTTAATCGGGACTGGGCCCAAGACAAACACACCCCAAGGCTCTGAAGAGGAGCAGGAGGGGGGTTGGGGTGTCCAAGTTTGGCCTGTCAGCTAAGCCCATCTGCAGGGACGCCTGTGTGCCAGACATCAACTCCCATCTCTTTCTTTTAAGCCTCATGTCAGCTCCATCTCAGAGGGACCATTATGTTTAAATTAGGTACAGAATGGGCTGGGAACATGAGGACATAGAGGGGGGGGGGGGGGGGGTATCCTGGGGTGTGGTGTGAGTAACTGCCATTTCCCCAAAGACCTTAACTGAAAAAAAACATCCAAATACTTTGAAAAGAAATGATGTGCTCCCCCTTCCCAGACACACATACACACACACACACACACACACACACACACACACACACACACACACACACACACACCATACCACACCCACACAATAACAAAGAGAGTAGGAAGCAGATTGACAGGAGGGACAGCTGTTAACCTTTAGCGTCTTGAACAAACAACGCTAGAGCCGTTTGAGTTGGAGGGTTAATGACTCACGCTACAGTCACTGAGGGACCCCAGTGGCTCAATGACCTGCACATGTGTGTGCTGCGAGCTGACAGTGCCCCTCGATTCTTCTCAGATCGTCTGCTATGATGTGCCCCCCCCCACCCCCACCCCCCTCCCTGTCAAATCAATGAGGCCGTCCTCTTCATCTTTGTCATCCTAGCAGCAGTGATGCACGCACTTAACTTTCTACCTCTCCATCTGTTTTCCCCTCCTCTGTGATGGCTATGCTTGTGTGTGAGGTGAACATTTCTCTGGCGTTAGTGCTCCAGTGTCTCCAGATGCACAGAATATCACACACACACACACACACACACACACACACACACACATCATGCACAAAGGCCAAAGGTCCCATTCCCATGTCTTGTGGCCCTAAGTGGATGTGGAAGCCAACGTTTTAGCTTAATCTTGCTTATAATCTCCCCAAATTGTGGCTGCTTTACTCTGTGGACTGCGCTCAATATGGGAAAGATTAAACCAAAAATGGACACAGCGTCGCACGAGATTCCATTCTGTCTCTCTCACTCGCACCTTCCATCTGCCTGTCTGTATATGTTACCTTTGTATATCACAGTATGTTTTTAGGTCTGTTTTCCTTCCTCAGTTGTATATCTAAGGCTATATCTCAAGGGTACATCTGGCACTGCAATCAAACAATGTAAATGATATTTACACTCAAAATACATGATATACTGATACTGAGACACGATAGTGTTTAGTATTTTACAGAGATCTAGGAATACAGCCATATATTTCTGTTTGTTTTGGCTTTTTTCTTTGTACCGTAAATTACTGTGGGTGGTTAAAAGAAAATTAGTTTACAGTGGAAGAATTCTGAATGGCTCAATCTCT